>NC_135735.1:13763333-14094166 GCF_041903045.1 Epinephelus lanceolatus
CATGTGAGTATTGTATCAAAGGACAGGTTCACAATTTTTTAAACGATCTTTTCGTGTCCAGAATAACCAGGAGGAATAATTACAGTTAAACCTACTGCAGCATTCACTCCTTTAACTGTGAACTCATCCTTTAAGGTCCACTTTAAAAATGTGTATCTATCCCTCAAACATGCTGTTGAACACTAAAACGTACTGTATGAGAGCTGACGGTCAGGTGGGAATGTGAAAAGTGGTCTTTGTGTTCATGTCCGTGTTACATTTCAGCTGAGCATTTCAGCGGTGAGCGATCTATGAGAGGGACCTACATCTAACATGACTCCCATGATCACTGAATATAATGAGTTAATGCTGCATAAAGCTGCACAGATTTGCATCATTTAGAACAAATTGAACATAAATGTATGGAATCTCATTTTCACAGACTGCACTGTAAGAAAAACTGAAAAATGTTCCTGCATATATGAAGATCATTGAGTCAAAATGATTTCACAGGTCAGTTTGATGCAGAAATTGATACAGTGACAGCTTGAAGTAAAATGAGTTTTCATTCACTGAAGTTGAAAACAACACATTTGTATCTAAAATCTAAAGTTACTCACTTTCACCCACAGCACAGAGATGTCGGGCCCTTTCACACCTACCTCGTTTGGTCCGACTTTCGAACTTTTTAGTTTGAGCCCAACCAGAGTTGGAGGTGTGACCACAGTCCACACCAAACAGCTGAACATCAGCAAAAAGAGGTGGTCTCAGCAAGGATCAAACTGAGCAATGGTTTGGTTTGTTTTTTGTGTGAAAACATTTTTTTGAAAGGCCAATCAGACCAATTACAGAAACATTTGGCAGGCTGTCATCAAGTGATAAGAGTAGTTTAGCACCTTGTGTGTAGTGGCTGCGCTCAGAGCAGACAGGTGTTGGCGATGGAAGCAGAGGAGAAATGAGTAGTAAGTGAAGTCAGTGGTAGTGAATGGACTATGCAGGTTTCAGTTTGTCCATGAACAACACAACATAACAAAATGAGCCACAGTGCACAGGGGAGAGGAGGAGACAACTTTAAAAAATTATGACACTGAATTATTTTCCCAAAGGATGAGAGGAAGGGGATACCAGAGGACGACAGAGCAGCATATGAAGGTCATGATGACAGGATGTAGGTATGTCATGTATAGGTCTTTAGTACGCTGCATAATTGCAACTTGAAACCGACTCTAACCAGATCAAATGTACACTATATAACATAAATATGAAGCCTGGTTCAGACTTTCAGGTGTGAAAAGGCCCTCAGATATCTGGGAACCAAAGTGCAGCCACACTACAAAAAAAGGGGAGGGTTTCAGGGCAGAGAGGATGCTGTATGACTGACAAACACACGCTGGGCACCCACAGGGGCCACAGCAGGGGACTCAGCCATGGGAGATGTGAGAATGGTGAATTTGAGTCAGCAGGTAGCATCTGTTTTGTCAGAGGAAGCTTTAACACACAAACTCCTGTCTCATGCGGATGATCTGCAGTAAGGCAGCCTGGACGTCCTCATCCATGTGGCCCTACGAGAGAAACACAGGCAGAGATGAGATTCAATTAATCCACTTGTACCATAATTTTTATATGCACATATTATATTATTCCGAATATGACAATATTCTAAATTTGATATGGATCATGTCCATCCATCCATTTTCAACCGCTTATCTGGGGCCGGGTCACGGGGGCAGCAGGCCAAGTAAAGCACCCCAGACGTCCCTCTCCCCTGCAACACCTTCCAGCTCCTCCTGGGGGACCCCAAGGTGTTCCCAGGGCAGGTGAGATATATAATCCCTCCAGCATGTCCTGAGTCTGACCCGGGGCCTCCTACCAGTGGGACGTGCCCAGAACCAATGTGAGGCGCCAAGGATCAGATGCCCGAACCACCTCAACTGACCCCTTTCAATGTGAAGGAGCAGCCGCTCTACACCGAGCTCCCTCTGGATGTCCAAGCTCCTCCCCCTATCTCTAAGGCTGAGCCCAGCTACCCCACGGAGGAAACTCGTGCTTTTATCTGTGACCTCATTCTTTTAAGCCTGATTTATGGTCCTGTGGCGTACCTACGACGTACCTAGGTCGTTGCCGTGACGCTGTCGTGAACCCTTCGAACTTCTCCGTCACTCCATTTCGTCGCAGTGCAATTCACCGCCAGAGCGGTAGGAGGCTGCGTTCCTTTCCTGAATGGTTATCGTCGTCTCTAGTTGATTCTTTGTTTAGCTTCCGGCTTTTCCGGTCACAGAGAAATGAACGCAAAGCACGGACAGAAGGCTCCGTCCGTATCCGTATTGAACGTTGAACGCATAAATGGGCCTTAATACTGCAACATCTATATCACAACAGAAGATGTTTAAAGATGGCGGGGATGGCGCAATCTGGAAATACGGAACCGGAAATGCGTTGCTACCAAGCAAACCAATCACAGCCCTCTCAGTCTGCGCTGGGTCTGCGTCGCCTCGACGTGTAGTTACATTTTTGGGGAGGTGCACGTCAGGCTACGCTGGGGGCTATGGCGAGCCTTCTGCGTAGCCACGTACCCTACGACGTAGCGACGTCGTTGATTTAACGCAGGACCATAAATCAGGCTTTAGTCATTGCCCAGAGCTCATGACCATAGGTGAGGGTTGGAACATAGATGGACAGAATCTCGAGGCGCAGCCGGAGGGGGGAAGAGGTCCAGTTTGGGGACCTCCGAATTGCATCTCTGCTTTTCGCAGACGATGTGGTTCTGTTGGCTTCATCACACCATGACCTCCAGCAGGTACTGGGGCGGTTCACAGCCAAGTGTAAAGCGGTCAGGAGGAGAGTCAGCACCTCCAAATTTGAGGCCATGCTCTGCCACAAACTGGTGGGTTGCCCCCTCTGGTTTGGGAAGAGAGTTACTGCCTCAAGCGAGAGAGTTCAAGTATTTCGGTGTCTTTTTCATGAGTGAGAGTAGAATAAATAATGTCATTTTCGGAGTAAGGGCAAGAAACAGAATATTTTGTGCAAGTAAACACAGTCACTGCGAGCTCGGTTTTCCATTCCTCACATCACAGATCATTGTGTGCTTCAGCTCCTGACAGCTACTGTGCACTTACATCTACATATTTTTACATGATTTGACCTGAGTGTATGTTTTGTTGCTTTTTGCCTTTTTGAGGTTTCCTGTTTGGATAAATAAATCTGCAGCCTGCTCCCACAGGATTTCCAACCATTACCCATTATGTGTTTCCAATCCACCGGCAATGGCTGCCTCAAATAATCAGGACACCTTCACACAATGTTTCACAGTAGTGTAAACACATAACGTACCTGCAGACAAGGTGCTAAAAGTTGACTGATGTCGATAAAGAGACGTGATTTTATAAACATAAACATTCACTCTCTTTTCTATACATCATTTAATGTTTGCAAAGGTGTGGTTGTGTATTCTTTAATCTGCGATGCCAGTGTGTCATATCACCCTTCACTGACTACAGCTGTGCTGCAGCTGTTGTGAAAGCTCTCAATTTCTCCTAATTTCTTTCTGTTCCATGTGGAAAGCAAAATGCTCCCACTAGCCAATAACATTTGTGAAGGGAAGTTTTAAAAGCAAATTTAATTATAAAAATCAGAAAAGTGTTGCTGGAAACGTCCAAGGCTTGATGCAGTGCATGTTAAATACTCAATGCATGAGTCTGCCTTTAATGAAAAGTGTTTTAATTAAATAATTTATCATCAAGTCACGTTATCTGCTCAATTATTTCTTCATGAACTCTGCTCTCTAATCTAATCACTGAATCTCTGTGAGCTCAACCTCCTTATCCCTGTTGTTCTGAACATGCTCCTGTGAGGTCGTCAGAAAACGGTCTGAATGACAGAAACTATGTTATTTTAATCAAGGCCATTCATGGGAATAAAAATCAGACGACTCTCGCCTTCAGTAGAGATTAGTGAGAGGAACTTACCTGTGCTGCGCTGAGAAGATGGGTTCGGTATATTGAAACCACCTCCCTGTGTTGCCTCTCAGCATCCTGCAGAAGAAGAAGAGAAAGACATGGAGATGACACAGTGGCTAAAACACATGGCCAGAGTTAAAAAAAATTGATGTGGTGCAGTCACTGAATTCTGTCCTCATTATTATAACTCTTTCAGCTAAATTTAAATGTTAGGATAAGAACGGCACCATTTTTTTGAAAAAATAAAGTTGGTTATCCGTTGTTTTTGTCTAGTTTTAAGTCATGATGTCTGCTAGCACGTTCAAATTCTTATTTTCACTCCTACTTCCCGAGTGAAGGAGATAAACACGGTGGGATCACTATTATTAATCAGTCACTTAATGTAGTTTTTGTATTTTTTTTCTATGAAGTACCTGATTAGCCATAAACCAAAATACCACATGATGCCTTTGTTAATCTTGCACTCCTTGATTAACATGGAGATTCATGATTTTGAGGCCAAAATGTTGCTGCATTAACTTTTAAAACAAAAAATATTGCAAATATCACTTTGCAGGATGTATTTAAAGATATAAATTGCATTTTTTCAGCATAAATATTCTAAAAACAAGACCAATGTTATGTATTTTTGACTTGTGTGCTTACATCATCTCAAATGTTTCCAACAATGTTCAAACCCAGAGAAATCTGTCATTTATATTAACAACATAGTCCTTGTCATTTAAACCCTGTCGCCTGTCAGTGGCATCTTATCCCCTTTGCACATACATCAGGGTTGTGGTTGTCCACCAGAAGCTGTTGATATTTTATCCAGTTTTAAGCCACATTTTTAGATCTTTGTCAACTATTTGTTTTAACCGGATGAAGGTCTTTAGTCAATGGATCTGCAGTTAGTAGAGAAACAAGCTGAGCAAACATTAGTGGCAGCTCAGCTCCAGCCCCTGTCGTGCCAAAGACCACTGGAGAAACATTTAGTTTTAACATGAAACAGCTTTATGAAGTGCTTTTACTGGTTTAAATCACCAATTTACTTGTTTTGGTGAGGAGGTGACCTCTGTGGATAATTTAGCTCCCCTTAAAAACCGTCTAGATCTTCAGTTATAAGAGAAAAAAGGTGAGCACACATTGACAAGGGCTGGGATAGCAGGCCCTTTATAATGTGCCGAACAGCGTAGGCTAAACACTGATTTGTAACATGGAACTGCTTTATTCAGTGTTTTTACTGGTTTAAATCACATGGTTCTTTTGTTTTGGAGAGGAGGAGACCTCTGTGGATAATTCAGCTTCCAATTAAAACCTCCTAAACAATGACCACTGAAGGAATTCTAACTGGGAGAAACTCACTGCAATGACAGCATTGCTTCATCTTGTATTATTAAGAGACCCCTAGTGGCAGAAATTTACATACTGTATGTTTAAATGAAGACTGTATTGTTGTTGTTTTTCAATCAGTCTCTCACAAAAAGACAGCTACTGTGCAGTAAATTAAATATAAGTTTAAGTTAAGTTTAAGTTTATTTCCTTTATTAATCCCCCTGAGGGGAAATTCAATGTTTTCACTCTTGCTTGTCAATTACACACAGGTCCGAAAGACACACACATGCACAAACAGGACCTATACATGCACAAAGTGGAGAGATGTCAGAGTGAGGGGGCTGCCCTTGGTGAGGCGCCCCGAGCGGCTGGGGGTTCGGTGCCTTGCTCAAGGGCACCTCGGCAGTGCCCAGGAGGTGAACTGGCACCTCTCCAGCCACCAGTCCACGCTCCATATTTGGTCCGGACGGGGACTCGAACACGTGACCCTCTGGTTCCCAACCCAAGTCCCTATGGACTGAGCTACTGCCACAGAATAAAGCAGAATATGCACATGTACATAATTTTCTGTGTGTCCACTCACAGCCAGCTGTTGCTGTAGGCTCTTGATCTGAGCGTGGAGTGTGTCGATGTGCTGCGTCTGTCTCTTGTTGGGTGCGTTGCTCGTGTATGCTAGCTGGGACAGACCATTCAGTGCCTGCTTCAATCGCTCGACATCTGTCAGCAACTCTGTGATCTGACACACACACACAAAGGCACACAAATATCAGTGTTAAAACATTTTTCATTATTTTATCAACCATGTGACAAAACTGACAGAAGAATTTTATCTAATGAAGAAGAGACAAATCTGATTTTCTTTCTTTCTTTTTTCCTTAAAAGTAAAACCAAACAAAAACTTTTCAGTGACGGACTATCACATTTTAAATCCATGTTGTTACATTAGGCTATTCTCAAACTCACATACTGCCTGTACCAAAAGTTGTTTAAATACCAAACCAATGTCTGACAGCAAAGTTAGCACATGTTTACTACCTTCTTGTCTTTGGCTTCAGTCTGCTGAGATGATGTCTGAATCCTCCTCTGAAGATCACAGATGGTGCTGAGCGACTCATCATATCTCTCCTTCAGCTCCCTGATTTCTCTCTCAATGGCGTGTCCCTTCTCCTGGACGGCCTCCATCTCTGTCCGGGCCCTGCTCTCACCCTCCCTCGCCTGAGTCGCCTCCCGATGGGCCTCTTCGCTCTCCTCCGCTAAGCTCAGCAGCTTGCTGCTCAGGTTGGCAGCCTCCTCCTCCAGCTGCTGTTTCTCCTTCTTCAGCTGGTTCATTTGGTCTTCCTTGTCACGAACATCCTCGAGAGCCTGCGTGGCCTGAAGGAGCTCAGATTGCAGCGCAGATACATCTTCAGCCCTCTGGGCGCCGTTCTCTTCTTCTTCGCGGAGAGCCAATCGAAGCTTAGCAACCTCAGCCTCCAGGGCGTCCTTGGTCTTGGCCTGTTGTTGCAGCAGAGACGTCTGATCCCCGTGGAGCTCCTGAACTTCTTTCTGTAAGGCACAGACCCTCTGGGCCTCCTCCTGCTGAGCCTCTCTTGCCTTTTTGCAGTCAGCCTGGGCTTGTTGCATGGCGTCATGGAGGGCTTTCAGCTCTGTGTCGTATGTTGCTATCCGAGTCAACTCTGATTTCAGACGCTCCTGGAGATTCTGGATCTGAGTGTTGCTGAGGGCGTTCTGGTTTTGAAGATCAGCGTTCTGATGCGTCACCTCTTCGTGCTGCTGCTCTAAGTCAACAAACTTTTGAGTTAAATCCTCAAATTTAGCCTTGTACTCTTCCTCCACATTCTTGTGCTTTTCACTGCTAACGACAGCAGAGTCTAGTCTCTGTTGAACAGATTCAATCTCAACTTTTAGCTTCTCCCTCTCCTGCTTGTTGCTCTCTCCAGCAGACCTTTCCTTGTTATACTTCTCCTCCATTTCCAACAGCTTGGCCGTCAACTCCTTCACCTGGGCGCCGTAAGAGTGTTCTTTTTCCTGAGCCGCAGTCACTGGGATAAACTTGGACTGAATAGCCTCCTGTATGGTATCAAGTTCTCTCTTCTGAGCCTCCAGTTCTTCAGTAAGCTTTACATTTTCCTCCTGAGTTGACACATACCTTGCCGACGCTTCGTTCGCTCTGTTCGCTGCCTCGACCACGGCAGCGTTCAACTTGTCTGCAACTGCTTTGTGGTCTTTTACGCTCATATAATCTATTTTCATCTCCAACAGGACTCTCTCCAACTTTTCTTTCAACTTATCATTTTCTTCTTTCACATTCTTCAATTCTTCCCCACTTTCTTTTCCTTTGGTCTCCAACTTCAACATCTCTGCTTTAACGCTCTCTAAGGTGGAGCTTAACTCCATCCTCACTTGCTCGTGCTGCTGTCTGGGAACGTACTCTCCCTCCAAGCTCTGTTTCAGAGTCTGGCTCTGTGTGGACAGCTGCACACACTCTTTATCTCTGTCTTCACATTTCCTCTCCAAAACTTCAAGTTTCTTCATCAGGTCGGCGTTCTGAGATCTCAGAGCGTCGATTTCACTCAGGCGTCTCTCGCTGGCACTTTGGAGACTGCTGATGTTCTCCTGCAGTGTGGTCCTCTCAGTTTGAAGCTGTTGAACTTGCGCTTCTGCTTTTCCATAGCGTTCACTGGCCTCCACCAGTTTGTCCTCCAGCTCCTCCAAAGCTGTCACCATGTTCCTCCGGGCGTCATCATGCAACTTCACGGGCACAAAGTCCATCTCAATCCTGCTGCTGAGCTCCTCCAGCTGCTCTCGTAGCAAATCTCTCTCCTCCTCACTCTCCTCGACCTCCTGAATTAGAGCCTGGCTTCTGGTGGTCACATCAACCAACTTCCTTTTCAATGAAGCGTTCTGCTCTTCCAGAGCCGCCTGTATCTTCTGTTGCTCCTCAGCAGACATCGCCCCCGGTCCTCCCTGGGATGAAGGACAGTCCAGTTTTCGATGGAGCTCAGCAACCTCCTCCAGCACACGATCATAGTCTTCCCTCAGCTCAGCGATCTGACGCTCCTTCTCATCAACTGCGTTGGTCAGCAGGTTTTTCATGTTGTCAAACTTCTCAGCAGGTACCGTGTTGCTATGTTTAGTCTGGACCTCCTTCAGGTGTGTTTCCATTTCTAGAAGGTGTTCCGCTAGCTCATCTCTTTCTGCAGTCAGAGCTCCCAGCTCTTGGTTCAGCCTGTCTGCCTCTGCTGCCAGCTGGCTCTCGCTGCTCTTGTACTCCTCCAAGGCCTTCTCGCTCTGCTTGAGGCGGTTACGAACGCGTCCAACTTCGGCCGAAGCTCCTTCATACTTGGCCTTGATATCCTGGAGCTGGGCGCGCATTTCTTCCATCCCCTGGCCTCCTAAGTGTTCCTTCACAGCGACTACATGGGCTTGCAGCTGTTTGACCTTACACTCAGAGTCCAGCATCCTCTTCTGGACGTCGCCCAAGGCGTCCTCCAGTTCTTGAACCTGCTGGTCCGCCTGCTTCTGGATGGTGTCTCGGCTCTGAACCAGCTCTTGGCACTCTCGGGTTTTACGGTTCAGGGCAGATTGAAGCCGTGCAGTTTCATCCTCAGCCGCCTGTTGTCTTCTCCTGACAGCCTCAAGTTCATGTCGGAGTGCGTCCAGTTCACCAGAGAGGTCCCAGCCTACAGCGGGTGGACTCTTCTCTGGAGGTCTGGACAGCGAACGCGACATGGCAGGATTCTGGTGCATCGGAAGAGAAAGAGGAAAAACACATTCAGTTATTATTAGTAGTCATTTTTATGAATAGCAAGTCATTTGGTTTGAGAGTACTTGATTGCTTTGTAATACATTCACAAATAGGTTCCACACGTTTCTTTACTCTAACTGGTAATTTTATTGGTATAGACTGATTAGTTCTCAGTTATAATTCTCCAATTATAATATCAATACTTTATTAGAAGTTTAATTTGTATGCAGATTGTTGATAGAGACCGCTAACACTGTAATTCAGACGTCTGCAGGTCATGTGAAACAGTTCTATAAATAAAAACGTACCTTATCAGAGTCCAGGCTGAGCGCTTGTTTGACCAAAATGTTTTCTTTACCTGTAAGACAAACAGCGTTAAACATTCAAACCTCCACATTGTCTGCTGGTGAAGGTTGAAATAATATCAAATGTTTCTTTGTGATTCGAGAAATGGACGGAAGCTTACCTTTGATAACAGACTGCCCAGAGTAGTCCCCCTGTGAACATACAGATACACACATTCATTACAAAGGGTTAAATCATATTCTATTTTTTTTAACACACCATTTATTAGTTACACTTAGCTAAAACTGGTATAACAGTCCTGTTCAATAAATCCTCCGTGAAGGTCATCATGTTCAGTTTTAGAGAGGTTTGATTCAAATGTATGGTGCTTCTGCTAATTAGTCTACATTATTTAGTCTCATTGATATGACAAGGATGGACAGAGTAATAGAAATACCTGTCAGTATAATATAATACAAGAGCACCACACTGTACAGATGAATGAACACCTATCTGAAAGTGTTTCAACAAAAACTGAGCATTATAACCTTCATGACAGGAGGGTTTATTGCAGGACTGTTGTATTAGACTGTATTAGTTTGAGCTGAATGTACCTAATAAACTGGCAACTAATTGTAGGCATTGTGACAAAGAACATCACTTGCAGACTTCAGAGATGAATCCTGAATTCACAGCATGACAAAGTCTAATAAGCTGCAATGTTTTCTTGAGGCTTAAAGGCTTAAAGTAGGGATCAGATGGATATAAAGTCACTGACCAAAGTGCTCCGGAGTTGGACCTTGACAGTCTCCAGCCCTCGTGCTCCTTCCTCTCTGTCTTTGGTGCTGAGTAACACCTTCAGCTGCTCCTTCTGATTCAATGGACAGAAAAACAAAACACAGTTTCAGATGAATAAATGATTGATTGCATGATGGCAAGAACAGTTTATTTATATCAGTTATCAGAAGGTATACAAACCCTTTGGTTGAACTGGTACTATTCAATATTTATACATCTTTGAGAGATAGACAGAGAGAAATATCTTCCACGCACCCTTTAAGGACTTTAACAACTGTTATCTGATTTTTCAACTGTTTAAAATGGACTGTAAGTGACTTGCAAACATGTCAAGTTTATAAAAATACTTTATTTTGAAGTACAGTATATTTCCAGCACAGACCTTTTGTTTTGAAGTGCCGTGTCCTGCTGTAGAGTGAGCAACTAACGGACAGCTACTTGTCAGAGACAGCAAACTAGCTGGACAACATGGCCACACGCATGTATGACGCTGAATAAATTAAACTGTGTGGACCTTAAACTAGTGACTAAGGAGAAATCTGGACCTCGTGGCTGGACCAGTTGGGATTCATGAAACATACGCAAGCACAAATCTAAACACCTTTAAATGCACAAAGACATTCGTGAGATTCAAAGATTTTATGTTTTTTGTTCATTTTTCTTTCCCTACTTTCAGACTCAGACAATGGAACCTTTATTTTTTTTACATTTGTTTCAGGAAATTATTGTTCTTTATTTCTGCAGCACTTGGCCTGGTTTCCTGAATATGTGGACCTTTTCGGATATTATCAAATGCTATTAAGGCACAATCAAATGGCATTTCAGACTGTGCTGCTTTCCTTTTCCCTTCCCTTCACTTCCACATGTACAGTTATGTGTTGACACAGCACCACCAACATCCTTCCAAAAATCCTTATTATTTTTTAAGGTTTGAGAGGTCATACAGTCGCTGAACACCGTCTCTACATTGTGCCCATTAATGCTACAATAATGCCATGTTGAGTATAATGTGCATAGAGTGTAATATTCTTATAAACATATGTAACCAAGACAACAACTGAGAAAACTGTGAGTGACGCGCACAGTGTCCAAGCAATCAATTTTGTTTCATACCTCTTTCTGAGTGTCTTCCACGGTGATCTTTTCCTGCAGATAAATAAAAAAAGATCATATATAAACATATATATATATATGTATAGTACAGGCCAAAAGTTTGGACACACCTTCTCATTCAATGCGTTTTCTTCATTTTCATGACTATTTACATTGTAGATTCTCACTGAAGGCATCAAAACTATGAATGAACACATGTGGAGTTATGTACTTAACAAAAAAAGGTGAAATAACTGAAAACATGTTTTATATTCTAGTTTCTTCAAAATAGCCACCCTTTGCTCTGATTACTGCTTTGCACACTCTTGGCATTCTCTCCATGAGCTTCAAGAGGTAGTCACCTGAAATGGTTTTCCAACAGTCTTGAAGGAGTTCCCAGAGGTGTTTAGCACTTGTTGGCCCCTTTGCCTTCACTCTGCGGTCCAGCTCACCCCAAACCATCTCGATTGGGTTCAGGTCCGGTGACTGTGGAGGCCAGGTCATCTGCCGCAGCACTCCATCACTCTCCTTCTTGGTCAAATAGCCCTTACACAGCCTGGAGGTGTGTTTGGGGTCATTGTCCTGTTGAAAAATAAATGATCGTCCAACTAAACGCAAACCGGATGGGATGGCATGTCGCTGCAGGATGCTGTGGTAGCCATGCTGGTTCAGTGTGCCTTCAATTTTGAATAAATCCCCAACAGTGTCACCAGCAAAACACCCCCACACCATCACACCTCCTCCTCCATGCTTCACAGTGGGAACCAGGCATGTGGAATCCATCCGTTCACCTTTTCTGCATCTCACAAAGACACGGCGGTTGGAACCAAAGATCTCAAATTTGGACTCATCAGACCAAAGCACAGATTTCCACTGGTCTAATGTCCATTCCTTGTGTTTCTTGGCCCAAACAAATCTCTTCTGCTTGTTGCCTCTCCTTAGCAGTGGTTTCCTAGCAGCTATTTGACCATGAAGGCCTGATTCGCGCAGTCTCCTCTTAACAGTTGTTCTAGAGATGGGTCTGCTGCTAGAACTCTGTGTGGCATTCATCTGGTCTCTGATCTGAGCTGCTGTTAACTTGCGATTTCTGAGGCTGGTGACTCGGATGAACTTACCCTCAGAAGCAGAGGTGACTCTTGGTCTTCCTTTCCTGGGTCGGTCCTCATGTGTGCCAGTTTCGTTGTAGCGCTTGATGGTTTTTGCGACTCCACTTGGGGACACATTTAAAGTTTTTGCGATTTACCGGACTGACTGACCTTCATTTCTTAAAGTAATGATGGCCACTGGTTTTTCTTTAGTTAGCTGATTGGTTCTTGCCATAATATGAATTTTAACAGTTGTCCAACAGGGCTGTCGGCTGTGTATTAACCTGACTTCTGCACAACACAACTGATGGTCCCAACCCCATTGATAAAGCAAGAAATTCCACTAATTAACCCTGATAAGGCACACCTGTGAAGTGGAAACCATTTCAGGTGACTACCTCTTGAAGCTCATGGAGAGAATGCCAAGAGTGTGCAAAGCAGTAATCAGAGCAAAGGGTGGCTATTTTGAAGAAACTAGAATATAAAACATGTTTTCAGTTATTTCACCTTTTTTTGTTAAGTACATAACTCCACATGTGTTCATTCATAGTTTTGATGCCTTCAGTGAGAATCTACAATGTAAATAGTCATGAAAATAAAGAAAACGCATTGAATGAGAAGGTGTGTCCAAACTTTTGGCCTGTACTGTATGTACAGACAACTGAGGGATCAATAACTGACAGTGCATCACTGAAATGTATTTGATTGAACTTCTGTGTTCATCTGTGATTAGATAGTGTTCTGGCAGCTTATAATGAAAAATCTATTATGCTCCCTGAATGCAGCATTTCAAAGAAAGCCATTATTTTTTTACATCAGCAATCAGTATTGAAAAAACGCCTGTGGTCAGAATTACACATTTCCTACATCACATTAACATTAATGACTCAGCAAAACCTGGGACTGCGTTATTAAGGCACGACAGCTTGACTCAGCTCAGCTTTTATAATTAGATTTCGTTATATTTATCGCTCAAACCTCTGGTAGGACCATCACATCTACACATGAACAGAAAAAAGCAGGTGAGTAGAGAAAGGCGAGCATGCTTGGAGGGCTTTACTGTACTCTACTGGTTTGCTCTGTTTACCTGTGTGAGCTGTTGCTGTAGCATGTTGACCTTATCTACCAGCGCTCTCTGATCCTGGTGGTACTTCCTGAGATTTTCCTGCAGTTGCTCGTTCTGCCTCTCCAGGTCCTGAAACACACACATAAAGCTTACAAACTGGATGTTAAAAAACAACTAATAATTCATCAGTGAATTACAGAAATTACTGTCTTAATGGCTTAGACTTTGGATAAACTGTGTGGAACAGGGAGGGTGACGTTATACAGCACTTACATGTATGATCTGATCCCTTCTGGTAACCTCAGCTGCCTCTGCTCTCTCCACTGAGTGCTGAAAACAAGACAGGATCTTTTTTAACAACCATGTTTTGAAAATATAACGTTACCACAGGCTGTGAAAGCTTATGGAACAACTCTCTCTTATGATCACTAGATGGCAGTCATGCACATCTGAGCTGCTGTGAGTTTCCTACAGGTTCATAAATATGAAAAGGTCTAATACCAAGTCAAAGAAAATGATCTGAAATATTGAACAAGTGGGAGAAAATGCAGAATTTTGGGTGCTTAAATAATACATGCCTCAGAGTGTTTGAGTGTTCCGGATTTGAATGCCGGACAGGAATGGAGGCAAGCTTGACCTTTGTCGTCTTTTAACAATGCCCCATGAGCACATGAAGGTGCTCTAAAATATGTAAAGTTGTGAGGTGTGGAGAATAACAGCTGCTCCTCAATGTAAAATAGGTGAGGTTTAATGGATGGAGTGGGTGAGTAAAGTGAGTGCTGCAGGATTACCTGTCGCTTCCACTGTTCTATCTTTGCAGCCTCTTTATCTGGAACAAAACGAGAAAACAGCACATTCAGACTTCCTCTCCTATGTTATCAAGACTTGACAAAAACAGGCATGATCAGAGAACAGTGACTAATTTACATGTGCACTAATATTCCGCTATTATTCCTACCTTGATAATATTTCAACTTTGATGAGGGTCATGTACATGGAATATTAAGTTAAATGGTAAAATGGTAAATGAAGCGCCTTTCTAGTCTTCTGACCACTCGAGGCGCTTTTACACTACATGTCACATTCAGCAATTCACACACACATTCACACTGGTGGCCGAGGCTACCATACAAGGTGCCACCTGCTACTCAGTTACCATTCACACACTCACACACTGATGGAACAGCCATCAGGAGCAACTTGGGGTTCAGCATCTTGCCCAAGGATGCTTCAACATGCGGACTGGAGGAGATGGAATTCGAAACACTGATCCTCTGATTGGTGGACGACCCGCTCTAACTCTGAACCTCTAGATATTCTGAATTAGGAATTTTTCCAATTAGGAAACATGGGATATGCCAGTAGTATTCTGGTAACAGGAGCATTCTTTGGACATGTTCCCACATTTATGGTCCGAAGAAAAACACACCTACTTTTAAACATTATGAAAGATTTGGATATCAGCAGGTTTTTGGATATACACAAATATCACAACCCTGACCATTTCAAGAGGGTGGTTGAAGGAATGAAAGAGGGAGGTTGTGTTTGCATGGTGACAAATAATAATTTGTCACCATACTAAAAAAACAAACTTTTGAAAAATCCTATTTTGATGCAAACAGCACAAGTGATTCCAGTAGTTTTACTTTTTGATGTTTTTTAAATTTTGATGTGATGAACAACATGCTGGAGCATATTGATCAGAGTGTGCACAGCTGCATGTAAATGGGAATATTAATGAAATATTCATTTCATTAGCCATTTAAACAGCTTAGCAGGAACATTGTCTGGAATATTTTGTGCATGTAAACGTAGGCAATGTTCCTTGACAACATGTTCAGGGAAAGAAACACACAACAAGAAGGACCAAAAATATATCAGAGAAATATGGAATCAGGAAATAATCGTGAAAGTCTAGACTATGGCTGACGACACTGTGAAATATTAAATTTGAGAAGTGTTGGAAAACACTTACTGACATTAGAAAATAAATTATAAAATTATTTTATGCTGCACTGACAATAATTCTACAGGAAATCTAAAACCTGAGATTAAAATCTAAACATCCTCAGGGTGTCAAATATTTTTGCCCGCATGTATTATGGTTTTAAAGATACAGTGTTTTCCTCGGTGTAGCCAGAATGTGCCACACTTTGCTGTTGCCTATGAGAGTCAGTGACTCACTGCATTGTTACTTATAATACCAATGTTATAAGGCAGCTTAAATACAGCAAGAAAAAGCCTGCACATGTTGTTCTTCATCTAAATAACCTTTCACCTTGAAAAACTGTATGTAGATTGTCTTTTTTTTTTTAAACAGATAGTCCAAGATTCTCAGCTTTAAGTCGACTTTAAAACTGTTTGTTTTTTCAAAGTACATCCTGGACATCACTTGACAATTAACAGCACTACTGCTACCGTCACGTGTCAGACAGATGTTTACATTTCAGAGGCCATCCTTCTCCTTGTTGCTATAAATAAATGACCATGCTGATTATGCTCTTCTTGTATTTGTTCCAAACAAACTGCCACAAGATTCTTTACTGTTCAGTCTGCTTTGCCTTCTCACCTCTGGTGGCTTTGTCCAGGTAACTTTTGACCATCGCAACAAGCTCCGCGTTCTTGCTGAGGCGAGCGTAGTGAAATGCATCATGACCCAAGCCGTCAACTGCCTTTACGTCGGCGCCACTCTTCAGCAACACCTCCACTGCGTCCTTACAGCCGTACTCGCAGCCCAGAATCAACGCTGTCCTGAGGGCATCAACAAAGACAGTTTATGAGTAAGATAGACTGACACAAAACACACAAACTAGCTATGCATATGAGGTTATCAAAATCAATCAAAACGTGCATTCATCATGCATTTTGTTCAACTACTAGTGAGGAGTTTGACGAGTTGATTTGTTCTGTTCTTGTCACTACATCTAGTTGTTGTCTATTACATTTTAAAGTAATGAAATCTATAGAAATGCAAATGGAACGACTTGTTTTAAGTTAACATCCTTCGCCATCCGTCAACAGACTTCCAGTTATTAAACTTGATATTTATATGGCCACTCTTCTTACTTGCTCTGTTTGTCCCGGGTGGTGATGTCAGCCCCTCGCTCCAGCAGCAGCTGACAGATGCGTGGATGACACATCTGGGTCGCCAGCACTAGAGGTGTCCTGCCATCCTGGAGGAAAATCAAAAGATATTCACACATGTACATCTATCCACAACATCCAACAGCTCCAACACAACACAGTCCAATCTAAAGAATCAATTTGTATCTCACCTAAGAGCCAAAAAAAAAAAGAAAAGAAAAGCCAGAGTAATCCAGAACATAGAGAAGTCAGAACTGGACTAAATTAGGATTTATTGGATGATACTCTTTTTTGCTGCTTTAACTGATCTCACACTGAATTATTATCTGTGACTGCAGAGGTAACAGCCTTTATAAAGCAGGCAGATCAATATAATTTTCTATAATTATAGCTGAACACACAGAAAAGAAAGTCCAAGAATAGACCAAGACAGACAACACACTGTGTGACATGAAATGGGGAAAAAAAAAAAAAATCAATTCTCACAAAATCACTGGCATTCACAGAAGCCCCACTGTCACAGAGAAGTTTTACGCTGGAGGAGCAGCCAGCCATGACTGTGGAGAGAAAAAATAACAACTGCAATCACTGAAATACACGTTCATCAGTCAGCTCCACCGCCGGCAGCGCCTCTTAAAATAAAGACAGCATTATTATACTGGACTCTTCTCATCGATTTTTGGACAATATTCTTTTATTGAACTTTAACATTTAAATCAATGGAGCGCTGCTTTCCCTTCATGTTGTGCTAATTTCCTGCTGATTTACAAATTTCTCCCGTCAAAATAAGACTTAAAACAAGGTTCACCTGGATTCACTGCATGTTCCTGAAGCAAAACATAAATAAATCTGTACCCAGAATATAGGCTAACTAAAAATAAATATGCCATGACAGAATGGACACATATCTTTCAGGGTTGACGCTGGTCAATGACAAGATTCAGTGAGGTAACATTTAAAATGTCATTCTACTCAGCCTTTATGCAAATCACCGTACTGCAGGCTGCGTGGATTTTTCAGGTGGTTTAACAAGTTAGTTGTGTTGCTCTGTGGCGCAGGCAGTCTCATGCACACTTTGCATAAAATTTGTTCTCTCTCTCCCCTAAATCCTAAATGCTTTCAAACAACAGATGATGAATGGCTGTTTTTTGTTTGGCCCTGTCTGATGTCATAACATTCAGGAGAGCTTTTCACAGGCTGCAGCTGCAGGTTGCACACATAGCAGCATGACAGCTCTTCAAAAGCGGAGGCTGGCGGTTTGTTTATGAAGCGCTTGATTTGATTGACAGTTTTCTATGGACGGAGGATGCATTTTAAACATCAGCATCGCAGTTACCATTCATGCATTCATTAACTGTAACTGATCTTTTTCAGGGTCGCAGCGGGGCTGGAGCTTATCTCTGACATTCAGCCAGAGGGAGGGTACACATTAGACAGGTCACCAGGTTATCACAGTCACAGTGACAGACAACCTTTCACGCTCACACTCACACCTTCGGGCAATTTAATGTCACCTAACTTTGACATAACCTACCGGTGGCCAAAGTCAGACACTTAGACATGCAAACTCTACACATATTGTGATCGCCATTAATATTTGGTTTATTGTGCAGCCCTGACATATATGATATGGTAGATATATTTTTTCACTTAAATCTTTATAAAAACCAACAGCATAATAAAATAATTAAATAACTGGGGGGAAAAAAGTCCTGACGAAACAAAAACTGCTTGGATGACTCTGCATTTTTAGAGCCTTAAGGATCTGTGTATCTACTGATTATTATTTCAGTCCAGTGTCGTCTTTTTGAGTCTTGTACAGAGTCCATTTTTCCTCATTTTCTCTCTAGTTGTGCTTCTTGTAGTCTCAGTATGTGTCTCAATTTCTCCATTAAATTGTCAGCCATTAGTCTTTTGTTGGTGGTGTTTCTTTACCCCAGTTCCTCGTGAGAGCTTTCTTGCTTACTACTAACAATATGTTGATCAAGATGTGGAAGATATTAACATTTCAGTGAGCATGTGGGTGCTCTGTTAAAGCAATGCAAAATATAGTAAAGAGCTATCAGGGGTTTTTATTTATCTTAAACAGAAGAGAGTCAAGTTGGGTAGAGTCAGGGCTGAATTAGATTACAGTCAAGTCAGTTCTAGAATAGAGACAGCATTATACAACAGTACAGTCAGTAGTAGAGTCAGCAGAGTCGAGTCTTACCAGCATCATGTAGAGCTGTTCTTCCTTGTAGGTCCACATTTCCAACTGGACAGTTGTGCTGTAAAATAACATCAAAATGTTGGAACAACGGCATCAAGTGAAGCAAATTATTAAAAAGTGCTGAAATGCCTCTGCTCTAAGTTATGTCAGTAAAATAATGAAGTACATTAATTTACTTGTTTAATATCACTGATTTCTCACTCTCACCAGCACTAAAAATCAACAGCAAATAATTTGAAGAATATTCAGCAGTTGATGAGAGAAATTCTGTGCTGAGAACACACAGATCTAAAGTACATCGGTAACTGTTTGACCATATGAACTGAGCTTGTATTTTCAGTTATTCAAAGCTAAAAGAATTAAATGAATCTGAATTTGAAAAAAAACATCATGTTGGTGACATTTTACAAAGACGTGAGGGGTTGTTTTACCTCAAACTCCCCGTGGATTTAAGTAATTCCATTAAAAACAGTCTAGAAATCATTTATTTCCACTGGCCTGCAGTGGAACATGAGAGGCAGCAGCAGGCGGGTCATATTAGGCTAAGTGGCGCTGTGCTGATATGCCTGTGACATCTCTACCCAGTCAGTCAGCTGGGCAGAGTGTACCATGGTGATGAGGGCCTGCTATGAAAGCCTTGAGGACTCAATGCTAACAGGGGCCTGATGTTGCTGGGTAAGCTTGCCAGTGAGCTCTGACCCCCCACTATAAAAACCCAACTCTCTCTAGCAACAAGGGCCAAAAATTAGCAGCGTGCTCAAATGACAAAGCGAAGGGGTGGGGGGAGGTGGGGAGTCAGAGCGGCAACGGGAGCTGACGGTGGAGCATGGAGGGGGGATATCCTATATCTTGAGGGTTTGGGCTGACGGAGGGAGATAGTGGAGGCGGTGCGGGTGGTGGGTGTTGGCGTCCAGCTGCTATGTCTGGTGTGATGACGGCACCAAGAATGGACGGCAGGTTTGCAGGAGGGTAGGCTTGTCAACACCGCTGACAACCCCCTGCCAACAGCCGCGACCTCTGTTAGATCACTGCCGTGAGAGCGGTGGGGGCGGAGGGGGGAAGGGCTACAACGCTATGAGAGCACAATATTGCAGAGATAGCCCCCTGATTGTAAACACATAAATCCCCCAGTGGGGCACGGTGACTCAACAGAGCCTACTGTTGACCGATACGGAGTGGGCTCAGCTGCCAGAGCTGTTTGGCAATAATTATTTAAAGGAGCTGAGAGGGAAACTGCTCTGACTGGCTAGTGACTGGGGAGCATGCATACAGTGTGGAGATACACAACACACCAACATATAAGACCTTATCTCATAGTTTGGCATGTCTTCTCACAGGGGTAAATATCAATATGGTACAAACAGTGTAAGAAATACACAACTGCACTTTACCTGCAAGAGTTTCTGCACACACAGAGAATGTCCATTTCTTGAGGCCAGATGAAGAGCGTTTTTACCTGAAAGCCATAAACGCAGCAATCAGAAAAATTCACATTCATAATAGAGGGTTACACTGTATGTAGAGCCAAAAACAAGCGCAATTACCACTAGTACCTGTAGGCAGTGGGCGATTTGTACATTGTAACAGGGTGGGGGGATATCTGACTGGTGTTATTTCATTGGAGTTGATCCTTATATGATTAATAATAAATTCATTGTTGACTGATTGATGTAAAATATTTTATTCTGTGTCCTCAGTTTAGATTTGAGTGGTTATGTTTGCTCAAAAGATGCTTTATGCTTTGTGTAGTGGTACCTCTCAATGCTGCTTTTAATAATTGCCACTGTCTCGGAACATATGATGAGACATAACTCTGCCCATGGGAACAACATGTTAGAGTCCATCCATTCTTGGTTAAAACTCAGCTTTTGCTGACTTATATTGTGTCTTTAGAGTACACAAGAGAAGGAACAAAGCATGCACACATCCAGGCAAAAATACTCTGCATGCGCAAGACCAAGAAAACTTCACTGCAGGTCACGAATGAGGTTTGTACACTGTCGGCTTCAAACAAATGACTTATTTCTATTTTCTTTTGAGGTGACATTTCAATCCTGAAGAAAAGAGAAGTTTTTTATGTGAAGCCTTCAGTGTGCAAACATCCTCTGTGACCTGCAGGCTCTTGGCAACATGTCGTTTGAAATTAGTTTTCTCTGACTGTGTCTTTCGCCTCTATTCTTCTATGTGTATCTCACTGACTCGAGTCAAAATGCACAGACTTGGATAGTCTAAATAGCATCATGTGAGATGATTTAATGCACGCAATTTAGTGTTTGAGTTTTCTGGTTGCTACTGTATTCTGTTACAGTTTAAACTAATGGTATTCTGAGTACAGTTACTGTCTTTAAATATAGATTACTTGAAGGGATTACTTTATTTGTCGTGTTTTATTTGCTCTTACACTACGTCCTAACTGAATGCAACATGAGTGAGCTTCAGTCTGACTTAACGGTTTTCTGTCTGAATGTTTCAACTGGCTGCGAGCGACACATTGCTGCCGTTTTCAGCTGCACTTTTGTCGAATACTATGCATCTATTTTTCCTGTTGCAATATCCACACAACACCTCCTCATTTTAGTACAAAAACCTAAATACGGTGGCAGCAGGTTGGAGGGAGGTCGCCAGGGAGCTGAAAGTTGCAGGTAAATGGCCATCGCTGTTAACAACGTGATGGATTTGGCTATATTATGTGTCATTACCAGTAAATATGACAATATAAAATGTGTGTTTTCTGTGATAGAAAATACAGAACGGCATCAGGGTCTGGACCCTTGAATGGAGAGGGATGGCAGGTTAACAAGAGGGATGGCATCCTTCCTCAAATCGCCCACTGCCTGTAGGTTCATAAGTGCACCGTGGGAAACAAAAAATAACTATACTGTATGTATCACTTCATCATGACAGTGCCTTAAACTAAAATATTATCCTGTGACAAGCACCCAGAACAAGCCAAACTCTGCTGCTCGTTCTGATGATGCTAAAAACTTCAAGGTTTATTGCACATGTGCCATTACACCAAGAGATCAATCAGTTCATCGCTCTGATCTCATCTGGTTTGAAAACCAGGGGCCATGAGTTTTGATACTAATGAGTCAATCAGGAGGCAATTAGTGGGTCCATTTCTTTTTATGGCAGGGCATTTATCTGTCCAATTCTGAATGAAAATGTCCTTGTACAGTCCATGTGCACCCTCACCAGATTCTCAACTGGAAATAAATTTGATTTAGTTTTCTTGGAAGCCCTGCCACACTGTTACATTTCGGATATTGTATTTGAAAGGGTGGAATAAGTAAGTATTTCTTTTAATTTAATAATCTTTATTTTTAAGTCTTTCTATGCTGGCTGAATGCTGATGTTGAATAGCTTCACTTTAAATGACATATTTGGATTTTTTTCTGTCCTTGGTTATGTGGTCATGCTTGAAGAGAACCTGCAATATTTGCACCCTGAAATAAGTTAGATTTAAAATATGGTAATGTGCAACACTTTACAGAAAACACATCGTATAATAACGTTTTCTTTTCAAGCCAAATTAGACCAAAACGTTGCTTCATGGCTTCAACAAGAGTATTTCATTGCCTCCATCTTTGCCTTGCTGCCTAAACCTTTTGTCTACATTGCTTCTGAAGGCAGGGATGAGGTCAGTCCATGTCTCTTGCTCATTATCCAGCCTAATATCACACCCCAATTTATGATGGCAGCAGTGAGCAACACTTTGCCTCTGTTAATCTGCTGTACAGACCACTAATAAGACCAATTTTCTGCCTGACACATTCTCCTCTCCCTCCTAAAAACAGGACATGTGGTCTGGCATGAGAACCAAAACACACCTTGATTTGTAATGTGGAAATGACACCACATCTACAGTACTTTGAAGGTGCACAGTGAGGTTTATTTTTAGGTTTATTTTTGTGGCATTGGATTGCAGTGTGTTATACTGCAAAGTGTTTTTGGTATTACATCCATTCTCGTTGATATAATAGGGGTATGATCACACTGCTCCAGGGCATTACTTGAATCCAACCTGAACTCACCAGTGGCATCAGTTGCAGTGATATCAACATGGTGTCCCAGGATGAGATTGAGACAGTCGAGGTGTCCTCGCGTCGCAGCCAAATGAAACCTGCAAAACAACAAGAGAGATCGAGGGAAAATTAAGAACAGACAGGGCATAAGACGGAGAGTGATGGCAAAGAGCAGGCAGCGCGGAGTAGAGGAGGGCAAGTGAAAAAGTGATAGGGTGTAAAGAGAAGGGGGGTGAGGGTGAAATTTAAGGACAAGAGACGGACTGCAAACGGACGCCTGGCTCCTTGCTATCAGCAAGATCAGCATTCTTGGAGCAAATAACAAGAAACCTCAGGGTCTGTCATGACTCCAAGGCAACCAAGAGCTACACAGACAATGTTGTCTGACTCTATCAGCTTCACTGCTGTATACATAAGCACTATCAAATTGATTAAAAAAAAAGACTTCCAGCAAATGAAAAGGTTGCACAAGGTTGTCATGTTTTACTTTTTGTGTCCTCCATTCTTTTTTGTCAGTGAAAGCACCACCCTATTTAAAGTCACACAATATCATGTTGATATCAAAGGTTAAAGGTCCAGTGTGTAAGATTTAAGGGGGTATATTGGCAGAAATGGTATTCATAATCATGTGTGTACTAGTTTATAATCACCTGGATCTAAGAATCGTAGTGTTTTCATTACCTTACATGACCCACTCCATCTACATATGACGCAGGCCCTCTTCCACAGAGTCTGCCATGTTGTTCTACAGTAGCCCAGAATGGACAAACCAAACACTGGTTCTAGATAGGGTCATCTGCTCTTTGGCATCAGACACCATAGTTCTCCTACATGCACATGGGGGATGTTTCGGATGGTTGCAATCAATTCTTGTCAAAAAAGTCGCTGACAGCCCCCAAAAGAAGCCATCTAGTTGATTAATTGCAGGAGACATATCTTTCTTTTTTTCTCTTGATAACAATTATCAATTCAAATGAAAACGTTCTCAAACACAACCAGTAAAAGGTTAACTCATGTAGGCCCAACCTCCCTGGGATTAGGTGACATAGAGTCCTCGGCTGTTTACACATGAGCAGTGATCTGATTAGATTAAACCCCCAGCAGGCTTGTCTGAGCAGGAGCTACTGGGTCCGCACCATTACCAAGCCGTCATATTTGCTGCCCTGGGTAGGTGGAGTCTGCACACCAGGTTTTGTAGCCGGCAGATACGCTGGATCCTACATCTCCATGAGCACGTGGTCCATACAAACACAAACAAGGCTTACATAAATTCCTATTGTGAACATTACTGCCCGTGTAGGCAATGAACTGTCAGTGTACTAATTTCCAGGCACAGGAATCTGTACCAATATCGGTTCCCAACCCTATAGGAAAGCTACAATGGCTTTTGCCCTGTAGGCCAGTGTTATTTACGTCAGCTGACAATTGCTGTAGCTGCCGCTGGCTGACAGATTACACTCCATTTTAACAGTTTTCTTGGCCCTCACTGTTACACGTTAAGTGGTGTACCAGCGCACTGACAGGAAGCGACTGCTTTCTACTAGGCGTAGTGGGAGTGTGTCCTTCTCGAAACAGCCTGAATTCTGTTTATTTAACATGGCATAGCAATGAAAATGATTGTACAAATCTATGTTCAACAACAACCAGTTATATCCACCTTCAGTTGTTAGAAGGCCATCTCAACTCATAACTATGACTTGTTAACAATAACTATACACAGTGTCCCCCAGCTGCCTATCAGCTGTGGATGCAATGCCACTGCTTTATAACTGCACCATGATAAAACCACAGATGAACGATTAGTCTACAACAATGCAGACTAGTGGTTTTGATAGTCAACTTTTCTGTGAAGCCACTATTACACAATGATTATATTCAAGAGAGATTTGCCTCTGTGTCCACTGTCTTGTTTGCATAATGTGATGATACTTAATAGCCTGTAGCGCATGGTAACAAACGTTATTAGCGAGGCCACCAACCTCAATTTATTTTATTCATAAGTATTTCTGGTTTATTCTTGAACTTGAAACTCAACTTTTAAATCAACAAGGACAAGAAGCCCTTAAAAGGCTCATGTAAAAAAGGACATCTGAATATCTGTTTTCATGACAACTGTTCGAACTCCATCTGCTAATGAGGATCATGTGGTTCGATTTAAAGTCCCAAAACAGTTACGAAATGAATCTTAAATTGCAACTGATTCATCAAACTTTTATTCTTGTGTAATTGCCTTAAAGTCTCCATATTCCCTTGTTCATTGCACACTCAGTTATGCAGTTTCCCACTGCAACTGTTTGCCAACATGTCTTAAATCATCACTTTTGACTGGAAACATTCCTGCTCCCCTTCTCTGATTTAACCCACAGCAGCACTGTCGCCGCCGCCACCAGCCCTGAAGGTCTGCAAAGCATTTGTGTGTAAACCAATCTCAGTCTGTCACCCATCAAGTCACATGAACCTGTTTATACACTAACCCCGAGGTATCTGCCAAGGAGACAGCTAGGCTGTCACCTCAACACTGCTGCGGGTATTAAAAGCCGTGTTGATGGCCAGGAGATGCTGGCTCTCTGGGGAGCAGTGGAGGGTCCTGACCTCTCTGGGGCAAACAGTAGACAGGAAGCAGACCAGAGCTAAGTCAGGGGGATAGAAGCGATGTGATTTGCCAAGTTCATGACCCACAGCATTTTCCAGAAGGTAACTGGAGGAATGCTTCTGAATAGAGTCACAAACATTGAACATAACTGCAAACTTGAATGTGGGTAAAGTATGCCAACACGGCAGTAAGTGGCTCTAACAGCTACCAAGACGTTTTAGACTGAAAATGATGTATTTGCCACAACATCATGACTATTTCCAAGAAATCAAACACAGACAGATTTGATTTGAGGACACTTAAATCAACTATAATAGTCCTCCATAGAAAGTTAATAACAGGATTAGACTAACAAAGAAACCAACCAAATAGCAGCGTGTCAGACACTGACCAAACACAAAGGACTGACTCTGAGGAGCTGTACTCAGCTGGACACTTCAGTAAAATGGTTAGAGGTGAATTGTAGGAGACTAATGGGTCTGGATTTAAGAGTACAGGCACATTGAGCTATGTCATTTCATCTTCACACCTGCTCCTTGGGCGGCTTTCAGGTTGACAGTCTATAAGATATGGCTGCTATTTTTAGCGAGTGGACAGGGAAGAGTAAACCATAGAGTATACGCTGGTAGCTGAGACATAGACAGTGTATGTCAAAATACAACTGTAGCTTCAAATAATTCCTTCCTGATAAGTATTTATCAAATGTGTTAGCTATGTACAACACTATCAACATCTTTTTTATCACTATCTACAACTTGAAATGTATATGTACATATTTTCTCAATCATAGCTGCACATTTAGTCTGCAAGTCTTCTGATGCATTTACATGCCAGTGAGAAGCTTGGAGATCCATGATATCAAAACAGAAAAGTGACCTCCCTGCTTAGTGACCGGACTAACTTTTAAAGCTGCACTTATTCGGTGACTGTGTATTACAAAAGCGGTCACTCACGATGAACCCATACTGACTTATCACTCAATTCTGCGGTACTGCTTTCAAAAATAGCCTTTGATTAACTTACTGTGTGTTGCTACGTCAACACCAAACAGCAGATAAAGATCAGCGACTAATTGGTGAAGAAAGCTTGACCTGTAGGGAGCTAAAGACATGTATTTCACAGGAGTTGGTGGAAAACAAACCACTGCTAATACCAGAGAGAATAATGGACTTACATTTATCTGGTTGCCAGGATTGTAGACATTCTGAATGTTTAATATTGCAGTGATGTTGACAGGTTTTCAATGTAGTGAGTACACCGCAATCCACAGGTGGACGTTTGAATGGTTATCCCAAACGATTTATTTTTGACTAATTGTCTTGTTAAACTTGAGTTTGATGTTGATGCTTCTCCTTCTAGTCTCTCACACAGTTTACTAAATTAGATTTGGGGATATCGGTGATTAACGATTGATTGCCATTAAAAATTAGAAGCAATAAGAAGACAATGGGACGTGTAATTTAAACTGTCAGAAAATGTTGTGTAGATTTGCTGTAAGATGCGGAATGCACCACTAGGTGGAGCCCTTACATATTTATGAGATTGAGTTACATGAGTGCATGGTATCCGCCCAAAAGAGCTGCATAAACTGTAAAACAAACTCATCTCCCTGCACTCCAATCTGGAAAAAAGTGTCAGCGTGCCTCGCTTTGCTTACTGAGGCAGTCGTGAAGATAAACTCTGAAGCATACGGTTGTGAAACTTACACAGAGTTGTTTGGTGGCTGTGCGATATAGCTATCTGAGACTCATGCTAATGCTAAACTAGCATGCTAAACAAAAGCAACAGTTCAGTTAACGGAGGCCAGAAGCTGATTTTCAAACAGCAGGACTATAATTATACGTGCTTCCAACAAAGTTAACACAGACGTGATGAACCGTCATAGTAACACACCCCTGTTCGGAGTCTAAGCTACAGCGGTGTTCGTCACTGGGACATCTGTTTCCAGCAGCTGGGCCAACGTTAGCTACAGCTACATCACGTATCATCATGTAGATCAGGACTGAAGTCCAGTGAGGGGAGATTGGAGTAACCTGTTTTACATGCATTCGATAATGTTATGGTGGCTTTTTTTTCTTTGACAGCAAGGTTTCATCATGGATTTGTCGTTAGCAATGTAGCCTCATCGAGGGAACAAATAGGACGTGTTAAAAATAAGTTAACTGCATCCTTATGGATTTTAATGCGTCCAAGACACAAGACACGCATACCTAGCAACACCCTGTTTTAAAGCTCTTCTGTCCCCTAGTGGCCATAACTCATTAAGTTAGCTCTGATGAAAACATATTAATCCCCATAATCCTTTTCATTAAGTCCATGTTTGCTGATCTTTTGTCTTGTTTTTCTAAACCACAGCATGTGAATACATTAGTTGCAGTTAACTTAAAATTCTGCTCTCAATCCATTATAAGATCAGGCTCAACATCACGCAGATCCAACTGTGAAACTCACAGTTTGCTCGTCTTTTTCTTAAAAAGACACTTGAGCACAAAACTCATTTCCGCTAATCCTGACAAACAACGGGCACACAGCAGTATCTTTACTCAGAGCCAGTTTCATGCTGCAGGGCCTGGCGAGGGACTGTCTCGAGTGGCGTGCTGTCATGTGAACTTCTTTCACTGCTAAGCCCTTGTCAGCGAGCTATCAGCACCACACTACAATGAGCAGGTGTGGTGGGGTGGGTTTACCTCAGTGGGATACAGCTAATGCCTCTGCAGAGATGTAAACTGTTTACCCAGCTGGAAGCCACAATAGGACGGTTAGAACTGAATTAATTAGCTGAACACAGTGAGGCTAATCCAGGACACACCGAATTATATATCAGGGGTAACACTTTGTAATTAGTTTCCCCACAGAGGACCATGATTACAAGGCATCGCCATTTGACATTCCTGTGTTGGCTTATGCAGAGGCCAGAAGGCCGGAGACACGTGTTGTCTGTGTGTGGCCCACTGAACTATAAGCAGACTTGCTGAGTTGCAGTTGTGGTTCACTTTTGTTTTGGGCAGACTTGGCAAAAGCATGACCTCTTTCCATAAATGTTCAATGTGTTGATTTTATGGGTAACTAGTTGAGGTCTGCCCGCCCTGCAGGGGGAACACTAAATAATGAGCATGCCAGTGTTTGTGCGCAACAACTCCTACAGTCACTGGATTTAGTTCTGACAAATTCTAGCACCTTATTATGAGAGCAGGCATTTATCAGGTTGTGCGTATAATTGTATAAAGCGTGTTTATTTACACGCAGGCATGTACATAATCGTTGGTCTGTGCGACGGAGCCACAAGAGAATTTCACACACTGCTGAAAATACTCCGCACCTTTGCTTCTGGGATCTGGTGCTCCATAGTTTTATGATTTAACAAAGCCTTTATCAAAATAAACTTGAAGCACAGGCCAGAGACCAGAGACTTCTTCATTTATCTGGGATTAAAGTGAGGGCGTCAGGCCTCCCAAAATGCTGCTGTTGGAATCTGGTTACATTTAGCAAAGAAACAAGGCTTTTTTAAACAGCCCAATGCATTGTTTCCAAGGTTGTGCCATTATGATCCTTAATAGGACCAAACAAAGCTCTGTATGTGACACCTGAAATATCTGAGGTCTTGTTCGATCGGGATGCAACATCTGAGAATTCCTTGAACATAGTTCAGTTAGGTTGACCTACTTTTCTCCTGCACCTTCCATTTCATCCTGGCTTATAGTCTGCTCTTCTAATTAAACCTTGTGAAGGGCGTAAATACAGCTCTTTGCAAAGCACAAACAACCCAAATCCTGAGGCTCCCACTGAAAAAAGCTACCATCTAAAACACAGTCCTTCAAGATGTCAACCTATCCAGATAATAGCCTGCAGCTGGGCCTAAATGCATTACTCAGTGTTACAGGCAGCACAGTGGATCTGATCTGACTTTGCAGGGAGTCATTTCCTGTGTGAACTACACAAACAGCCTCCAGCCAGCGTGGTCAAGCCTTCAGTGGCCGCAAACATTCTTTGTAGCGACTCCCACACTGACCTCCAGTCAGATGGACACGTAAAGAGAAATTTCTGGATATAAAAATGGACACATGATAATACGCGACTGCAATGCCTCTCATATGCAGGGCAGCTGGGTGAAAGTTTAAGGCTGATATCTGCAGAGGGAACGCCATGGCCACGGGAAATTTTGGAGGGGGCGGGATTGTTTTTTGTTTTTTTTTTTAGGGTCATGGAGGGAGACTTGGAGGCTAGAGGTAAACTATTTCTGAGTAAGACCTAATTGTGAAGGAATTCTCATCTATAAATGCTTTATCTGGGAAACATGTCAGAGTGTGTGGAGGGGAGACCACAACAATGTTTGGAATTTGTGACGCTCAGCATTTTTAGATCTGGAAATATTCCAGAGGCACAGCAGATAGTAACAACCAAGAAAAAAAAATTCATATGTCAACACACTGAACGTGGATGTGTGTGTGTGTGTGTTTACTCACGCTGAGCGTCCTTCCACATCAAGCTTGGTGGGGATGATGCCCTTCTTGCTGAGAACAGCAGCGACCTTGTCCACCTCGCTGCGTTCCACCGCCTTCATCAGCCGATCATCATACTTGTTCCAGTCTGTGTTCTGACAAAGATGAGAATGAGTCAGACATACAGTATGTTATGTATTTCACAAACCAAATCATTAAGTATTTTACCTACTTAGTTTAAAAGTAGAGAGTTATGCCTATAATTTGGTTTCCAGTTCTTTAAGTTGACTAATTAATGCAGCAGTGACATAAGCATGTGAAGCACAAACTCATTTCTGACACAAAAACAACGACAGAAATATTGGTCATGTAATTTGTTCTTTTGTGGTATAATAATAGACTCAAGTAAATGCAGAATGTGCCAAGAATGTGCTGCACTTTCACTAAATCTCCCACCCCCCATGAGTTATGGCTGCAAAGCATGGGAACAGAGTAGTTTTAAGGCTTCTGGGAAGCACAGTCAAGAGTGGTGCTTTATACTGAGATAATAAATGAACAGAGAACACACAAGCACAAATTATAACCTTCACAGAGATCCAAACACAAGCAATTTGTACATTCACAGCAGCAATGCACTTAAACTCAACAATCAAAAATAATTATACCACACATACATCACTTTGACATGTACAATATCCAGTGGATGAGAAGCGATGAATGAGTCACTAAATTGATCCACCAACAGTAACTGTCCCAATTCCCCTCAAGAAGAACTCCTTCAGTGCATTACCACTATTTTAAAGCACATCTTTCAGGAAATTCAATTTGCAGACAAAAGCATAAGAACAGAACAAACAGTAACTACAAAAACAGCTAATGGTGACAAACTGAATCACTACCGGTGAATACCTACAAAGTGCATGGAGGTGCATTTCAGCCAGCGGCTCATCTTGGGTGAGTGGAGCTGGTCCTTGCACCGTGCTACTGAAAAGGTTGCCACGGTTCCGGTTTACAAAAGCAAAAACTGAGAAAAAAAGTGTATAAAAAACGCCCTCAGTCTCTCAGTGCACTCAACCAGTGAGTGCAACAAAAAACGGATGAGAGGACAGAGGGGTGACAGTCTATACTGCAAGGGAGGTCCTCTTATGGAAGGCTCAACCTCTGGAGTTTCCCTCACTTGAGGCAGAGAAGTTCATTTGGCAGGATTTTCTAAGCATTCCTGTGTTGCTCACGGGCTCTGCCTGTAAGTTCATCACTGCACAGCAGCTTGGTTGATGGTAAAAGGGAGGAGAAGGAGGAGTAAGAGGAGGAAGGAATGGAGGTGGAGAAGCAGTAGGGCCAGCCCTGCCAGCCCTGGGACCTGCCCTGGCCGGCAACTGCAACTCCTCCTCTGGGGGGGAAGTCAGCTCAGCCTGGCTACCTCTCGCCTCCCCCGAGTGGTTCCCCCTCTATTCTCGCCTTTATCCTCAAACCTTCAGTTCACCTCAGTCTTCTTCTGTTTTGATCCTCTTCCTCTTCTTCTCTGGTTTGTTTTCTACGTGTAAAAGCTGCGTGCTACTTGCTGTACAAACAGTAGCTACAGAGCTTCTCTTTGCCTCCTCTCTCTTCTGTCAGTGGTCTCCAGCGTCTTCGCTGCACCAAATGGCAAGTCAGTCAGGCTCAGTGGGGTAAATATGTGAGCTCTCCCAGGTTTAAAATATCACCCCCTCCCTGGTAAACAGCAGTGGTGCAGACAGCCCTGTAGACTGGTTACCTCTTTATTTTTTGACCCTCCAACCTTTCTGTAGTGACTGATAGGAAGACAGGGGCTAAGAATACATTCTGGACATGCCTGCACCATGAGTAATGGCTTTAGTGTCTATCACCACTGCCAGCATGAAACAAGGCCAGCCAGAAAGACCTTGCTTACATTGCCACCCCCCACCATGCTCCCTGCTTGCCTCCATCTGAAAATATTAATGTCAGAGGGGGATTATGGTTTGCACATTGGTCTTGGCACTGACCCTCACAGGACACTACTGGGCCAAGAGCTGCTGTTAACCCATCCATCTAAAGAGGGTGGTGTGGCTCCAAAGCCCCCTGATCCTGGCTGCACGGTAGCAAGGTTAGATGTCAGCCTTTTTACAACCAGCTGTCTGAGACTGCAGCCCCACCAAAAACTACAACCACACTGCCTCTTTGGTAATACCCATATAGTAAACAATGCACAATAAGACTTTCACTTTTACTAGTTAAACCATCCAAGGGAGAAAAAAAAAAAAAGTGCAGCAACCCGAGGACCCGTTTAATTTACACACTGCATCAGCTCCTTGTGGCCTCGTGTTACTTTCTGCTGCCAGACTGGCGTTAACAGAGCAGCACTGATATCCACAAACATGCAAAAAGACCTCCTCCGCATGACATGTCATATGAAGAAGTAGGTGTCAACTTACGAAAGCTGCTCACCCTAGCATAGAGACAAAGGCGCCAAAATGGCACCTAGCCACACAGCATACTGGACATCAGTCACGTAAATGTCTCACATGGGTGTGCTGTGCTGGTGTGTGTATTTGTTAGGGAATCTGTTAATGTACTAGTTAACGATAGGGCTGTTAGCGAGCCAGAGTTGCCACTGCAGTAGCCACTCACTCACTGACACAAACAAAAATCATTATAGGTTTTTAAGTATAAACTGATATTTTAAAGTAATATTAACTATTGTTGCCTTCAGAAAATATTTGGTCTAAACTGTGTGGGGGAGTTATGATATGATGCACATTTTCTTTGATGATCTAAGCTTGAATCACTTTATGGTAGCGCAGCCTTCCAAGACTGGAAAGGATGATGATGAGGACACATGAGGATATCTAGTTTCATTTCATGACGTCAATATGATGTCAATGTATCTCCCTGATTTGCTTTCATACGCTGGAATGATGACAACACATTCAAGCACAGGAATATGTGTGAAGTTTATTTCAAAGGACTGAGCTCAGCAACATTTAATCTGAGGTGTGTGTAGAGCTGAAAGACATTGAGAAAAAACATTAGGATAGTTTACTTTATATTACACACATTATGAGTTTTTTTAATTCAAAATTTCACCAAATATTTACAGCTATTAATTTTTGTAACTTTACTTGGAATGCCACAATCTCCTTTTTTTTGGGTGCAGACACAGAATGCTGATTGTCTATGAGCCATATCGGCCTGTAGACGGTCAATACCGATCTTTTTTTGTTTTGTTATAGCAGCTGTTGAATTTGACCGCTTGGTAGTGCACAGGGATCTCCACCAGGTGGCAGTGGAACCCAGAAATGAATGCTGTCGGACTGTACGGTGCAAGGTAAAGAACCACAAAAAGTTCTTGTTTCTTGTTAGTTTCCGTTCAATCAACAGAGCAGTACAAAGAACTCTCGAGGGCAGATGCAACAAGTAGCCAACAGTTAGTCGAGAGAGACAACTAAAATATGCAATGAAATCTTTCTCTCCTTTCTCTTGCGCCTTGTGCAGTAGTCAGTGCGTGAACAGTAAATATTTACAATGGACAACATCATGGTTTGGATGTTATCATGCTAACATTTTTAATTTGCATTTAACACAAAGTACAGCTGAGGCTGATGGGAATGTCGTTGATTTTGAAGTATTTAGTCATAAACCAAAGTGATGATGGTGCTAGATAAAAAGTTAAGCAATAACCAAGATATTAAAATCCACACTGAGCAGCACATAAATGTATTTCTCAAATTTCACAGAAATTAGGGCTGGGCAAAATGATGATGTTATATCGTTATCTCGATATAAGATTACATATCATCTTCGATTTTGGATACCGTTGTATCGTGATAGGGCTAAAATGGTATTTTTCCCCACATTTTAAAGGCTGCATTACAGTAAAGTGATGTCAATTTATCGACTTACCAGACTTTTCTATTTGTTTAAACGCATGCCTTAACCCACTTTGTTGTTATATCCACATTATTAATGATTCATCTACAACTACAATAGTCATCCCTACAACTTTGTCGCAATAGAGAATCTATTTGGTCAAAAATACTCTAATGTTCGACTTTGTCTCCAAGTCCTAGCGTTAATTAAATGTTTTTGAGGAGATTTAAAAATATCGATATGTATTGTGTATCGAGATATAGTCTGAAAATATCATGATATAATTTTCAGGACATATCACCAGGCCCTAACAGCAATCTATCCAATAATTAGAGATTTTTCTCTGAAAACCAAAAATAGAATTACCGCCTTGCGATCGCATGCCTCCACCACCAGTCAAGCTGTAGTTTACATCCATGTCTGTCCAGACTAGTTTGCAGTCAAGACAGCGGACAATGCTTCAAACTCTTCAATCCAGCAGCACAAAGGATCAATACAATCAGCACAGGATCAAGGAGAGCACCAAAGATTAGTGTCACCAATTCAGTGTCTGACCAAATGTCTCCCCTTTTGTTCCCGAGTTATTATGACGTTGAATAATGGCCAGAAAAGTGCTTTTAGAGAACATTTTGATGTTACAGTGAAGGTAAGCTTTGACCTTTTGGATGTAAAATGTCTTTATCACTAATGTAATTAAATATTTGTGTGAAATTATCTCACAATTAGCATATAAATTCTTCAGTTGTGGCCAAAAATGTGTTTGGGGAGGTCACAGTGACCTTTGACCACCAAAATCAGTTCATTCCTAAGTCTAAGAGGATATTTGTGCCAAATTTGAGGATATTCCTCAATGTGTTCCTAAGACGTGATGTTCACAAGAATTGGATGGACAGATGTATATGAACGGAAGGACAACCAAAAGACAAAACGCTGTTGCTGGCACAAGGACAAAAAAATGTCATCCCTTTGTGAGGGGACCAAAAATATCCAGTCTAAAGTTCATGGAAATCCATCACCATGAAATGTTCAAACTGTTGAGATATTTCAGCCTTTCAAACTTGCCTTGGCATCCATACAGCCACACCACTAATGTGACTACAAAACAAAAGCTGATCATTGACCAGTCAAACTGATCAAAAGCAAAAAGGTCACAAACTGGATTGGGCCAGCAGCTTCTCCTGATTGCATTGTATGGTATTCAACCCTTGCGTGCAACTGAAACAAACACATTCCCTAAAGTTTCTATTTTAACACAGCAACCTTGGGGACGAAACATCACCTGACCCTGGATGAGCCAGTTTAGGCCCCTACCTGTCCACACAGATTATTCTGGGTGTCATTTAGAGACTGTTGTCATCTTCAGTTCAGGTTTTCCATCTCTGTCTACAGACTGTAACTCTTTCCAACACCTCAGTTTCCTGCCTCTCTCTGCCCCTGGCGAGACGAAAGGGTCTCTAATGTCCTCATAGATGAAATCACCGGCAGGAAATATCTGTCTGGTCATCTGATAACACACCGAAGCTGGGACCAAAACATAAAGCTGTACGCCAATATGTCAAGTGATAGTGGTGTCCGATGCCAAACTGCTGTTACTGATGTGGTTTCATAAGATTATGACTACAGGGATGATCTGGGGAGACATCTGTGAAGAGACGTAATAACATGAAATGTAAACCTTTGACCTTTCATGTGTGAAGTGGATAGGTATATAAAAGTGTGGAACTTTCACAGTACTTTTTTTTTAGTACTTTTAATTAGGGACAAAAAGATACCAAAAGAGTATGACAAGAACAAAATGGGAAATTTCCAAGGAGGACAAGTTCAGATTTTTCATAAGTCTATCTTAATACAAGAGTTCTTGGTGGCTGAACTCACTTCTCTTGTTCATACTGATCATTCTGTGATCCCTTTCTTGCTATGTGTTATTCCAATGTTAAAGAGGAGGAAAAAATCCACAGTCTTAGTTCTGTGTAACATTGCTTTACGGGGCATCAGTGGCTTAGTGGATAGAGCAGGCGCCCCATGTACAAGGCTGTTGCCGCAGCGGCCCGGGTTCGACTCCAGCCTGTGGCCCTTTGCTGCATGTTTCTCCCTCTCTCTCTCTCTCTCTCCCCCTTTCACACTTCACTATCCTATCAATTAAAGCCAAAAATGCCAGAAGAAATATCTTTTAAAAGAAAAATTGCTTTGCAAAAATTTAAAAGTGATGGTTATCTCCCAAATTTAGTAGAAAGGTCTCTCCACAGCAGGTCAGCAAAGAAACAGAGTGGAAAAAGTAATGACTTTCATACTAAAAAGACACTAACTTTTGAAAATACAAGCTTAAATTGACTTAGATTGTTGACCCAGCAGACAACCTCAAGAAAAAGTATTTTTGCACAGAACCCAGACGGACGATTTTGTGTCTGAAGAGATGATTTCATGGCCATTATGGACAAGAGGAATCATTACAGCAAGCAATAACTCCTTCACTGTGCATTTGCGCCCGTGCTAACCAATTGGTCTGTTCAGACAGGATGCACCGCAGCCCAGAGCTCTGTGGCCAGCCTGCAATCTGCAGTGATAACTTCGGTGTCTGGTCTATTTTTAACATGAGCCACGAGCAAACCTGGCTAGGAAACACACTGATAATCTAGTCTGAGTGATATAAAGGATACATTAGATATGATAAAAATGATCTGATTATGATAAATGATAAAATTTGCTTCCCAGACAAAGTTCTATGTGCGATTAGGGGGAAAAGGGGGGTCAGAATCTCTTACTGACCGGCAAAGAGAAATGTGCAGGCGACTGCTCACAGGTAGCGATGCGACAATTTACAGATCAGGGCACTTCCATGTCTTGTATGAACATGGCATTAAAATTTTTTTTTTATATATAACTTTATTTTTGTAAGCAATAAATTTCAAGCAGATCAACTGCTGTACATTGCCAATATCAAAATGACAGGTATACAGATCTTTTTAACAATAGTAATATAAAAGAAACAACAAACCAATAAAGAAACAAAGCCTGTCAGAAAAACAAATTGTGACAGAAAAGATAAACATTGACAGTACCTGCTTTACAATTCGGTGCGACCACAACTTGAGGACCAATGTCCTTAGATTGTCTTCTGATAGAGTGACCATTTCTGCCATTTCTTTGCAAACAAATCTTCCCTTAATCTTAACATAAAAGTCAGTTTTTCCATTGTCCTTATTTCCTGTATCAGACCAAACCATTGTTCCCGCTTAGGTGGATCAGGTTTAAACCAGCTCCTAGTTATAGTTTTTCTTGCCGCTGTAAGGAGAGCCTTAACCAAGTATTGATCCTTCTTAAGTGTAACTGGCAAAACATGACCCACATACAAAACAGTGCATGACAGCAGGATATCATAACCAAGCACTTCAACCAAGACAGAATGTACATCTTCCCAAAATGACTTCAGTTTTTCACAACTCCAAAAATGTGTGTAGTGCGCTTCTTTACAACCACATTGTCTCCAACAGGGCTGGTACACTGAAGAGGTTTTACTGCTGATCTTAGGTGTAATTAAAAAAACGCACTAAATTCTTCCAGTTAAACACCCTGAGCTGCTGAGAGCTTGTGGAAGAATGTAGAGATTCACACATATCATACCAAACTTCTGTTGAAATGTTCACATTCAATTCGTTTTCCCATTTTGATTCAAATACATTGATGAATTACCTCCACATTCTCTGATGCTTTCATAAAACGGCATTCAATTTTTTAGGTCAGACTTGAATAATCTTAACCTGTCCTTTAATACTCTGACTGATTTGGTGACATAAAAACACATTATACACATGAAATTGCTCAAATTTGATTCTCTGCACCACAAAGGGCAAAGCCTGCTATTATTAATTTAATTTATATTTTGCCATTTTTATCCACATACTAAAAAATGACAACATCAGCCGGAGCACTTTCACTGTATGAGTAAATCTGTTAGCCGCTGTAACAGATAACTTGTGTTCACAGAGTGAGGCAGTGATAGAGGCTATAAAAATAATACTATTTCCTGTTAAAGAAGACAAAACTAATGATCAGCAGTGATGCTCTGTAAGGCTATACCTAGGCATAATGGTGCTTAAGCTAAATGCTAACCTCAGCACGCTAACATGCTTTACCAACTACTGGTAAGTTAGTGTGTTAGCATGCTAGCATTTGCTATTTAGCATCAAACGCAAAGTACACCCGAGGCTGATGGGAATGTCATTAGTTGTGTAGCTGTTTAATTTGGTCATAAGCCAAAGTATTGGAGAAATAAAAGTTTTAATGTGATGGTGATATTATCCAGAGTGGGGCATGACTGTTTGCACCAAATTTGCACTAATTAACATTTTTATCTAAATAACTTTGTTAACTTAGGCTGTACTGTCTGGTTTATCTGATAATTGGTATGAAATAAGCAACCCAATAAAGCAAACACCAATTAACTGAAACAAGTTTAAACAAACTACTGGAGAGACATTTAGATGCTCTGACAGCTCACATCATAGGCACAAACTGTACTGTTTATATTTTTATCATTTATCCCCGGAGATACCTGTTTGGGACATTAAAATAGCTGCATGCTGTGTGAATATCTTAGTGACAAGCTGATTTATTGGTGCAATATACCCTGGCAATGAAAAGCCAAAACTCGAGCTGCGTCAGTGTTAATGACAACTTTAAGAGCAAGATCAAATACCAGAAACTGTGCCACAAATCTCTAGCCAAATCTCTAGAAATTACATCAGCCACAGCTGTTGCCTTATGATGGACACTAAATAAACAATACAGGCGCAAACGATGCTAGTCAGAGCAGTTATCCATCAAGGAAGAAACGTATCCTCTTCATGACTGCCTTTAAAAAACATATTTCAATTTTAAGCCAGTCATTCCTTCATTAATTTCTGAGTAGTGGATGACAGATATTATTAGTTTAGTGGCAAACAGAGAATTTTTAAGGACAATATTTACTCTCTCCCCATACCACTACCACTGTCTAACAATGAGCATGTTTTTTTCTAGGACTGCTGTTAGCAGTAGCACTTTTACACCCCTATGCACCACTATACACCCCCATCTAATCTGTGACGATAGACCTGAGCATGAAGTAGCGAACTGTGCAACTGTCTGGGCATGTAGAGTGTAAATGAAACCCCATCAGGGGCAGAGACAGAAAGGGTGGAGGAGGAGAGAGAATATGTGAGGTGAACAAATGTGTAAAAGAACAAGGGGAGAGGTGAGAAATTCACAAGATATAGCTTGCTCGCTGTCAATCTGTCGTTACGGGACAGGTAAATTGATGCTTCAGAGTGAAAGACCCTCTTAGATCAGGCCAGGCACCCCACTGATGGTTCAGGCCAGGTGTCCTCTGTTTTTGGTATGTACACGAGGCACTCGCTGCATATCTGGGTGGCTGCTAAACAGAGGACCACTCTTGCTGGGCAGAGTGTGGACTGGATGTTGGGGGACAGGCAGACAGACACGCCCTCTGGTGGTGAACAGAAAAACGACAGCTCCAATTCACTAAAGTCTATTTTATCCTGGGACACAGAGAAAAGGGTGACAATGGTCACCTACATTTCCACTGTTGTTTTTCTTGCAACAAATCACCTCTTGCGAGATTTCAGAGCGAGACTTCTCCTTGAGTGAGACTTGGTCACAATAACAAACAGACAAGCAAAAGGTAAAGAAAAATGTTTCATTTCTCTTTAGCAGCGGTTCCTAACTTATCGAGCCACAGGGACCAGATTTCTCCTTAGTCATTAGTTCAGGGTCCACACAGTATACTATATTTAGCATCATACTTGTGTTTGGCCATGCCATCAAACTAGTTTGCTGTCTTTGTCAGTTAGTCAGTCACTCTACAGCAGGAACAGACACTTCAAAATAAAAGCTCTGTGTCGGAAATTCACTATACTTCAAAATAAAGGGTATTTTTTACAAACCTGACATGCTTGCGAGTCACTTGCAGTCCCTACAGAATGGACCCATGGCTCACTTTAAGACCATGACCCCCCAGTTGGGAACCACTGCTCTATAGGGTCCTTTCTGCAATGTTGACATTTCTAATAGCAATCTGACTACATGACTAGAACTACAAACATGACTTTTAAAATGGATGTAAATTGATGATGCACAATTTCCTGCTGGGATTACATTGCAGCCTGTTCAGCGGTCTCTCGAAATACTGGACCAATGACAAAAATTGTCGTCTCCATTAGTCACTTGCTGAAGTTTCCCTTTAATTGGGCTTCCACGACTAACACAAAACTAATCTCAAAGTGAGAGCAATTACCTCAAATCTGCCTAAATTAAGTACAAATATGGACCACACATTTACACATTTAAGAGTAAAAAAACATCACTGAGTAAGGTACAGTAAGACCAATTCTAAGAAAACAGAAAAATGGCAGGCTGCCTTGAAATACTGATAAAAACTGATAACATAGTTCTGTTTTATGGTCTTTGAGTTAAGCTTGAACCAGCTGAACATGATAAAACCCATGTGGTAAAGTGGATAACTGGTGACCCTCTCAAGATATCCTCACTGGTGCTGCCCATGGATCCAAAATGGAGTCTGTCCAGCTGCGTGCTCACACCGTTTTAGATGACTTATGACCCACAGGGCAAAGCCTTTCCTTGCTATTTTCTCCTACTTCCGACTCCCGCTGCCAGGCCAGGAGATCAGCTTTCCAGTTGCCCAAACCCTGTGAACTTTGCCCCTGCCAACTCCCCAGTTAAGACAGTCTCTACAGTATTACGGAAACTGAAGGCCATAATGTAGTTTCTGAAATATGGTTCTAGAAAGACAATGGTGTCATTCATGAGAGATATGTTTAACGCGCCCTCTATCAGTTGGTGATATCTGACAAGTCTATTATTGAATCTGAACAAAACCCCTCTTAAGGTAATGCGTTCTTATCTCTACTGCCTTTATCCCAAATGGATTTGGAGGATTTTACTGAAGCACTAATGTGTTTTTCAGACCTTCAAAGCTTATTAAATAATTGTGTGAAGCATCTAATGAGAACTGTTTTATCTCTAAAATGTCTTCAAAGGGGGCTCCACGAGGAACACTTTGCAATTATTCTAAAATCATTAAGATAAAAATGAATTACTATTACTCAGAGGTAGGGGACTCAAGTCACATGACTTTAAAAATGATCCATAGACTTTGTTGTGAGCAGTTGAAGGAGCTACTTTCTTTTCAGGTACCAATCGTATCAACACGAAGACGCAAGCGTGCATCTACTCATGAACGAGAGGCTCGTGCTGCTGACAGCACATGATATGAACAATGTGACACAGCTCAAGACACACAAAACTGAGACACACAGAAAAAGGGAGAATTCACACAATTTGAAAATTAGTCTTTAGCCTATGTTTGGCTACTTAATGCTGCCTTAATACCACTGAGATATTCACTGTGACAAAAGCAGATGGGGGGAAGTAGAGCAACAAAGCAGTGTAGTGCAGACCAACCCCAGTTAAAATATATATGAAACACATTATAGATTGAAACAAAATGATGAAGGAAAATTCCTAATTATTGGTAAGGCGTCTTCCTCAGCTGAGCTGTAACATTAGTTAACTCAGTGGTGCTTGTGCCTGGTGCACACTACACGATATCAGCCCAATTATAGCCCGACGCAGCATCGTACGGTGTTGGCTCAGATTGTGAACGAGTGTTGTACGCAATAATCCATCGTTTCATCTCGTGTAGTGTGTTATAGTAGACGACAACTGACGCCACAACTGGGACACCTCACATCATTCCAGCAGAAAGTCACGTTAGATTTTCTTTTTGTCCAGTAGGGACATAGAGCGATCTGCTGCCGTAGACAACTGTATGCCAACAACAAGCCCAGCCTTTATGATATTTCCTCCAGGGATGTTACCACACAGAGTAAAAAGGGAATATTTATGGGGTAAAACAGCAGAGGCACTTTTTCAACCCGGTGAGTACTGCAGGAGTTAAAGCAAGAAAAAAAATTGTGCCTGAAATGTGGAGCACGGAAGATTTGTGTGCCTGAAATCTGAAATCTTTTCCGGAGCGGGGGGCTTGGTGTTGCGGTCACAAAATGAAGAAATAGAAATGTATGTGTTGCAAAGGAACGTGTTTAGTATTAAAACGAACAAAAAGATGATAGCTTTAGTCGTTACTTTTCAGATTAAACTTTTATAGCATAATGAGTTTATAAATAAAGATTAAACTTTCAGTGGTTACCAGACTTTTTGACTTATAGCTCCTACATCTCTTTTTTGCCTTGGTGCTATTCAATTTTAGAAGCTAAATCATTTAGGCTGTTTGCAAAATTGCATCGAGCTTGATGTGAATTAAACAGGCAATTACATTGAAATTTCGCCTCTGGGCAAGCATGTCATCATTGAAATGGATCATATAATGTTGTGGTGGTGACTTTAAAACTTCAGCATAGAGGATTTTTATTGCAGCTTTCGTTTCTGTCTGGGTTCTGTTACCTTACCTTCAAAATTACCGCTGGCTTACCGGAGCCTCTCCTGCTCCGTCTGAGCTCTGTGTCTTAATGTGACATGATGTGAAAGCATGCACAGGCATCAGTGTTGATTGGCTATCACTTGTGACATGTAACCAATCAGAGGGGGCTGTAGGCGGGACATTGTTACAAAGCTCAGTGCAGTGGGGACTGCAGGCAGGGAGGGAGATGACTGTATCAGAGCCAAAGGAGCGAGTTTTAAAATACATTTATTTGATCGGTTATCAATGAAAAAACATCCAATGCCGATTATGGTAAACAGTAGGTTGTGTTTACTCGCACATTGTGCACCCAAATCATTTTCCCGGTTCACACATATATATTTTTTTAGGGGCAAATGTGAGTGAAATGCTCGCACTGCAGAGCACTTCTGCCCGTGCCGGACAGAAACTTCGCCACACCGGAAATCCGGCATTGTGCCGGAGAACTTTAACCCCTGGTACTGCCATTAGCACCAAGCTAGCAAACAATGTTATTTCTTCATAATGGAGGGTACAAAAGAATAAAAATGAAAAAATAGTGGCAGGGCTTTTACTTACCACAACTACAGAGGCTACCAACCTAACTATTTATTATTCCCTCTTATTCTTATATTTTTACTTTTTATCCACTCCTGTTTGCCTTGATAAAGTTAATGCATCACGCCCTCATTTCAAACTCAACACTGCTTGTATCCGTTTTAAATTAAAAGCCCCTTATAACTTGTTGAGAGAATCCCTTCATTTTCTAAATAGGCTTTTACTGTGAAACATTTGCAGGAACTTGTTGTGGAGGATTCAGTGACTTGCATGTTTGCGTACGGCTTCAAATGTAGCTCCTGCCATCTGGTGGCACTTTTAACATTACTACAACAACATTACAGCTGGGACATGAACAGACACAGTGACTGAAATAATAGTAATAATGATAAAAGTAGGACAAGAATAATCCGATGACATCACACATGTCGTAAAAGACGACCGGGGATGACTGGAGTGGATCATCGCGCAGTCTGTCATGTCTGTCGGCCAAGTCACGGCACCATTTTATGACTCCACAATCGCCTAATCTGACATAGTGACCGTCAGAATGGACAGAAATGTTGTGTAGTGTGAACCAGGCATTAGTGAGCTAGTTGTACATGCACACTTCCTCCTTCGCAGTGATACTGTCGACAGATGAAAAGAAAATTGTTCCTATATTCAACTGTTCAAAACAGGGTCTGTGGATTATCTTGAGTAACCAGGTCATGATTTCTGTAATAAGACACTTATGTTGAGTTTTCAAAATGTATTTTCTTGACACTTTAAACACCAGAAGCTGAGTGGCATCTAGTTCTATTATATTTGAGAGAAGGCAGACATCTCCAACACTCTGCACCTCATACCAAAAAAAAATTAGACTGATGAAAAGCACCACAAGTAAGAGGTAAAATATGCAATTTTGATTTTGTGGTGAACTGTTCCTTTAAAATACCTATTTGCTGTAAAATGTCAGCAGCTTAGCTCACACGTTTTAATAGCCATCACTGAAATAACAATGTTCTGAAGCAGGAGAATTAAAAACAAGCAGTGTTGTGGGCTTTGGCTGTAGATGGCTGCCGGTATGGCTGATATTATTGCAGCTGGTCTGATGATGTGGAGATAAAAGAAAAGAACAGGGCAGACAGGGAGCCGCGGGGCTGTGAAATGATTTCCAATAATGAAGGTCGCTATTGTAGAAACACTACAGTGAATTAACAAGGTGGTGATTTTCTTAAAGAGCTATTATATTTCAAGAAAACACCATTATAATAAGCATTCTCAGTGCCATGAGAGACAATAAGGGAACGCACCCTTCCAAACTTTAAGGTTATGTGCCTGAAGGGAGTATTGTGAAGAATGAAGGCTGTTGTTTTTATCTCACCTCAAGAAAAATGATGAGGCAATATTAGGGAAAACACCACAGGAGTCTTTTGTCTGCCACGGCCCTATTTGGTTAAATGAGGAGCTCTTAGGGCATGCTGGTACTTGGGCACAAATAGTGGTGATGATGCCTGTTTGGCCGGCACTTACAAGTCATCACACACACAGGCAGGGCGAGGAATGTGCCTGGAGGGTTGGTCAAATGGGCTAGGCTTCCTAAAATCATACATATACAAAAAACTCTCTTGCAGAATGTCTTAAAACAATGGTGCTCAATGCTGTAATGCAACTTCAATTTGGATTTCGCAAAGAATAGGGAGAGGTTACAAAATTTCCACCACACAGTATGCCTCCAGTGAAGCAACACATTGCATAGATTTTCTACACAACATCTGCCAAAGCTTATGTAAAGACACCTGATGAGAAAACTAAATACAAATAAAAAATCAGTTAAAGTGCAGTAAAAGACATTTGAGCTGCCATATTCAATTCCTAAAAAAAAAAAAAACACTTGACTCCCATGGTGTAAGATAACAATCAGGTAGATACAGTGCAGGTAGAAACTTGCCCCTTCAGCAAGTCAAATGCTCCACCTTTCTTTCCCTGTGACCAAGTTCTGAATACGCAGGTTTTCCTAGAAAAGTCTCCTTCCACATCTCAAAATGCTAAAAATATCCGGTGACCTTTAGACATCACACCACCTTGTTTCTAATCACCAAACTCTGCTGCTGTTTGTGTTCCTCATCAAAACTCACTACACACAAGAAGTCAGCAGTGGCAGGGCTGGGCAACATAACCACTATGTACGATATATCGATATATTTTTAAGCAAGATATAGTTTTAGACAACACCATTTAGCCTATATCGATATAGGGTCAACTTGTGTTACATGACACATACCAGTGTGCAACTCTCCTCTCTCACACTCTCCCCAGACATGTAACTACACGTTAGAGTGACAAAGACCTCCTGTCTATTTTTTGTAAGCCTTTATTTCCTCTATTTTGTAAGCTTTTATCTACTTTAATTTCACAGATAAGAAACAATAAATTGTGAAGACAATAGAGCCTCCACACAATATAGCATTTTAAGTCTTGGCTTCATATGAGTAGAGCAGGGGTAGGCAACCTGTGGCTCCGGAGCCACATGTGGCTCTTTAGCCCCAGTCCAGTGGCTCCTTGAGCCTTTGAGAAAAGAATTCTATGGAAATTCATTCTATGAATCCAAATGTTGCCAAACCTCGATAGCAGTTGCTAGTCTTGAGTCTCCCTAGCTGGTTAGCTATGGATGCCAGATCCATAAAAGTAAATTGAATGAAATAGAGACTGTAGTAGTGCATGGACAGATTTGTTTGCTCTCACTGCCAGCTCTGCAAAATTTAAGTACCAGATAATTATAAATAGTGCCCTGCACAGTGTCCACCTTGTGGTAAAACATATTAATGAATGCTTATTTAGACCATAAGTATACGCTAATTTAGACTTAATAGGCTATGTTACCTTGGTTATAAGGCTCAAACATGTTTTGCAGCTCCACACAGATTTTTTAAAAATTATTTTTGGTCAAAAATGGCTCTATTAATGGCAAAGGTTGCAGACCCCTGGAGTAGAGGATGTCCCTCTTTCAGATATCGCTAATTCATACAATGTAAAGTGCCATAGGCTTGTGCTAATAACGTTAGCATGTTGTATTTGTTTGGAAAAAGTGTTTAGTATAAGACAGTTGTCTTGTCGGTGAACCTTGTGAGTTGTAATGGAGCTGAATTTTGTAACATTACTTTTGTCTTATGTTGCTGTTGGCCCTGGCTTCATATGAGTAGAGAGAGGTCCCCTTGTCGCTAGGCTAATTTATACAATATAAAATGCCATAAGCTTGTGCTAAAAACATTAGCATGTTCTATTTGTGGGGAAAATGTGTCCAGATAAAGACAACTGTTTTGTCTGTGAATGGTGCGAGTTATAGTGAAGCTGATTTGTGTACTTGTGTTTGACATTGTCTCTATTAAGCCATGTTTAATGTGTGTTTTGAATCAACTAAACTTTACAGCACTTCACAGAAACCCTGCCGCCGATTACCGTTTTGGATTTGTAACTGTTGTGCAGCTGCATATTTTCAAACAGGGGAATAAAGTTCCTGTCTTTGCATTTTATTTTTTATCACAGTCTATTTATATAAAACCGCTTGTGACATCTTAAATGTGGATTTGACTTGCAACTGAAAACATGTTGCCCATTTTGCAGAGAATACCGAGATATATACTGTGTATCGTCAGGCAACCTGTAAATACCGAGACATGAATTTTTGTCCTAAAGTACTAACTGGCTCCAGCACTTTCTTTCTCACTGTCTTCTCTACAAAGGGCACTGTGACTTTTGCATAGAACATATCAAAAAGTTGTACTGACTTCAAGTTCTTGATAAAGCAGACACTCGTCTAATCTCCCGAGAGACAGAAACATACAAACACGCACCGAGCACAGCTTGATGAGGCTTAGTCTGAGCCATTTCACAGCAGTTTGTCCCCCATCAGCAGAATCTTTGTGCTCATGTTGCTCAGCATGCCTGACTGTACATATATGTGTGTGTGTGTGTGTGTGTGTGTGTGTGTGTATGTGTGTTGGCTGAGGTCAGCTGCAGCCCACCCAAAGTCGGTCAACAAGCTCAGCCCCTCTCACATGACAACCTCTCCCATCATTGGTTATCTCTCCATCACTAACGCAACATAGTTCATATTACACACACACACACAGTCTGCTAACTGCATGGGTTCCCTATAATTTACACATGACAAACAAACAAGACACAAACAAAGATATACTTGCACATTGTCACCGCACACACACACACACACACACACACACACACAGACACACACAGACACACACAGACACACACACACATACTTCCACAGAGTGAGCTCTCTGCATGGGAACACAGACGGGCAACACCGCTGCGATGACCTCACGGCTGCCCCCATGGAGCCAGACATTAATCCTAAAATCACAGACCACTGAGCTACCACCTACTCTACAGCCTACACAACGTCCAGCCTCAAACGAACTACAAACAAACTGCTGCTCATCCTGTCTGAGAGTTTGCCTCCTACAGTGAATGGCTATGTGAACATGTACAGTAAGATCTACTATATTACAGAAAAATGTGCAGAACTAATAAAGAAAACTGGTTATTCTTTAGGAACATAAAAACAGAAAGAATGGAGATCCCTATCAACCATCACGTCAGACGTCCAAGTAACTCGATATGGGTATTCATGGACTCTTATTGACTTTGCTGACCCCCTGAGTTTTCCAAAGAGACACCATCTGGCCAATATTTCCACTTCCACCCAAGAAACAATCAAAATCTATTGTTACAGGCAGATTGCCATGACATAAGAGATCTATTTATATTAAGGCGTGGGCTCCATGGGCTAGTCAGCGTGTTTCTGATCCCGGTAGAAATAAGATATTAAAAAAGTCTCCATTATTTTCACCTCTGCAGTAACATACATCTGCAAACCTTCTGCTCACCAGTCTTTATCAGAATGAATGAAACATCTTAAATACAGTGACAGCATGAAACATCCTTATATTCAGTAATGAAACAATGCAAAAAATTGCAATGCACGTTGAGATGTTTATAGCTGTTTTTCTTCCTCCCAATTAAATTGCGGGGGCAAGTGAAAATTGCAAAAAAATGTTGTGATGCTGTCACGGACTCGGAGCTTATTGTTATGAGCATTCAGTGTTTCCCACAGCTGTTGCCACCATTCAATGAAGCACTGAAAGACCGTCCCGAGCTATCGCAGCACATGATCTCATCACTACTCGTCATATTTTGCCACCTGGGCAGAAGCCCCGCAGCAGCGCTTAACATCCAACGAGCTTTTCATCTCAGGCTGACACCAACATGGTTCAGTTCTGTCGTTAAACCTGTTATTAACCGCCAGGTAACATTAGCCGTGTGTTGCTAAAAGCTAGCCATGTCACTGTGTGTGTGACTCTGAGCTCCAGTCCTGCAGCAGCAGTCTCAAGATAAACAGATAGAGGAGATGAATGAATGAATCTATCCGTGCAGCTTAAGTAGAACAAGATTTCACCTGTTTTAAAAAGGCAAATTTGCAGTTAAGTTGCAGTGATTTGACAAAACTGAAAGGTCGTGCAGAATTCCCAGGGAATGGCTGAATTTGCATTAATTGTTGCAACATCGCAACATCCTGGAGGGAACAACAAGGTGAATCTTCCCACCATCACTTGAATCACTAAGTAAATCCAGATATTGTGGGGAATATACTGTAGTGTTATGGTGGTGACATTGATGCATGTAATCGGACATTGAACCACAAATCAAAATCTACATTGTAAGGTAGCTATGGCTGGGCTCCCATTAACCCTTTAGTTTAAGATTAAAACAAGTTTCACTGAGCACATTCATGCTCCCCAGAGGATTAATAACTTTGGAGATTTCAAAAGATTTCCTCTTAAAGTATCATCTGGCCAGAATGTGAACTTCACATGCATGTATCCTAGGGCTGGGCGGTATGACCTAAAATTTATATCACGGTATAAATCGAATCCCTTCACGGTAACGGTATATATCGTGGTATAAATTTAAGTGTAAAAGTTATAATAGAAGTGTTTCTGAATGGGTTTTGTAGTCCCTTAGCAAAGCTAAATTGATTAAAAAAAAAAACCAACAACAACAACAAAAGCAAAGATATAATGTATTTTTTAGAGCATTTATTGTGCAGAATGCAGATCTCAAAACTCAAAATTAAAACCCAGTACTCTATGGTGCAAAATGTCCCCTGGAATCTATATCAAAAGGTAATTTCCTTCTTTTAGCAAAATCCTAAATGACTGAGTTGTGTTTTTTCCACCTGGACCTTTATGCTCTGCCATTTCTCCTCTAATCATCACGCTGTAACCTGTGACAGGCTGCTATGATACCACAACTATCACACATTCACATATGGAGTTTTTTGTGGAGCCCCTAGCGTCACATAGATTTACATTACCAAAGGTTTATGACAAACTCTCTTGCCGAAAACCAACTCCCGTGTGCGCACGGTGAGAGAGGAGAGGGAGAGATGCTGTGCTGCTGCCAGAGGAGACACTGAATGAGTTCCCTCTGAGCGATAAGTCGCTAAAAGAGTCTGAGAAGTCCGGGGCTGTTCATAAGACATTAACTCACTCACTCACAAGTTCTCCAGCAACACATGTTGCACGTGCTACGCTAAATCACGGACGTGAACCAGCTCCTCTTGCTCCGCTGTCTCTGTGCTCGCAGCCATTTTCACACTGAGGCAGGTGCGATGACGTCATCGACGATAGGACGGTAGAGCGCAAATCTCTACCGTGGGCCAAATTTATATCATTTCTACCGTCTACCGCATATACCATGCAGCCCTAATGTATCCCTGTAAGATATAAACAAGCAACATGACTTTTCTATTTTGTGGAGTTTATTTACACTGCAGCCTCTATGAGCCACCAAAACTATTTGTCAAGTTCATACCAAGACAGCATAATTTATCTTCAAAGCTCATTTGCAGCTGAATAGTTCATCTTTACTTCAGCTGTTTCACTAGTTTTAATGAAGTGATTGCTGCTATTTCGGCTGATGCAATTCATAAACTCATCTGAAAGCAAAGATTGAACCTCTTTTATTTCAACACAAGTTGAAATAAAATGGTATAAAAGCGCAACATGACTGGAAACACAAATTCTGGGAAATGCCACTTAAGAAGTGACATGCTTAGCTCCCATGCCACGAACAAAGAGACAACAGAGAGACTTGTGCATGAACAGGAAAATGCATTTGAATGACAAAACTGCGTACAGTCTGATCCCCTGTATTTATGTGTGACAGCAATCTTTGCTCCATTGTATAGCTTGAACATCTTCCTGACAGGGCAGCAAGCAGACCAGTAATTTAGTCTGATGGCCGCTTGTCAGAGGAAGATTTGAAAAGCCTTGTAGTCTGACTGAGGATTAATTCAAATGAAACATTCAGTCTATACCAACTCAAGTCCAAAAGCAAACAAAACACAAACTTTGAAAAGGAGGGAGGAAAAGGGGATTTTTCAAATCCCAAACCTTTTCACCCCCATCAGCAGAGGGGTAAGAAGGCCTGCTGGGTGTCTCCAAGTTGGAGTCTAAACTTGCTGAAAGAGGCTTCTACTTGAAACATTAAGAAAGCACTCAGGGCTTAAAACGTTGCTCAGCGACTTGAGAAAGATTCATCATGGGTTCAGGAGGTTGCAAGTTCCCAAACCAGGGTAAAATTTATTATCATAAATCAACAAAAAAGAACTTTTGAAAATACTCATTCTGCCTTAGCTTCCAGATGCTATTTTTCTGATGGTGTGACATAGTCTTTAATGTAGAAGAGAGTTCTCAATTTAAAAACAGATTACAAATATTGGTGCAGCCCGACACAACAATCGCATCTTCTTGCTGATAAAATATACTCCTTCACTATAGTGCCGTCCTTTTAAGGATTTCCTAATGGATTGCTTGGACAACTGGAGCAGTGTGCACTCCTGGGGTTGAAACTGCAGCAGCAGACCATTACAGAGCTACAGTGGTTCACAAGTTTTAAAAGCCTCAGCATGTGATAGCGCAGAGGTAGAAGATGGAACAAGATAATTCTTTTTACAATGGTTTCAGTTGTGATCACACACACACACACACACACACACACACACACACACACACACACACACACACACACACACAGGCCTGTACTATGAAGCAGGATTTGAAGTTAGCGAGGCAATTTCAGGGTTAACTTTGAGTTTGCAGTACTGCGAAGCCGGTTCTCTTCTTATAGGGATAAATCACTGTGGTAACTTACGCTGAACAGCTAACTAACTCCAGAGCAGGTTATTTTTCAGAGTATTGGATCACAGCCTGACAACACCCCAACATGTGACCAATTAGATCACTGAGGAAAAATCTCTGGTAAAAAGACAGAGCACATCTAGTTTATTTCAGTCTGCAGTCAGCGTTGCTATTTTTACACTCTGTTTCCATCACTACAGCTCAACCTAACGACACCTGTGATGAGAACTTGAAAATAATAATCCATACACTGTTAATTGGCTCCTTATTATAAATAGCAGAAACAGCCTGGCATTACTTTCAAGTGTTTTATGGGACATATTCATCCACCATTCGTCCACCTAAACAGCAAAAATACTCCATGCTAATGTGTCATACAGCCAAGTGATACCTACACGTACGTCAAGTCTTGGCCGACAGTGCACTTTTGGGAAGCATTTTATATGTTTCTACATTTCTTCATTATAACACTGTCTGTATTTTTTCATCTCATATGACATGAGGTAACCTACATCATTCATGGCGCTGATGATGTCACTCGTAATTAACAACCCGTCTCTTTTCTCACATTAACGTGCTTGTGGCTGGATAGGAAAACCCAGAGTTAACTAGTTAACTAACAGAGTTGAACTAGTTGATAACCAGCTTTGTAGTGGCCAATGTTAGGGTTTGTCAGGCTGGATAACGAAAAGATATCCTGGGTAAGTTGACCTGGCTTTGTAGCACAAGCCTCTGGGTTGGATTCCTAGAGCAGGGTTTTAGTAGACAAACTGAAAACAACTAAAACATATTTATTATTGGCAGGTCCTGGTTGATACAGAAAAAAACGCTGATTCTGGAGCATTATGACTATGATAAGATTTATAAAATGCTCCACTGTATGCAGCATGCTGCCGTGTAAGCACTACATTTGTGACTTTGCTAAATCAGTGTCTGAAGCCCAGTGTATTAACAATGCTACAAATAAGGCCAGACAAAGCACATTAAAACAGACTTTTAAACTCGCTGCTTTGGTTGATGGGTTTGACTAAAGGTCTGTGGCTTATCAGGGTTGATTAGATGAGAGGCTTGGCCTGGCTTTCAGTAGTAGTAGTTGTGTGCATGTGTGTGTGTATGTGTGTAAAGGCAAAAATAAAGCAACTCTTGTAAAACTTGCAAAATACTGATCAAAACTATAAAAACTGCTCTGAATGGCTCGTGTGCATCTATTCAACAAGCACCCGCATCAAAACCAGGTTCAGATAAAAAATGAACAGCTCAGCACTTGAAAAAAACATCTTTCTCAGTACAACTGAGACACACCTATGTTTATCAAATTAAGCTCTAGCTGTGATCAGATTACACTATTTTACAAATATGTCTATCTTTGAATTTTTTTTAAACACAAAAACTGGCTCTCACACAGTGCATGCACAGAGTTTAGAAAATTGTAAAATCCTGTTGTAAAACTCAGCGTACACAGAGGCACAGTAGGTCTGAACATCATCTCACTTCAATATAGTGATAGTTTTAAAAAAGCATATTAAAAAGGGGACCTATTACTAGATCTGCCCCCCAATAGGCGATCAAACGTTAGTCGACCAGAAAGGTCATCAGTCAGCAAGATTTCATGGGTCACTTAGTCAAAGAAAAAAAAAAAAAAGAAAACTGCGCCTTGTCAAAATAAATCAAAACCTATATGACTGGAGTATGTAGGAATTTAATTTGAAAGGACAGATACAGGAAGTGGCCACGCTCAGCAGTCAGACAGGAGTTACGTTACGAACCAATCACGGCTGACAGATATCTTTCCCTTCTTCTGTAAATATTCAGTCTGATAAATACAGAAAAGTTGATCATGTTAGTGCAGGGCTACCCAGAGCTTTACATCTGTCCCACAGACGGTAGGCCTACACACTTATAAACAGCGCCTGGAAGAAGATCACCTCTGCACTCAGGATTTCAGGTAAATAGGCTATACAGTGCTTGTTAAGGTTGTTTAGCAACCTCAGGCGCAAATTGCCGCCACACTTTTGAAAGCCCAGCAGCCGACCTCGTGTTTTCCAGGCGGTTAAAGACACAGCATGTGTACGGCCTCTAATTTCCAGGGCTGGTACCTGCGGTTATTACACAGGCTAGTTAATAACATGTCGGGCAGGAAATCCAAAGTGTGGGATCATTTTGAGAAGGTGAAGGACGAACCCAAGGTGATATGTAAACTCATCTTCATTGGTCGACTACAAACATGACGTATCACCTGAAACATGGAAGTAGCTACATGCCCATTAGCCCACAGCGTCATTAACAGGCGGCTCGCTCAGTGTGTTATGTGCACTTGTAGATAAAATATACTATTACTGTTTTCAACTGATTTTTCTACTTTAGCTTTAAGCTGACATCAGATTGTGACTGATTTCTCTACATGTACATCTTCTCCAGGCATGGTACTGCAAGTGTATTCCTTATGTAGCCCACACTGTTACACAAAGCTCCGTGATCGTGTCAAGAAACATGTAATCTTAGTTGCTGATGTTGTCAATTTCTTATCGATTTCAGATCACATTCCGGCTGGAACATGCCAGGTTGTGTTTAGAAGCTTTTACTGGTGATTTTTAAAGACAGAAAGCTATACACAGTCACCCACCCCCCCACCCCCCCACCCCCAAGTGCAAGTACAATGCTGCCTGTGGCTTTACGCCAATTTTAGTGAAACATATAATCTGGGTTGTCAATGTCATTAATTTTCCTTGTTTCCAGTCATTTTCCTTTGGGAACATGTTTAGTTGTGTTAAGAAGCTCTTTTTGGTGATTTTTCACTATAGAAAGTGCGGCTGTTCGATGTTACACTCATTCGCCGGCTGTAATGACGGTGCAGAGACGCTAAGATGTGTGGACTCAGAAATGCAGGTCGGTAAGTGCAGACTGAGCTTTTTTAGGAGGGAGGCTTAAAGAGACAGAGGTTAAAGCAGAGCGTTACAGACAGAGGGTGAATACAGGTGTTCCAACACAGACACTGTGAGGAAAATTAAGTGTTGTTTGAACATTAAAACATGTGAACATGTTCTAGTAGAAACCTTAAATACAAGTATGAACTTAGAAAGGAGCATAATAAATGAATTCCCAGTATTTATAATGTTGTATTCTACTTCACTTTAGCATTCAACATGTGAGAGATTGAGCTCATCTAAGAACTATTACATAACCTTATCACTAAATACAAGGACACATCTAAAACAGCAGATAGTGACCACTGCCTGAGGCTTGGAGCGACCATGCACTCCTCTCCCATCCCCACCCTCCTTTTGTTACATCCTCCCAAAAACACAGTCCAACTCCATCTGGCTCCTCACTCCCACTACACCATCATCAACGCCCCCCAGCCCTGCTCTCTATTTGTAAAATAACACCACTTAAAGGGCGAGGGAGGCTCTCACCTTTCATCCTCAAAGAGTCCTGCTGGGGGAGAAGATTGAATAAAGACAAGGTGTGATCAGGAACACAAAGAAGCAGGAAAATGTGCAGGCCTACAGCAAACCCTCCTTACAAATGAAAGGGGAGTTTTAAGTCCAAAATTCTGTGATGATACACTTCCTTGCAGAAGTAGTAACGTAAATTGACAGACACTAGTGTATGCAGCAGAAATATCACCATTCATTTCTAGTACTGATGGGGCATTTAAAATAATTCCCATATTTGAGTAGTTGCAGTAAATTATTAAAGACTTACTTGCAAGAAAAACAAATCTAACATAAGAATAGGAATGTGAATTAGTCAACAACGTACAAGTGCAATTTGAAAACTTGTTTATTGAACAACCGGGTTTTAACTAGCCTTAAGACCCTTTTATTGTAAGCAAAGAGTGTGACGGTTTTTGGTGGGCAGTGGGCTTAGCTGGAGGCAAAACAATTCTCCACAGTTATTAGCTAGTGCTAGCAAGTTCTGTTGGCTTGTTTTAGACCATGGAGGAAGATGATGCAAGTGGTGCATTCGGAAGTCCTCATTTCGAGTGTCGGAGAGCACTCTGGCACAAACTGGACTGTTCGTAAATTTTGAGTGCTGTCGGAATTTACCATTCAGTTATCCAAAGCATCACACTATCAGAGTGGCACAGCGCAACGTGTGATTAACTTAACTATTCGTTCATTTATACAGAAATATTATGCTCTCTTCCTTCAACCAACAGGGCTCTCACTAAGTGTAGAGCTTCAGACTGAATTTACGAACGCACCATGTCAGGTCACTCACTCTCCAGGACCGCCAGTGTTACCAGACAAAGTAAAACACTGACCAACGGGACCAGACTGGTCGACCCGTATGCTCTCACTCAGTGGATGGATGATGTCACGGGAAGCTTTGTGGTTGATTACTATGCCAATCTTAGAAAGAAGGACAACACTCGCACGGTTTCCCCCAGTTTGTTTTGCTATTGAAGCTAATGTTAGCTAATGCACTAAAAAGTTAGCGTTACAGAGAAATCCAATATTCCTCTTAATCCCTCCCCAGTTTCTGATGAGGTGGACATGATAACCCTTAATACACATAACATTATTCATCCCTACAACAGTAAATACTTTTTCCCTAACCTGATATGAAGTGTGCGCTGCACATGTGAGCATTTTTGATGATTGCCTCCGTCCAGTCATTTCGTCTTATTGCATTTAACCATAGTTGTCTTTTGTTGACGGGCAGTGGCAGCTGGTATGTGATAACATTTAAGTTTGAGTCATGACTCCTTCTATTCTGGCTCCTAATAACACAACGAGACGTCATTTTAAGACTCCTATGTACCCTACAGCCCTGTGGTGCCGAGACGCATTTTGCCTCCTGCTAACAAACTGATGTTATTGTGCGTCAGCCCTAAAAGGGTCTATTCAACCATAAAATCGAAGTTCACAAAAGAAATCATTAAAAATCAGCAAACTTCTGTGGCTGTCATTACAAAGGTTATTGAGTGCTGAAGGACCGTCTCCGAGCCACTCTCCTCCTGGTCAGTTCAACATCTGCCCGGTAAGCACAAGCTTATACAACAGCAGCGGCTAACATCCAACACCTAGCTGTTAACTGGTAGCAAAAAAGTCACGCCAACATCAACATCGGCATTTGCGATGTGTGATGCTAACAGTTAGCCTGTCACTGTGTGTGTGTACAGGTGGACTCTCACCAATGAGAGAGGACCATGCCTGTCCCTGGCATGGAGCTCACACTCCTGCAGCAGTAGTCTCCTAGTGTTTCATGAATAACAGAGGGGTCATTAAGGCTAAGAGTCACATAGATATGAAATAGTTACCAGTTTGTGATAAACCGTGGTAAAATTCCCTTTGGTTGGTGTTATTGTTCATTATATTTTTCATTTTTATACTAATAACTAAGAACTGTGGTCACTTTGTTCACTACAATTATGATATGGAATTTTCATAACTTTTCTTCCGTAGTCGGACTTATTTTCCAGGTCAAAAAACGGTAATTGTACATAACATGGAGAAATGTGTGAAATTCATTAACATTAATTTTGAGACAAAAAGCAGTAGTCTATGTTACAATACACATCTCCAGGTTCAGACAACCCTCCCTCATGAAGCGCCCCTGAGCAGGAAATTAGATTCCTGTTCACTTCAGAGGTGGTGTTTTCTATGGTCAGCAGGGCTCTTCTCCAGTAATGCTAATCCTTCACTCTGAACGTCATGGAGGTATGCGACAAAAGAAATGGAACAATAAAAACTCAAGTTACGGAAATAATGACTCCTGATTATTTTCCCACAATAGCAATGCACACTAATCATAATGTAGTCGATGCAGAAATATGAGTAAGGTGAACCATGGAAACATCATTCTTTCATTATAAGGTTAACATGGTTACGCTCAGACAAAGCAATCTAACCACAGTAAGATATGTGGAATATTAGCCGCCTTATTCATCTCTTTTTGTTGTTGTTGTTTCTGAGTTTCCATTTTTGCGACACAAAGAAATTCAAGCAAGTCAGTACTCTCTATCTCAAACATAATAATGACATTACTGCAACATAACAATATAGTAATCAACCCAGAGGTATATGACACAATCCAAATGTTGGGCTCCAGCTGAAGTAAAAACGGTCAAAATTCAACATGTTCATTTCAACAAGACCCTCAAAGTGCCTTCTCATTTATGTCAAATTAATGTTCATAGCTCCTAAATATGCTTTTGGTCTCCTGGAAGACTTGAAACAAAATATGTGCTACAAACTAAAATCACACTCAATATAAAAACAAAACAATCCAAGACACAAGTCACATTGCAATTCAATCTGTTGCGCAAGCAAAAATATATAAGATAAGATAAGATAAGATCATCCTTTATTCGTCCCACAGAGGGAAAATTTGCAAATGACTGCAAATCATATCAAAGATATATCAATCATTCTGCCAAGCACAAGAGCCCATTATTCACATAAACACGGGAGTATTAATGGAGCAGCCCATCAACAAACTGATTAAATCATCCTCATGAAAATAATGCCTTTCTCTGAGTGTTGGCCACAAGCAGCTTATTGTGTGTTTCAAAACTTAGTCTGTGATCAGTAATCTTCATTGTCAGCTGTCATAAATTAGTGGTTTTGCGCCACAGGGAGTGCTGCACACACTTCAACATGTCTTTGATGATTAACCTAAATGCCAGCGGTCCATATGGGGTGTGGCAATGAACAGCTTTCATTTCAGCCCACTCCAACCACCTCTAATCCCCGTCACAAACACACACACGTTACTCACACGTTTTCTTTCTCGTTAGTAACCTGCTGTCCTCGTTGCGGTCCCCAACCACAACTATTTTCATCGAAAAGATTTATCCAAACAATAAACCGACACCAACAGTACTCTTACACACAACCAACAATATTTAAGGGAATTATCATTATTATTTTTAATAATAATGGCATGCAAATTAATATTTTCTCTACATATTTCACTACACTTTCACAATATTACAGAAAAAAGTACTTAAAATGGATCCTCTAACAAACATATTGATTGCAGTTATCTTTCTCATACATTTGCATGTATTATAAGCATTCATGTCTGTCAGCTTGGAGACATCTTAGTTACCCTTAAGGGCACATTTCTACATTTCTCTGCACGTTGTTGTTGCTAAGTGTTGATAATTGGAACAACGTGAAACTAGAAGCAAGATGTGACTGCATGACCCGTGTGCTTGAGTTCATGAGCGTCCTTGAGCATGTGCAAAATATAAACAAAACCCACTTGTGAAAACACTGTTTTGCATTCACGGTATTTTCTCCAGCAGAGTGTTATATTTACAATACTTTGCAGCTCATGAGAGGACAGAGAATCACAGCTAAACAGACAATGTTTCAGAGTGTATTATTCTGAACATCCACTGGGCACAGCTGCAACACTCCAGCAGTATCATGAATGCAGGAGCCTTTCACAGCATGTATTCACTTGCAGCACTTTATGCGCATAAAGCCGGACTATTCTGTCTTATTCTTATCACAAGAAATACACAAACACAGGGGATAAATACTGAACATTTCATGACAGGACCGTCTGTTCTTGTTCCAATGTGTTGCAAAAGCTCTTGAGAGTTGGATCTTGGGAACGAGAAAAAATATTCTGAAATGACATTACACAAGCCTTTACAAAGCCAGACCACAGTTGTGCTTCTCATTGTGGTCTGGCAAGGCCATGGATGAATCTGCCACAGAGAGACCTCACTTTGTGAGGCCTGCAGAATAGATGACTGACGGGTACAGTATCTCCTCCACTGTATGAACCAACTTGTTTCGTCCAATTTAAGCGTCTTTCGACACACAAAACAGAGCGGAGTTCCCCAACTGACAGAACAGATGTTTGCTGTGACAACAAGCTGTTATTGGTGTGCGTGGCGGCTTAAACTAATCTCAAAACTAACCAGGAAATCCAGTTTCTCCTATTTTGCTCCATGAGCTCTTCTTTCTGCTCCTCGTCTCTGTAGATACAACTCTGAATAACCGCCAAGTTGAAACATTTTCAACATATTTGCTTTGAAAAATCTGGAGATTGTGGCCAACTAAGGTATTTGAAGAATGTTAGTCCAACCAGATTCAGATATTTGATCTTTCAGAGGAAGTTCTGGTTTGTTTTTTATTTGTTTTAATGCCGATAAGGACCTGCTGGCCAGCAGAGAGATCATATTATTTAGATATAGCCCACATCTATGATAAAACATAACAAATACAAATAAAGGAAAGCCTGGGTGCATTTTATGGCTAAGTAAGGGACAAATAAGAAATATACTACTGCTCAGAGCTGCCATGATTAAACGATTTCTTGATCAACGATAAACCAGCGATATATTGACTTTAAAAATCAATGAATCATTGAGTCATTTTTAGGAAGAAAATGCAAAAGAATATCTGGTTACAGCATCTATGATATGAGGGTTTGCTGCTTCTCTGTTTTACATAATTGTAACGTAAATATCTTCAGGTTTTAAACTGTTGGTCTAACAAAACAGGATTTGAAGACGTCCCCTTTAGCTGTGGGAAACTGGGATTTTTAACTATTTTCTGAAGTTCTGTACATGAAACAATTAACTGATTACTCAAGGAAAAAAATGACAAACTAACCGACAGTTAAAATAAATATTAGTCACACCCAAATACTCCATCATCGGGAGTATATGGCAATGACGACGCTCGTCATGAGCAGCCTTGTGATTATTTATCACTCTTAATGAGTGACACACAACAAGACACACAATAACAGAAACTTGAGCCCTGCAAACCTGAGCCAAAACAACAGCCCTCACTCTGCCTTTAATCTACAGCTGGTATTGAGGGAATGTCTTGGCATTTTGTATCCTGGTCACTGAGTTTGTTTTACAGCTACCTTAAATGGTTTAGTCAGCATTCCTTGGCTGAACTACGTTCTTGGCAATACTTCTAGGCAAACTTATTTGGAGAAGAATACAGACAGAATACAAAATACAAAATATCCCTGAAAGAAGCATTTCACTGCTGGACAGATGGTGTTTTCATAAAACTGTGCTGTTTATGCAGGGGAAAACATAAATACTTTGAAATTGGTGCTACATGACCAGAGAAAACCGAGGAAAAAGGCTGTGGCATTTGCTTTTGCTCAGGAGGTAGAAAACCTACAACTACCAGAGTGCACTGCGCTGCACTAGACCAGTAAACGTTCACACTGGTAGGTGACAAAACGCAAGCTTGGCCTTTTTTTTCCACAGCAAACAATATGGCAGCCGGCTTTACAAATGATCTCAAATTACAGCAAAACAGCACACTTAAATGTATTTCTGAAGACACTTTAGGCAAGAAATAGGCAATACAGTAAAAGGATCTTGGTAAACATTTGATCAGCATTTGGTCTGTGTTTTAGAGAAAGAGAGAGGGGTGGGTCTCTGTCTCAATCCGCTTCTATACTCTTTGTGTCCGTGGTGATGGGCTGTGAAAATGTATAACTTATAGTTGGCACAAACAGCTCGAGAGCCAACAATATTCCGCTAGATGATGTGAAACTAAATTGAGAAGAGAGATGAGCAGGGAGATCTGGACACTAGTAAGATGGAGGGAAGTTTACTACAGTTCATTTATACATACTACCTAAACGGGTCAGCAACCCCGAATACCAAACGAGCCATCTTTGACCAAAACTAATGTTTTAAAAAATCTGCCTGGAGTTGCAAAACATATTTGAGCCTTATGGAAACACTGTGCATTAAGTCTAAATTAGCCTATCGACATTAACAATAGGTCTAAATGAGCATTCAAAATGGGTTTTACCACAAGAGGGCTCCTCTGCAGTGGGTGATTTATGATTATTTGGTACTTTAACTTTGAATGACAGTGAAAGCATCTGTCCACCCACTATTAAATTCTGTATTTCCTTGAGCGACTTTTACTTTTTTAGATTTGGAATCCATTGCTAGCATAGTTAGAGAGGCTCAAGACTAGCCACCGCTGTTGAGGTTTGGCAAAATTTAGAGGAATTGGTGTCAGGCCGTAAACATATGCCAAACATTGTAGTTGACGAAACATTAAAAGTTGCTTGTTTTTTTAATTGAGTGCACAGGTTACACATATTTACAACTGAAGAATGTAAGAATTTCTCTAGGCCAGGGGTAGGCAACCTGTGGCTCCGGAGCCACATGTGGCTCTTTAGCCCCAGTCCAGTGGCTCCTTGAGCCTTTGAGAAAAGAAGTCTATGGAAATTCATTCTATGAATCCAAATGTTGCTGAACCTCGATAGCAGTGGCTGGTTAGCTATGGATGCCAAATCCAAAAAAGTAAATTGAATAAAATAGAGAATGTAGTAGTGTGTGGACAGATTTGTTTGCTCTCACTGCCAGCTCTGCAAAATTTAAGTACCAGATAATTATTAATAGTGCCCTGCACAGTGTCTACCTTGTGGTAAAACATATTAACAAATGCTTATTTAGACCATAAGTATACGCTAATTTAGACTTAATAGGCTATTTACCTTGATTATAAAGCTCAAACATGTTTTGCGGCTCCACACAGATTTTTTCAAATTATTTTTGGTCAAAAATGGCTCTTTTAATGGCAAAGGTTGCAGACCCCTGCTCTAGGCCTACAACAATAATTAAATAAAAAGTTAAAATAAATAAATAACCGTTCTTTTTTTGTCAAAGCCACAGAGAGCCACTAGAGGGGCGCTAAGGCAGAATTTATACTTCTGCGTTGCACAGACGCCGTAGCTATGCTGTAACCTGACATGCACCTCCCCAGAAATGTAACTACACGTCACGGCAACACAGACCTCATATCTATTTTTGTAAGCTGAAACCATTTCCCTCAGTGGAAACAAAGCTTTTCTTTACTTAAATTTCCCAGATGAGAAGCAATAAATTGTGTAGACAATAAAGCCTCCACTAAAACAGCATTTTAAGTTATGTGTGCTTTATCCAGGATTTACATTTAGCCATCTATCCTGTCTTCATATGAGCAGAGGAAATCTAGGCTAATTTATACAATGTAAAATGCCATAGGCTTGTGCTAATAAGATTAGCATGATGTATTTGTGGGGAAAATGTGTCCAGATAAAGACAAGTGTTTGTCTGTGAATGCTGCGAGTTATAGTGAAGCTGATTTGTGCACTTATGTTTGAAATTGTCACTATTAAGCCATGTTTACTGTGTGTTTTGAATTAACTAAACTTTACAGCACTTCACAGAAACCCCGCCACCAGCTAGTGTATTGGAGGTGTAATTGCACAGTGACACAGACCCACCACCGACAAGTATAAATGCTCACAACAGCGTAGGCAACGTGCGTGGGCTACGGCGTAGGGTCTGCAGCACAAGTATAAATCCCGCTAACAGAGCTGCATATGGCTCTGGAGCCACAGGCTGCCTACCCCAGACCTAAACCGTTCTGATACAAAGCTGGTTAAAAATTAGTATCTCTTTAATGACAGTGTCAGGAAGCGTCTGAAAAGGCAGTTTGTGGCTTCTTTGTTTAAGAAAATCAAAGCAAATCCATACAGTCCAAACAGAAATGATAACAGAAGTACAAGGAACTACAATTCAGTTACAGTTTGTTTAAGCATTAAAAGAAAGTTTTCTTTGAATCCCTCCGCCCTCTCCTCTCCCACTTAAAAAATGCAGATGTTTTTTCCTTATTTATTAGTCATCCCAGCAGGAAGCGTGACTGAGTGAGTTCACCTCCCGGGCATTGTGTGCCTAAGGGGGAAGCATGCATCTCATAACGTGATGCTGTCAATCTAATGTCTCTTTGACCGATATGATTTATCCATTCCCTGAACATCAAAGGTTTCAGGACAGCACTGCAACAGGTGGTGATGATCTGATATGCCTTTACCTTTAGCAGTACACAAATCAGAACTGAGGTACCATATGTCTTTAAATATATTTAAAATGAGAGTAGGCCTATTGTGATGTCTGTAAGGGTGCAGCCATCTGTTAGTTTGTCCTCTGGTATCTGCCTGCACAGAGGAATCCAGTGGGAATGTTATAAAATCATCACTCAGACCTGTGTAAATGTCACGTCTGTTTCATCAACACAGTTTACCTTGAGCTTCTCCTGTGCTAGTTTTAAAACAAATGGTATAGAAAATGCTGCAGGGCAAAAAAAAACACACTTCTTTTTTGCATGTATTTTAAATGGCTGCCTTTGACGGAAGGAGTGAGACAACCATCAGCGCTGATACAATACCATTTCATTCCTGAAAGGCTCTTTTTTTCCTGCTCCCTTTTAAAAAGGGCCAGATAGTTTACCACACACAGCTACTCTGGCTTTGTGCCTTTCTCATGGTAATTGCTGGGAGCTGGAAACAGAGTGCGGAGCCAAACACCCACTGCATGTTGAAAACTGTGCAGAATTGTAATGACTGTCTATTAAGGAAAATTCATAGGCTACTTTTGGATTGGGAAGAATGACTTCAACATTACGGCCCATGATGAGGCTGGGGAGGTGCAGGGCGTCATTCAATCAATCATTCAATGGCTGTAACAAATGCAGACTTAACCTCAAAACAAATTCACTGTGACATTCCTGCAGGGACTTATGGTGTATCCACGGTGCCATGGAGCCTTGGTGGCTACCCGCAACAAATTCTATAGAAGGTTTGGATGTAATACTTTTATATAAGTCTTCTGTACTTTGTGGCCGTGTTACTCTATTTTTTTAAAGTAAGGATATGCACTCAGATGCCAGTTTATTAGGCACACAAAGCTCAAACCAGTGTAGTCAAACACAGGAGCCCTGCAACACAGCTGAGCTTCATGGAAGTTATAATGTGGAGTTTTCACTGAGAGAGGTGTCGACTCAACTTTGAGGTCATATTTGAGGCTGTAGTTTTTAGGTAGAGCTGAAACAAGTTCTTAATCAATCAATCTGCAAGACTTTGACGAAACTGATTTATTGTTTTAGTCATTTTTCAAACACACGCCATACATTCTTTGGTTTCAGCTTCTCAAATGTCAGGAGCTGCTGCTTGTCTTTGCTATATATGATAATAAACTGAATACCTTTGGGTTTCAGACTGATAAAAAAGCGATATGATGATAAAACCTAGAGTTTGGGGAAATCATAACTGCCATTGTTTTAACTGTTTTCACATTTCATTGGCAATCCTTGAAATGATTGTCGGATTACTCAATAAAAATAGACTAATCATTAACTGCAACTCTAGTTTGTGGTGCTGCTGTGTTATTCTAGAAATGTTTAATCTACCGTTATTGATATAAATGGGGGTGGACCAAATATTGAACCACTACATGCAATACAAATACAACAGTAACAAAAGTACAGCCTCAAAATGATCAGAAAGTTTAATCAACACTAAGTTAAGTATTGTGCATTTTACACCGCAACAGGTATTACAAGTTACCCTGAAACTTCAAGTAAAAGCCTACTCCCAACTGAACGCCCAGTCCCTTCTACTAGCCCGGTGTGGCTACAAATTTTGACAAATAAAGGCCTGTCTCAATTAGACACCTGGTCTGGTTGCCAAGCAGTTATTAAAAGTTCTTCGGATGTATAAAAGCGAGTTGTTGGTTACCTCAAATTATGTGCCCATTCCTCGATTCCCCTATAAGTTATTCATATATCTTTAGTCCATAAGGGTCCGCAGCTCAAAAGAATCAAAAGTGTTTTTCATACAAATGAATCCAAGTTGTGAGAATTGTTTCAACAGGATAAAGTGGTGTTCTGTCGGGATGCCGGGTGCCGTAATCCTCGAGTGTTGTAAGTCACTGACTGAGCTGCATCAAATGAATGAATCGTAATACATTTATTACCTGAAGCCTAATAAAGAACTAGTAACTTAAACAAGTAATATTCATACTGGTTTAAATAAAAAATTTGATTGTATTTCCCACTCTTTGTTAAGCAACTGTTTTGTGTGAAAGGAATTAAAGGCCTGTCCCAAATATAAGCCTGTTGATTTCAGTGATTTAAGCAAATAATGGCCCGGGCTACTAATTAAAGTTAAATGGTACTTAGTTACTTTATAGATCCAGGATAATAATACAAAATATTATCAACAAAGAAATCATGATGTATCAATAAAGATTCAGCCACATAGTAGTATATCAAGATAATACAATTAGCCCATCTTAAACAGCTGCAACATAAAAGTGATATATATATTAATCTATTCATGATTATAATCCAATAACTCTGAACTTGGTCACTCTCAATCAACTCATGGTGCTTTCAGTCATTTTGGTCCTACTCTCTGGACTTCTTTTCCATATGAACTGTGGTCTGCTACAACAGCGTTCTCTTTTAAAAGCAAACTTTTTTTCACAAGCTTTTAGTTAGGTTTTTAAGTGTATTTCTGTTTGTTTTAGGAATTAGTATTATTATTGTCACAATCTGCCCTTTTTTGAGAATAATGATAATAACAGTACAGTACCCTTTTACTTTGGCTTTTACAATGACTTGCTTGTTTCATATGTGCAGTTTCCTTATGTGCAATATTTTATAACTTTATGCGCAATAATATTTATATATTTCTTGTCTTATTATCTTTACAGTAAATATACTACACGGCATGTGTTTGGTTCAGTTATCAATCGCAGACATACAATATCTGTACAAGTGAAAGGTGTCTATAGATTTTATATAAATAAAATATATATATATATATTCTAAAAAAAAAAAAATTTTGGCACTCAACACTTTTTTCTCTTGCGTCCGACTTTTTGTCTCATCCTATCTTATCTAATTTTAAAAGCAAACTTTTTTTCACAAGCTTTTCGTTAGGTTTTTAAGTGTATTTTATATGTTTTAGGAATTAGTATTACCATTGTCATTATCTCCCCTTTTTTTAAGAACAATGATAATAACAGTACCCTCTTATTTTGTTTGTTTTTCCCTGTCCTGCTTGGTTTATAGATGTAGTATTTTATTATCTTATATGATAATGTATGGGGGGGGGGGTCGTATGAAATGTGCTATATAAATAAAAGTGACTTGACTCTGCATTTTACTTGTGATACTTTGACTTGAATAAAACTTTTAAATACCTGTGATAAAGTATTCGCACACTGTGGTATGGTATTCCTTCTTTTACCTAACTAAATGATCTCAGCACTTCTTCCACCATTGTTGCATTAGACAACATTAGTTTTAGCTGGGTGTGATTAATAAATAACTTCACTGAACTGAGCTTTCATCCTACAGGAGACCTCACATAAATTAGTGTCCTGCTGCTGCATTCAAGAACAGAAGTAAACAATTGAAACCACAGCTTTTAGGGGGTCGTGATGTTCCTCCCGGTGTCTCGAAAGGACACAAAAGAAGCCACCACAGAGTGGGTGATAACAGGCAGGAGCACAGGCACTTTGGTGCAGTGATTGGAGGAGCTTTTTCTCTTCCCTGCCGCGCTTTGAGAATAACAACTCAGTCAGCTGCTCCAGATTTAGGCCACATCAATAAAAACCTGAACCTGAATGCATCCCGTGTAATAAAACGGTGTCAGGCCACATCCACCGCTCGCGCAGAGCTGCAGGTGCTTAAACTTGCTGGCGGTGTATTTTCCAACCACACCACACAGCCGTGGGAACAAGCCCGCGGTTAACGTGGTGGTTGAGGACAAGAGGTTACAGACAATAACCCCCACGGTGTCTAACACAACACCTAGCGTTAGCATCGCTCATCCACACATTTCTAATCCAACGGTAAGAGACGGAGATGTTAGCAAAACTAAGTCAAAAACAACTTACTGTGATGGTAACTTCGTGCTTTTTCAATCGATACTTGAGGCTCTTCATCTTGTAACTTGCTGGTTTCCGGTGTTAAAAGTCTCCTTTGCTGAGTAAATTCATAAATAGTATTAAAAAACTTTCCAGAAAGTCCACACGAACTAAGTTTTATCCGTCCCCTTCTTTTACAATCCTGACAGAGCGAGTTTCACCTGACGCCTAACCGCAAACTCTGCTCGCGCTTTGATTGACAACCGCTGGGAACCAATCAAACTGAAGCATGAGCGGGGCTTATACTTTCAGTCCAATCAGCGACGTTAGGGGGCGGGACTTCCTTGTGAAGAGACGTTGGGAGAAGTTGGAGACATCCTGGGACAAGGCAGGAACAACCTGGCATGACGTCAGGCCTACCTGAGGATCGACACACCTGGAAGAAGCAGCTATGAATCTCTGTGCAAACTAGTATAATTAGCTGCTCAGTTATTTACGTCAAGACGACAATAGAAAGTGTTTACCTAGCTGCCACCACCTGCAATAAAAATTATCTTAATAACTACCTAAACTGTGTGTCACCCAGTTACCTGTCTGTGTGTGTCACGGATCACTGAGCTCACTGTACCTGTAACTGTACTGTGGTAGCCCTGCAGTTATGTGCTAATGTTAGGTAGGCCCACTGCAATTTACATGCTCCTGATTGAACCTTAAACTTGGTCTCACCCAAATTTAAGAGGAAATATTAAGTGTTTGAAGAACAACTCAGCTCTTTTATGTATTATACTTTGTTAATTAATTGACAGGGAGGGTGCATGTTAATAACTTTTATGAACATATGTCAGAATTAGTCAGAAATGCTCAATTTTATTTATTTATTAGGGTCCGGCCAGCTAAGCTGCCAGCACACTATTGTAATCCTAGGTATTCTTTTTCTTTCTTCTTTCTTCTTCGGAGGAAATCATACCTCCCATGGGTAAAAACTCACCAAACTTTGCACAAAAGTCCAGTCTCATGCCAGATATCCTTAGCTGTAAACTCAAGCCAATAGTCCTAATGGTGGCACTACAGCAAGCGTCTAAAGTTCAAAACTTTGAAAATTCATAACAAATCACCCATACGTGCTACAACTTCACAACTTTCATCAAACTGTAGCCCCAATACTAAAGAAACCTTTGTACGTTTAAACCTATTAAAAATTATGAAGTTCATCACTGTTTTTTTCAAAAACTGTAAAACTTCTTAAACCTATCTCCTCCCACAATTTTTGCTCAATTGACATCAAACTTGCTACAGAGCATCTTCAGACTGTCCTACAAAAACTACGTTTTTCAGATTTTTGATTTATCAAAAATTGAGCCTACAGTGCATCAAAATGTTTGACTGTAAACGGTACTGTAAACATATACATGCAAATTCTTGCTAAATAAATCTTCAATGTTCATGAAAAAAATGACAAAATTCTAGAGTCATGGTAGATGATGTGTGGCAAATTTCAGAATTTTATCTCAAAAACTGAATTTTTGACAGCATTTTGAATTTTGCTCTAATGTGAACAATTGGAGTCAATGTAAAAATGGTAATTTTGAACATCAGTTTATGGAGCAAATCAATCATTGTTAAAATAAATTACCAACATCTCCATGCTGTCTAGATGCAATATGTGTATTTTCAGATTTTTGTTTCAATAACTGAATTTTTTACAGTGGTTTGAAATCTGCTTTTCCATGCATGGACGGCTGTTAAACCTGCACATCTGGCTTAGTCAATTTGTGAAGCTACACATGAATTGTCACCGACTAATTAGCTCAGTGAGATAGAAATTGATTCTTAGTCTCAGAGGTTGTGAGTTCAAGCCCCAGCTGATGCAAAAGGCAGATTGTGTTGCTAAATGTCTTCTAATTCTTCTGCTTGTTGCTCAGAATTGCCTAAAAAATGCCCAGGCCTGGGAGGAGATCCTCCAGGACACCATTCACTGACTCATCAGGAGCATGCCCAGACAGGAGTGCATACAGTAAGGCAGGGGCAATACACATTACTGAGTCACATTATGAGTTATCATGATAAAATTCACACAAGTTGGATCAGCCTGTGATTTCAATATTTTACTGTGATTTTCGGTGTGATTTGGAATCCAGCCCTCAGTGGGTTGATGGTTCCAGTCTCCACTGACCGTTGTTACATCATTTTGTTCTCAACAAATTATACAATGACCCCTGAGCTGCTGTAACGTGAATTTCCCCAGCGTGGGATTAATAAAGCCGTATCTTATCTGATCTTATCTAATCTTATGTTATCTTATCTCGTCTCGTTTCGTCTCGTCTTGTCTCGTTCAAGTTGGGTTATGCACTTTAACAATAGAAGCTGGGTAGAATCAAGACCTTTGACAGTTTAGGGCCCCTGTGTTCAAGATAAACAACAGATTTTCTGACAATCAGACAGATGCTCGTTCATTTATGTCCAAATCTCTACTGGGCCATGTTCTTTTTTGGGAGTACTGCCGCTTCCTATTGGTCAACTGCAGAATCATTTTGGGGACATGCTTCAATGGCTTAATTAAAAAAGTCCACCAAGTTTGGTGATGTTTGAAAAACCCCTTATTGATCATGGCCAAATTTTGTGAAAGGCCATAGCACTTCTTTGGAACTTGTGGTGCCCCCTATTAAAGCAGTGACAAATATTCAGATACAAACACAGCCTGCACTACACAGAGACAACAAAGACAACAGCTATTATAACACACAATGAATTAGGCAAAAATGATGACGAGCAGGACAACAAACAAGACGAAAACACATCAACAATAAAAGCAGTGGAAAATATACAGATAGAACAGAGCCTGCACTGCACAGAGACAAGGAAGACAGCGGTCATAACACACAAAGAACTGGGCAAAATAATGAATAACAAGACAACAAACAACATGAGAACACTTCACTGGTCTAGTTAAAATGATATTTGTACTAAAGTAAAAATAGCAGCAACACTGTAAAGAAATACCCTGTTACAATCAAAATATCCTGCATTGAGTAAATGGGAAATGGACTGCACTTGTATATCACCTCTCTAGTCTTCCAACCACTCAAAGCGTGTCACTTTATCCATTCACACACATATTCACACACATGGTGCCACCTGCTACTCAGTCACCATTCACACACACTCACACACCAATGGAACAGCCATCGAGAGAAGTTCAGGGTTCAGTATCTTGGCCAAGGATGCTTGGACATGTGGACTGGAGGGGACGGAAATTGAGCTGCTGATCCTCTGATTAGTGGATGCCCCGCTCTGCCTTTAAGCCACAGCCCCCTCCTCAAGTAAAAGTACAAAAGTATTAGCATCAAATTATACTTAAAGTACCCAAAGTAAAATAACTCAGTATGCAGAATGGCCCATTTCAGAATAATGCAAATAATATTATTGGATTATGATCCATAATAATTGATGCATCACTTTAATGTGTCAGCTGGTAAAGATGGAGCAGATGTTACTTACTTTACATACTGCTTTGTAGCTTAACTGCTAATAAGTCTTATAATTTATTAGTTCATTTATATTTTGTATTGATTATCTGAATCTATACAGTAGCTTGTGACTACAGTTGTCAAATAAATGTAGTCGAGTAAATGTACTTAGTTACATTCTACCACTGGAATTTATATGGAATATCCTACTTTTTACCCCATGGATAGAACGATAGCTAAAACGATAGAACGATAGATAGAACGATAGAACGATAGAACGATAGATAGATAGATAGATAGATAGATAGAACGATAGATAGAACAACAGATAGATAGATAGAACGATAGATAGATAGAACGATAGACAGAACAACAGATAGATAGATAGATAGATAGATAGATAGATAGATAGATAGAACGATAGATAGAACAACAGATAGATAGATAGAACGATAGATAGATAGAACGATAGACAGAACAACAGATAGATAGATAGATAGATAGATAGATAGATAGATAGATAGATAGATAGAACAACAGATAGATAGATAGAATGATAGATAGATAGAACGATAGACAGAACAACAGATAGATAGATAGATAGATAGATAGATAGATAGAACGATAGATAGAACAACAGATAGATAGATAGAACGATAGACAGAACAACAGATAGATAGATAGATAGATAGATAGATAGATAGATAGATAGATAGAACAACAGATAGATAGATAAATAGATAGATAGATAGATAGATAGAACGATAGATAGAACGATAGATAGAACAACAGATAGATAGATAGAACGATAGACAGAACAACAGATAGATAGATAGATAGATAGATAGATAGATAGATAGATAGATAGATAGAACGATAGATAGAACAACAGATAGATAGATAGAACGATAGATAGATAGAACGATAGACAGAACAACAGATAGATAGATAGATAGATAGATAGATAGATAGATAGATAGATAGATAAATAGATAGATAGAGTTTTTTTTACACTGCATAATTTTACCCAGAACAGTAGAATGGAATCTGTATACACTCTCCAATAAACCCTTGAATAAATTATCCATCCTTCCTATCTGCATTTATCAAATAATATAAACAGTCATATCTTTCTGCATCTAAATATAACCACCAGTGATTACATCCATGAACTCAACAATACGCTATCTATTACTTGGAATAAAATGCCTCATTTGTCTACATTGCCACTTTAAATAAACAGCTGCCATTACCTAAACTGAGCTATCTGCTGCTTTCCCAGAACAAACATCCAACTGTCTGTTATCTTTAATAAACATCTTGGATGAAAATATACTTCTGTGAGAAAAAGGTCTTGAAGTGTTGGTTAGAAACAGCCAGATTGTTGCTGTACAGTATATATTTTTTGATTTAGACCAGAAAATGAGATGTAAGTATAGGCTTGTTGGTTCAAGGACATGTGGGTAGAACACTAAACAGTCATCTGCCCTTGAATTATCTCATTCCTACATTTTATGTGAGTATGGAATTATACAGAATATAGGACAAGAGTTTTTAATATATATATATATATAACAGCATGTACAACAGAACATGTGCTCACTACTTAATGCCTGGGGTACAATTAATACAGAAAATACCTGATCAATTGATGTAAGATTTAAAAGTTAAAATACTTGTTCCAAAGACTATTTGAGATTCAGATAGATTTATTTAAAGATTATTTTGGAGGTTTTTTATGTCTTTATTAGAAAGGATAGACTTATTGCGAAAGGGTGGGAGAGAGGGGATGACATGCAGCAAAGGGCCACAGGCTGGAACTGAACCCATGGGGCACCTGCTCGACCTATGTGTCCCTTGGTACCCTAAGATCTAGATGTTAATTCAAATATCTAAATCTGTTTTAGGCTTATTTACTCTCTTATTAATGTGTAGAGTGGTGGGTTGATTGATTTCAACATAGAATGTATGTAAATGCTGAAATACCACTGCACAAAGGCTGCATATATCCTTCTATTATGTATTGTGTCATTCTGCTTTGTTAATAAAATGACACAAAATGTGTCATCAAGGGTCAACAGTGGTAAACACTTGACAAACAAATCAACAGGGAAGTAGCCAGTAGCTATTTCCACTGTCAACATCTTTGTACTTCTTCTCCTCTATATCTTAAAGGTAAATATTGGACGTTTTGCTCCACTGTATTTGTCTAACAGCTTTAGTTACTTTTCAGATTACGATTTTTCATCTCAACATCCAAGGAAAACCATGCATCTCCAGATTTGGTGTTTTGAATTTGAATGTTTCTGATAAAGAGTGAAATGTTCCTTTGTGGGGTGAGAAAATGATCCCGCTACTTAAAGGTATACCATGCAGGATTGTTGGCAGTACACAGGTATACGGAGTACACCCGCCTCTTTTTCTGGTCGTTTACAGCAGTGGTTCCTAGCTGGTCCAGCCTTGGGGTCCAGATTTCTCTTAGTCGTTACTTCAAGGTCTACACAGTTTAATACATTCAGCGTCATACTTGCGTTTGGCCATGTCGTTGAGCAAGTTTGCTGTCTTTATCAAGTAGCTGTCCATTAGTCAATTACTCTGCAGCAGGAAATGACACTTCGAAATGAAGGCTATGCCAGAAATTCACTGTACTTCAAAATAAAGTGTGTTTTTTTTTACAAACTTGACATGTCTGCGACCCACCAGTTGGGAACCACTGGTTTATAGTATACCCCCCCTATCACCTAAAATGCCACTGTAATATGTAAGAGAGTACCCACCTCCTCCTCAGTTACCCACAGATCTACTTAATGGTTCTGCCACCTCATCAACTATGACTACACCACTGATTGTTGGTTGCTGCTTGTAAACGCCCTTGCCGGTGAAAGTAAAAGTAAAAGCCAACCCCAGATTGACTCTCATTTGATGTTTCACCTCACTATATTTGCAGATTTGTTTGGCATTGTGTCTCTTGGATGCCTGCTGCTTATGATCTTGCACCTGGTTGCTACCTTTTTATAAAACCCCACTGAGCACTGTGGGGGTACACGTCCATAAACGTCCTGAAAAATAGAAAATAAGTACAGACAGGCGGAGGGAGTCTCTGCAGAGAGGTACAGCACCACACACTTCTAGTGAGTCATAAATGATGAGTAAGGTGGGCTCATTCTGAGTCTTACATTGTTTTTTTAGGGCAAATCTTACTAAGTACATCTTTTTTTATCGCTCACTGAACATCCTGTGTCTTGTGTTTCTATGTTCTTTGTTGGGATGCATCACTTGAGCATCACAAGTAATTTCATTGTATTCCTACGCAATGACAATAAAGGCTTTCAAGCTCTGGTTCAAGTTCTTTAAAAACCTGTCTTGGATCTGCTGTAAAATGTATCATCACAGTGCTGAGAACAGGGTTGCAAAATTTAACCTTTTGACCATGTTTTAAGTATTTTAAACCAGGCTTGCTCGGGGAAGGACCTCTTTAAGTGGTCTATAAAGGGTTGCCAGATCTGGTAGAATTTGTTTCCCCATCCTCTTCATGAGAATTTAATCTTTTCTAAATGCATGTGGAGCACCACATCCTTCACGAGGGCAGAATGGGCAGAAGCAAGGGGCGTCGATGGCTTAGTGGTAGAGTAGGCGCCCCATGTACAAGGCTGTTGCCGCAGCGGCCCAGGTTCAACTCCAGCCTGGGGCCCCTTGCTGCATGTCTCTCTCTCTCTCTCCCCCCCCCCCCCCCCCCCCTTCACACTTGTCTGTCCAATTCATTAAAGGCTAAAAATGCCCCAAAAAATATCTTAAAAAAAAGAATGGGCAGAAGCCCTTGTTTGCATCCAATTTAATATCAATCCATGTGCTAGTAGGGTCACAAATAATATCATGTTATGTTGGGAGCTGGTTAACACAAGATCAGAACCTTTAATACCAAAGACCACAGGTCGACCCAGGACGACTGATAGCAACTGAAAAACAATTTGCTAATATGTTGTGACTCTTGGGCAGTGCCAGGACAGATAGGTTAATGAGGCTGGCCACTGCCCACAACAGTCACTCGCTGGACTAATATTCTGACACATTTTACATGAAAAGTTGAATTTAGGCAGATACATGGTTCTCACAGGACAGCCAAGCTACAAACATATGATGACCTTAAAGAATATGATGCATTGCTGTAGATTAAACTACCAAACAGTATATTTAACAGCTCCAATCAGCACAACCTTCAACAACTCCAGCAGCAAATTCAACATTAATGCAGCAGTAATATTAATCCAATATTTGTATAATAGTAAAACACTGTCAGGGAACATTTACTGCAGAATTGGTACTTTTACTTTAAGTAAATTCAGCTGACAAAACTTCAGTACTTTTACTTGAGGAAAATACTGAATGCAGGGCTCTTACTTATAGTGGATTATTTTCATTTCCAGTAAAGGATCAGAGTACTTCCTCCACCACTGGAAGCAGGTTAAAGCAGCAGGTGAAGTTTTTGGGAGAATCAATCAAACGCAGGGGGGAAATGCTGCCCCCTTGTGGTCTCTAATCGGACAAAACTAAAACAATGAGTCAATCAATCAATGGATACATAATGAGTAAGGTGCAGTCTGGGAATTTGGGACACTTTGGGGAAGCTACCAGGAAAACCACCTGAAACTCTGAGGACACCTTAAGTGTTAGTTTTTAAACTTTGGACCCTCAAACACGTTAAGCTCACTTCGATGAGGCGTTCAGGTAAAATGGGACAGTCATGTTTGTTTATTTTTTAAATGGTAAAATCCATTTATCAGTTTAGTTGTAAATTAATTAAATCATTAATGTTACCTGTAGCTATTCATTCAAAAAGGCTATCTAAAGCAAAAAAAATCAAACACTGAAATCTAAACTTGTTTTGTTTATGTACATTTTGCTGAAATATGTTCTTTAACACATTCATTCATATGTGTTGTTCCACAGTGGTACCATGTTGTCTGAGGGTAACGCTCAGACAAATAAACTTATGAAAGGAGTTTATTTTTAATGTTTTTCAATTTCAAATGGCATGAATTTTAAACTTAAAGGTTTTTGAATATTTTCCATGAGTATTGTTTAAAATTTGGATTAAAATTTTAGACAATAAGCCTTTTTTTGAATTTCTTACTCTAATGGCACGGTGTTGCTTTAAGGTAAAAAAAGGAAAATATGTGTGTGTGTGTGTGTGTGTGTGTATATATATATATGTATATATATATATATATATATATATATATATATATATAGCTCTGCAAAAAATAAGAGCCCACTGATATTGTGTGCAAATGTCTGTTGAATTCCAACACAAGCACACCTCATACTACTTAATAAGGTACTGATTAGGTGATCACCTCAACCAAATCTTAAATCATAAGGAAAAATATAAAAACCACTGCAGTGGTCATCACTATCCTCTTGCAATAGGACCAGCTAGATGGCAAAAACAGTGCTTGTAGTACCTCAAAAGTAATTGGAATCAAAAAATAGCTACTGACATGCCAAAAGAGTTCAAATAAGTTTTGAGGGTAGAAAAAAGGGTCAATTCTGGCTTTACTGGCAGAGAGATACAGTGAGTGTCAGGCTGCTTCCATCCTTAAAATTTCTAAGACGGAGGTTCATAAGAACAAGGTCAAGCAGCAGACACTGGGGACAAGCTACAGACCAGCAGATGGTGAAAACGACTCTTCATTGACCGGGATGGCCGTCAACTCATTCGAATGTCACTCAGCAACCACATCAAGGGACCTACAAAAAGAATGGCTAATGGCAGCTGGGGTGAAGTGCACGGCGAGAATGCAGAATCCTAGGGGCTGAAGTTGTGTAAGGCTAGAAAAAAAGCCCTTCATTAATGAGAAGCAAAGAAGAGTCAGGCTGAGGTTTGCAAAAGACCATACGGATTGGACCATAGAGGACTGGAGTAAGGTCATCTTTTCTGATGAGTCCAATTTTCAGCTTTGCCCAACACTTGGTCGTCTAATGGTTAGACGGAGACCTGGAGAGGCCTACAAGCCACAGTGTCTCACACCCACTGTGAAATTTGATGGAGGATCAGTGATGATCTGAGGGTGCCTCAGCAAAGCTGGAGTTGGGCAGATTTGTCTTTGTGAAGGACTCATGAATCAAGCCACACACAAGGTTTCCTGGAAGAAAACCTGCTTCCTTCTGCTCTACCAAATTTCCCCAACTCTGAGGGCTGGTTTTTCCAGCAGGACAATGCTCCATGCCACACAGCCAGGTCAATCAAGGTGTGGATGAAGGACCACCAGATCAAGACCCTGTCATGGCCGGCCCAATCTCCAGACCTGAACCCCATTGGTCACAAGTCATCAAACATAGCTGAGCTGCATGAATTTTTGTACCAGGAGTGGGATAGAACATGGCATAGAACCCAACAGCAATGTGACAGACTGGTGGAGAGCATGCCGAGACGCATGAAAGCTGTGACTGAAAATCAGGGTTAGATTCAAGATTCAAGACAACTTTATTAATTCCCTAAAGGGCAATTTCATTTGACAGCTCGCACAACAACACACACACAACACATAGAACATAGAAAGAAAATTAACAGCTGTGTGCAAATTTTGTTAGTCGCCATGATGAATTACATTAAAATGTGAAGAAAACACCAATAAATATGTTCATTAAAAATAATCAATACCGGCACTGGATGATAAAAATACATAGAGGTACACAGTACCCAATGCACAACGCACAATACATAAGGATGTGTTTAACAATCGGGCAGCAGAGGGGATGAAAGACTTGGAAAAGCGATTACTCTTAGAAGCAGGTTGGGCGTAACAACGCCCTGAAGGCAATAGTGAAAATTCACTTGCTAAAACAAGCCCGGAAGTACTTAGAATGCTGTGTGACTTCCTCAGAACCTGTTGCTCCCATAGAGAACCTAGGTCTCTCTGCTTAAGTCCGATAATCTTGGAACAAATTTTCACAACTCTGTTCAGGCTATTCTTGTCCCTGAGTGACAGGTTGTTGAACCAACAGATAAAAGAATAAGTCAAAAGGCTTTCAATGAAAGACTGATAAAAGCGACAAAGAATAACTGGACTGACAGAAAAAGAATTTAACATTCGAAGGAGATGAATCCTCTGCTGTCCACATTTGACCAGAGCTTCAGTGGTAAACACTTGACAAACAAATCAACAGGGAAGTAGCCAGTAGCTATTTCCACTGTCAACATCTTTGTACTTCTTCTCCTCTATATCTTAAAGGTAAATATTGGACGTTTTGCTCCACTGTATTTGTCTAACAGCTTTAGTTACTTTTCAGATTACGATTTTTCATCTCAACATCCAAGGAAAACCATGCATCTCCAGATTTGGTGTTTTGAATTTGAATGTTTCTGATAAAGAGTGAAATGTTCCTTTGTGGGGTGAGAAAATGATCCCGCTACTTAAAGGTATACCATGCAGGATTGTTGGCAGTACACAGGTATACGGAGTACACCCGCCTCTTTTTCTGGTCGTTTACAGCAGTGGTTCCTAGCTGGTCCAGCCTTGGGGTCCAGATTTCTCTTAGTCGTTACTTCAAGGTCTACACAGTTTAATACATTCAGCGTCATACTTGCGTTTGGCCATGTCGTTGAGCAAGTTTGCTGTCTTTATCAAGTAGCTGTCCATTAGTCAATTACTCTGCAGCAGGAAATGACACTTCGAAATGAAGGCTATGCCAGAAATTCACTGTACTTCAAAATAAAGTGTGTTTTTTTTTACAAACTTGACATGTCTGCGACCCACCAGTTGGGAACCACTGGTTTATAGTATACCCCCCCTATCACCTAAAATGCCACTGTAATATGTAAGAGAGTACCCACCTCCTCCTCAGTTACCCACAGATCTACTTAATGGTTCTGCCACCTCATCAACTATGACTACACCACTGATTGTTGGTTGCTGCTTGTAAACGCCCTTGCCGGTGAAAGTAAAAGTAAAAGCCAACCCCAGATTGACTCTCATTTGATGTTTCACCTCACTATATTTGCAGATTTGTTTGGCATTGTGTCTCTTGGATGCCTGCTGCTTATGATCTTGCACCTGGTTGCTACCTTTTTATAAAACCCCACTGAGCACTGTGGGGGTACACGTCCATAAACGTCCTGAAAAATAGAAAATAAGTACAGACAGGCGGAGGGAGTCTCTGCAGAGAGGTACAGCACCACACACTTCTAGTGAGTCATAAATGATGAGTAAGGTGGGCTCATTCTGAGTCTTACATTGTTTTTTTAGGGCAAATCTTACTAAGTACATCTTTTTTTATCGCTCACTGAACATCCTGTGTCTTGTGTTTCTATGTTCTTTGTTGGGATGCATCACTTGAGCATCACAAGTAATTTCATTGTATTCCTACGCAATGACAATAAAGGCTTTCAAGCTCTGGTTCAAGTTCTTTAAAAACCTGTCTTGGATCTGCTGTAAAATGTATCATCACAGTGCTGAGAACAGGGTTGCAAAATTTAACCTGGATGATAAAAATACATAGAGGTACACAGTACCCAATGCACAACGCACAATACATAAGGATGTGTTTAACAATCGGGCAGCAGAGGGGATGAAAGACTTGGAAAAGCGATTACTCTTAGAAGCAGGTTGGGCGTAACAACGCCCTGAAGGCAATAGTGAAAATTCACTTGCTAAAACAAGCCCGGAAGTACTTAGAATGCTGTGTGACTTCCTCAGAACCTGTTGCTCCCATAGAGAACCTAGGTCTCTCTGCTTAAGTCCGATAATCTTGGAACAAATTTTCACAACTCTGTTCAGGCTATTCTTGTCCCTGAGTGACAGGTTGTTGAACCAACAGATAAAAGAATAAGTCAAAAGGCTTTCAATGAAAGACTGATAAAAGCGACAAAGAATAACTGGACTGACAGAAAAAGAATTTAACATTCGAAGGAGATGAATCCTCTGCTGTCCACATTTGACCAGAGCTTCAGTGTTAACATCCCATTTAAGCTGGTTGTCAAACACAGTGCCTAGATATTTATAGGAGCTGACAATTTCAATCTTCTCTCCATCTATAACACTCTCAGTGAAGGCCTTCTTGTTACGTCTAAAATCAATCATCATTTCTTTAGTTTTGGATGCATTTAACTCTAGAAAGTTGTACACCAAATATTCATCTCTGAACTCTTCCTTAGTTAAAACATTAGTATTGTGTTGTTTAAAAATCAATATGAACTTGTCTTCTTTGCATTATTTGAAGTCTGAAAACACTGCATCTTATTTGTTATTTTGACCATTTGTCATTTTCTGCAAAGAAAATGCTCTAAATGACAATTTTTTTATTTGGAATTTGGGAGAAATGTTGTCAGGAGTTTATAGAATGAAACAAAAATGTTAATTTTATTTGAACGCATAAATAGTAAAATCAGAGAATCTGATCATTTTGCTGTGGTGTCTTATTTTTTTCCAGAGCTGTGTATATATTTTTTATGACAAAAAGTATAAATAAATAAAAAAAAATGAATCATCACTAACATTTTTTTTTTTTACTAACTGGCATCATAATGCATACTACAGAGGGTTTAAGTATTAAAAGTATTCAATGCAGAAAAACTGCCCCTGTGATTGTTACACTATTATTATATCATTACCTTATTTATCTATGTTAAAGCAGGACTTTACTATTGTAGTTGGTCGGGGTGGAGCTATTTTAACTATTTTGTATGAGACTGCAACTAATAATTATTTTTATCATGGGTTATGTTGTTTCCTTGACTTGATATCTTCTGCAGACTGACTTTAAATGTCTTTTTTAGAGAATTTAAAGGGACAGTTCACCCCAAAATCAATAATACATTTTTTTCTTCTCTTATCTGTAGTGCTATTTATCAGTCTAAATTGTTTTAGTTTGAGTTGCAGAGTGTTGGAGATATCGACCATAGAGATGTCTGCCTCCTCTTGAATAAAATGGAACTGTATGGACATTGGCTTGTGGTGCTCAAAGTGCCTAAAAAATACATTTGAAAAACTCAACAGCAATGTCTCTTGCCAGAAATCATGACTCAGTTATTCAAGGTAACCCACAGACCTTGTCATGAGCAGTTTCATGAAAGAACTTCTTTCTTTCAACCAAACTACATCAAACTGAACCATCATGCAGAAGGAAGCGTGTAACTGGGTCATGATTTTTGGAAAGACACATCCAATGTAACTGTTTTTGGCACTGAAGCACCACAAGCTGAGTACCATCTAGTTCCATTATATCTGAGAGAAGGCAGACATCTCTACGGCTGATATCTCCAACACTCAGCATCTCAAACCAAAAGAATCTAGACTAATGAAGACCACTAGGGGTAAGAGGAGAAATAGCCCCTTTTCCACCGCAGGAACTTCTATCAAAAGGGATTTTGAAAAACCTCGGTGCATTTCCATTGAAATTACCCGGGGAAAAAACTTTCCCTCAACCCCAAACTTTCCCTGAAAAAAGTACCTAGTAGGGGGGTAGGACTTTTCAGACTCCCTGGAACTCCTGAGGGGCAGGGCTGTTAGCTGAGGAACGCTATTTGGTGGCACTTCCATGCCAGTGTAGCTGCAAACTTTATTTCATTTCTACAAGCTTCACCTCGTTTGTTATGATCATTTGGAAAATGGAGCAAAAGAAGAGAAGCTATGAGAAGTGAACGGACGATGAGGTCCAGGCTCTTTTGAGCGTATTTGCCAAGGAGGAAATTCAGCGGGACTTTGAGTCGGCGACTCAAAACGGCCGGGTCTACTGATTTGAATAAATTTTCCGGAACTTTGAGGTGTAGTGGAAATGCAAACCACACAGATTACCAGGAATTCTTTACCCACGTTAATAAATTCCTGGAAATAAAACTTCCTGGAAATGTTGGTGGAAAAGGAGCTATGTATTTTTTGATATGGGGGTAAACTGTCCCTTTAAAACATCTATATGTCAGGTAAAAATAATTTATACATTTTGGTCTTGGGACGTGCAGGACAGACAGACGTTTCTGCCCACCTGTCCCTCAGACGAATATGAAACCATCTAAGACTTTGATGTCTGATGTTGTGCCTTGATGTCCCTGTGAGACTTTCCTCTGTCATTTTTTCATCTTATTTCGTCAGAAATTTAGCAAAATGCATTTTTGGAAGAACAGTGATGACACTAAATATTTTACAAGACACGAAACAAGAAAACACGAACAATTTAGAGATTGTGTAGAAACTTTTTTTTTTTTTTTTTACAAATTGATACAAATGCACAAGATACAGATACAAAAACATCAACTGCTGAGTGCTGAGCGTGTCGTCCAGCATTACACTGCACCTCATGTGGCAGAAGAAACACTAATAAATACACACATGCAACAGTAACAAATATCTATCAGGTGGAATGCACAAAAACACCAAAGAGCTGTTTGTGGAAACAGAAACTCGTCGACAGAAAATACATTTTTTTCATGTGTATTTTTCAAATAAGAGAGCAAAAAGGACAGAGGGAGAAAAGAGGAGCATTTCTGCTTCAAAAAGATTTCCTCATTTATGTATTTTTTTTACTTCTGAACTGAGACAAGCTCCGGAGACCTTTACGGAGGAAGTGAATCAGTTCAAGTGAAAAATCTCATCCAAGTCTGCACTCAAAAGGATGGTAATGGTTATTTTACATGTGGCGTGGGAGATGAGCATCGACAGGAGCGCTGCGTGCTGAGAGCTCTCACACGGCCTTGCGGTGGTACTCTGGAGGCGCGACCTCATAATCGGTGGCACTGAAGAGGGTGGATGAATTCTTCACCAGGTACCTGAAGAACATTTCAGATTGATCATTATTGTGTGGACGGACAGAAAGGGTTATTACTGAAAGCTGAAACATTTGTCCCTCAACAGCGGCCATGTCCAGAGCTGCTAGCTATCTGTTCACCAACACCGGCTGTGCTTTCCAATCCCCACACTACCATACTATATAGTTTAGTATGTCAAATGCAGTGTGCCAAAAATACCAGGATGTTCTACTACATCCAGTCTGATTTTACAGTATGTAAGCCAACATGCTTTTCTGGCTATTCTGACCCACAATCCTCTGCACAGTGGACAATACGTTGCCTCTACTGAGACGCAAACTGATGACAGCTGATTGACAGCTTTCAGAAGCTGCAATGACGGATGACGGCGCATTCAAGCAACTGATGACCAGCTGAATCATAATAATAGGAATATTAATTGTTTAAGTAAACAAAATAATCATAAATAACACAAACAACAAAAGGACGGAAGATGAAAATGACTGATAGAGAATTGCAGATGTAATTTCACTGTCACAAATATGTTCAAATCTACAATCTGTGCAGTTGTAAATTTAAAGTTTAACTACATACATTGCAAAGTAACAACAGCAGAGCTCTCCAGGTTGATCTCTGTCTGTGGTGAATTTGATAAGTGGCGTTTGTTTTATCTCCATGGTAATGGATAAAAAAGGAAGAGGGTCAAAGTTCAGGGCGTAATGTCTCGATTGTGTGCATACTGCATGCAACAGGAAGGACTTTTTAAGGGCAGCTGCAGTATCAACTAAAAGTAAAAATAAACTATGCAATTTGGAGGGCACCCAAGGTTTTTACAACGAACGGCATTTTTTAAACATCAAAAAGATTGTGTTAAGACATCTTAGTAGCAACTGAGGTCTTATTTTCAGATGAATAATTCAGTCCCTTTGTAGACTTTTTAATGTTTCGCAGGAACCCTGATGATTTTTAAACTGAGGTGAGAAAGTAAGAAAGTCTTTATTCTGCACAGCAGCCTTAATTTCAAGAAAGAAAAATATCCCTCAACTCTACATCCTGGCAAATTAGAGTCCAAAAACAAGGAGTCTTGTACAGTTGGACATTCAGTAAGGTTCATCTGGTTAAAAAAACAGATGAAATGAGAGAGCGTTCTTCACAGGAAACTGAGAATGAGCTTACAGGTCTGGTGTGTAAGTTAATAAGATTCACTGCCTGCATATATAAAATCATGGAAATGAGTGTACTGTGGATGGGAGGAGTGTGACATTATTCTACAGCAAGGTGCAAGGCTAAACCTCGAGTTGTTTGCCTCAGTAAATTTACAAATTCTATTGAACAATGATGTGTTTAACTCATAAAACATCAGACCACTCAATATTCAACACAGCTCACCAATTACCTTTTTTTCCCAATGTATTCAATCAGCAGTGTGTCCACAGACCATTTAACCAGTGTCTTATATTATAGTGTTTTTTGACAGTGAGTACAGTGACATAAAGATGTCTGACATGATAAGTCAGAGGTTTTCTGGCCTGATATTTAGACTGAATTCACACAGATCTTTAGAAACTTCTGTTATCCCTTCTTTTCTACAGCTAATGCAGTCTTTTGGTCAGAATAACGTCATGCTGGCAAACAGAAGTGTAATTATCTAAGAAAAGAAAGCCTCAATAAGGTCCCCATTAATCCATTTTCCAGTCTGGTGCTCCGGCTGAAAAGACTTCACTGGAATGTTTGAAAAAAGTACATGGATCTTGACACTTCGGATAATTTCTGCGCCTTGAGATCTTTTGCTCAGAATTACTATATTTTATATTTCATTGTGTTTCTAACATTGCACAAGCTGTTCCATGAAGCATGAGTAATTTCTGAAAATTAAACCTAAATACGCACTATTCCTAAATGTTGTGTGTTATGTCACCATTCAACCACTTGAGAATCCTATTTACTTCAGTCAGTAAGAATATGTCTGCAGTGCTGTTTCGGACTTAGTTTTGATAAAGATTTGACACAACTAATCAAAACGAATCAAACACCACGCATGACTCATCTCCGAAACCATTTTAAATAATAAAAAGAAGCCAAACGTCAGATCTATCTGCCATAAAAAGCTGCTGAATGTCCATCAGTCTCAGCAAAAATATTTTCCAGAGCAGAAAATCAATTTCATGTTTTGCGGATTTGCAACAAAGCTTGGCTGCACTAATACGAATGTGGATGTAACATGACATTTGAGAATCAGCCAAGCATGACATGGAGGCTCTGGTGGCGTGGTCGGAGTTGAACCTTACTTGAGGAAATCTTGGAGGTAACTGAGCAGCAAAGCCAGGCTCTTCTCGTCCAGTGGAGTGTAGGCCAGCATGGCTCCAATACGAACTGTCAGAGTAGAACAGACAGTGTGTGAGGAACCATGCAGAGGGAGACAGCAGGGTGGAGGATGTTTTTTAACACAGTGAGAATGTAAAAATGACAGAAATAACATGTCATACTCATGTTTGTACCTTATATACACAGAATTTAAGTCTATTTACAGCACACAACATCCCACTGTCCTTTAAACCCTTACAGCAGATAAGGAAAAACTCTAGACGTGCAAAAGATGACCTGTATATCTATTTTTTTTAAGTGGGATACATGTTTTTTTCTTTAAACACAGCTGTTGACCTGAGATGAAAACAGACCCCAGGGTAGCTGATATGGACAAAATATTCTGTATTTATATGTATCACTGTATCATAGATTTTCTGGAGATTCTATGGCTGTTGTGCATGTCACTTTTTAAATTCAAAGCTCCTACTGAGGTTTTCAAATAAAGCCTCTGATGCCTGTCGTTCTATTTTATGACGTCATCACTGTAAAAAAAAAGTAAAATAAAATCCTCAAACAAAATCCTCGATTCGAATAAGGAGATTTACTGGATTAAATGTGTTAATCTTTTTTATAAAACCAACTGTCTTTAATGAACAAACGTCATTTATGATGTTATTAGACTGGTGTGAGACTGCCTTGTTAATACAAGTATGTGCCTCCCTTTGTGTGCAGCAAGTAGGAGAGGAAACAGTTTTTTGACAGCGATGAAAATGTTGTTTTTAAAGGGTAAACACCAACAAATATAGATTGAAGCGGAGTATTATTATAGATAAAAACATATTATGAATTTTGGAAGTAAATACATACATAAATTTTGACCCTTGGATTTAACAATACTCTGGAGTTTTTGGAAATGTCTGGGTCACATGAGACGGAAACAGTCCTACACAGCCACCACTGGGGCTGCAACTAACGATTATTTCAATTGTAGATTAATCTGATTAGATTTATTTGTCTACTTATCTTCAAACTTCAAACAGTGGCCCGGGCTAATATTTTCTCAAATCACTGAACTCAACAGGCTTATATATGGGACAACCCTTTAATTATTTTTGCACAAAACTACTGCGCAGCAAAGATGGGAAATACACTCAAATAGTTTATTTGAACCAGTATGAATATTACTTGTATAAAAATTAGGCTTTAAATAATATATCAATTGTGTGTTATGCTATGACACTTGTTTCACGGCACTTGAGGATTACAGCACCCGGCATACCGACACACCACCACTTTATCCTGTTAAAATAATATTCATAACTTGGATAAATTATTATGAAAAACACTTGAGCTTCCTTTGATCGGTGGACCCTTATGGACTAAAGGAATATAAATACATTACCGGGTAGTCAAGGAATGGACACATATTCTGATTTATGACAGCCTCAGAGGAAGGGAGACACCACTTGTTTACCATCATACTGGTAAATCTGAATGAATTACAGTCTTCTCTGGTGGTCATGGTTTCAGGAAAATGAACTGAACCGAGCTAACATTAAACATTTACATCTGTATGTGCGATCCAGGCAGTTAACTAACATTAGCTCCAGTAGGTGGTCAACAGTCCAGTTTGACACATCCAAAGAACTTCTATAAAAATGAAATGCCTGGCAACCAGACCAGGCCTCTAATTGAGACAGGCCTTTATTTTATTTTTTTTTAAATGTGTAGCCACACTGGGCTAGTAAAAGGGACTAGGCATTTAATTGAGGTTTTACAGTATTTGTGAAAACTATAGATTTAACTGACTGGTTATATTTCTAACGTGCATGAAGCTGTATTTGGTGAGAACCCCAGATCAGCTTCATTCTCACATAACTGGCCCACTATTATTTCAGCTGAGATGACAGTCCTTCATCCTTTAAGCCAACTGTTATATTATGCTTGACTGTTGGGTATTTGTGAAGTCAGAGGTGTTCATTAGCATCAGTAACCAAATCAGTCATCTTAAGAACCCAGCTGAGTTTTCCTAGAGTGTGGTGTTCAATTTAACCTCAGTAAACAACGTTGTGACGGCAATTATCAATCATTTCACCATTAACTGTCACAGTAAATGTCACATTGACTAGCTGATCTGATTATCATCATGGGTTATCTTATTTCTACACAGAAAAGAGCACAAATAACTAAGCACAAGCATTATTTATGCTCATTACTGTATGGCACAGAGATACAACTAAGCTGATTTGGTGCATTATCTTACACTGTGGGTGTGTAACCTGTAAAGGCCCGGACACACCAAGCCAACGGTCAGACGTTGGTCAATGTTGGACTGACAGTGAGTTCCTGTGGCCCTTGTTGGCGCTAGTTGGATTTTTTTTCAGCTTGCTGAATCAACATTAGAGACCGCAGAGCATGTTGGTAAATGAAATCGCTCTGATTGGCAGTTCAGCTCAGCGCATGAGAAGGACAACAGAGGTAAGGAGAGTAAACAAAGAGCTGAAGTCAAGAGGGAGAAAGACCAAAACAAACCACAAGCCACAAGCTCTTTAGCTGGAACAATTCTCTGTGGTTTGTGTTACTGTTCACTGGCACACAGTAAATATGTTCTGTTCTTTCATCATTGGATTGTGTCGTTAATGTGCTAACTGTCTAATTAGCATCAAGACAGTCCTCCAGTTTCCCTTTTTGGATGACGGACACAGACTACCACTGTCTGCTGGTTTGGAGAGTTATTTCCTCTCATGCAAGTGCAGAACATACATGCTGGTTTACTGTCGGTTTGAGTCTCTGTGGTGTGTTCATGTGCAACTTCTTTGGCAGACACAGCAATGTGAAGTGATGCAGCAGGGAGCTTTCAGCGCCACTAGTGCCTGTGGCGGTATCTGATGTATATATGTGTTTCACAGTGTGTCCAGGGTCCTTACCAAATAGGCGTAGCAAGTGTGGAGCTCCGTACACCTGGGACATCGGCATGTCTGGGTGTTCAGTCAGTATCTCAGCATACTGCGGTCTCTCGAACTTATAAAGCAGCTGAGTGCCCAGCATGACGTTAAAGTATTCCCGAATCCCCGCCACCACCTCATTTACTGCGTACTCTCTAAGTGAAGGGCACAGAGAGAAGTCACATGTTATTTCTCTGGGGAGAGCAGCAGTGGAGACTTAAGAGATCACAGCTTGAAGAAGCCATAAATAGAAGAGAATTTAAAATTTGCTTTACGAAGGAAATCAGTCAAAGCTCATATATTGTTTGGGTTTATTCAAAGTGAGTCAGTGTAGGGTTTTCGTTGTGCTGTGATGCAGATTAAACTGCTTAAAGTCGGCCAGCCTGGTGTGTTCACCTGCTTGGAGGAATTTGGAAATGTGAAACTTGAGACTAAAAAAATATGACAGACAATTAGACCCATTAGAAAGACAATAAGAAATCAGGGATGCCATCAAAAAGATATGAATTTCATTACTTTTTCTATTTGAACTCAATAAAAATGAGTTTTGCTAACTTATAATAAAGTAAATTGTTTCTCTGATTTGTAAGAGAGCACATGAACGCACCAGTCTAGCTAACATTTTCATATCTGTCTGTGTTCTCCACTGCATTACAACACCACGACTTTGATTAAACTAAGCCAGTATCTAATCTTAGCAGGTGTATTTTAATATCCTACTGAAATTAATTAAAAAAGGTAGCTTGGTGAAAAAACAACAACAAAAAAACACCCATCAATTTAAAATGTGGTAATTTAGGAGAATGGCCAGCAGCATTAATGATTTGCAAATTGACTAAAACATGGAGATATATTCTGTTATGTTATAATTAATTACACTTAGACAGTAACTGGTACTTTTCAATCGGGACCCTATTTTCCTATAATTTTGTTTCCAAATGACTAATAGGAACTGTCATTTTTGAAATAAGTCCAGAATTGAGCAAGAATGCTGCAGCTATCAGCCGGGAAACAGGATGCAATTTAACCACTTGGGGCATGTGTGCACGGTGTTATTTTCTGTCATCTTTTTTCCATGATGAAAACTAGACAATGACGACCTAAAAACAGATCTTGAAAATAATCTATGTTTCACTTTTGTTGATGAGACAAGGCGCAACGAAAATGTTAGCAGTGGACTATCTGACATTGAAAGCCGAGGACAACCACGCTTCTAATTTTCTTCAAATGCCGCACGAGGGACGTGCTGGTAAACTCAAGTAAACAGTCTTCACAGACTTCTAGACTTCACAGGTGAACCCCGCATGACTCCACTCAATCCCGACTGTCTCAGGAGGTTTATGGTTAGATTGCTGTTTGACAGGCAGGTAGGAGGCTCAGTAGCTGTGCTGTTAGTAAACACTCTGAACTCAGCTGAGTTTTCTCTGACAGAGATGAAAGTTTAGTTTTAATCAATAACTCTGTGAGACCAATCTGTTTTAAGTTATTTTTCTGCTTCTTAACAGTGTGATTGATAAGTCAGAGTTTACAATGAACCCTGGTACAAATCCTAGTTGTCTGATATTAGTTGGTTTGTTGTGTCAAAGTTTTTGAGAGCATAGATAGAGAGACGTTGAGCTTTTCAAATGATGTAGAAAAAAACGTCTGAATGAAATTATTATACAACCTGTCACCTTGATTCCAATTTCTGATACATGAATAAATCAAACTAGATTAGATTAAAACATCTACAAAACCTAATGACTTAAAGCTGACTACAATGTCCTGAATTTGAGACAAAAAAACTACAAAGACTAACTCTAAAACAGATGTCAAAAATAATACGTGCACAAATAATTTACACTGCTACATCAACTAAAAGTGTTTGTTTTTGCCACTGACTGGATTCTTATTTAAGGTGTCTGACAACATTATGGAGAGGACAGACAGACTTTTTTGTTGTAGAGTAGGATCTGTGCTGTTTAATGAGAAACAGCCCCAAAATCGCTACATCCAAACCAACCAGACCCCACTTAAATGAATAATCATTTTAGCATGTATAGAGCCAGCATGTCTTCACATCTAACTGGGTGAATTAAGGGTTGATTTCAACTGTACCAGAATTGGTGATTGTTGGAACAGTGAAAAGAAGAAACAAAGACTTTATTTGTGAGTTTCATTTTCTCTTGGTCAAATTTGAATAAAGTGTGTTTTCTGATGTTAAAATACCTCTTTATTTAAATGGAGCTTGGTGGGTTTTGTGATGGTGCTTTCAAGGCTTTTAATATTTAACAAATATGTTTCTGTAGGGATCCTTTCCATTATGTTGTCAGACACTTAAAATAATAATGTGAACACATCAGCAGCAAAATCACGCACTTCCAGTGGACATAAATTGGCGGTGCGAATGTGCCCTGAGTGTTTACATTGCAGCCTGTTTTGCTACTGTTGGCTGCATTGTTCTCACTCAATACTGGACCAATTTCAAAAATTGTTGCTCCCATTACCCACCAAGTCAAGAAAACATGGGGAAGTCGAGTCCAGGTTGAAAAATACTGAAATTACACTTTAATCACGGCTGAGGTAAAAGTAGATATTGTGAATAAATGGCACCATGCTGGGTAAAGGACATAAGATTATGCAGGAAACAACCTGTCATTTATTCCATAGAAGGGAAGACAGTGATGGGCAAGAATGCAAAAACCACTGTATGATGCCAAACAGATTATAACAGGGTACAGACATGTCTCTACAGTCACATGATTTGAAGGGGGCATTGATTCTTACTTATTGTCCGAGTTTCCTTTTGATTTCTTGTAGTTTGCATAGTCCTCCAAGACGGTCTCAACATTCTTCTTAGCAGGCAGATGAAATAACTGTAGGCAACAGAAAACATGCATTTAGTCTGCTAGCGAGTTACAAAATATCACCGTATTCCTCACTTTGAAGGCGACAACAGGTATAATTGTATCCAACAATTTCCTGTCAGTGCTACATTGCACAGCTTGTGCATCCCGTGACTTTCATCTGCAACTTTGATCTTCAGTTTGCTGCTCTTCCATCTTTTGCAGCAGACTTTCATAACAAATTCTGGTCAGTGATGTCAAATTTTGGTGTTTAATCAACATCTTAACCTATCACAGTGTTACGATGTGGTATGACTTTGAAGTGTACTGTACTGTGAGATCTGATCTGACTCCAAAAAAACATGAGAGAAGGAATCTAAATTCTGAGAAAAGAGTTGAGGACTGATTTTGGTTTTGACACAGTGATTCACTCCTGGTTCATTCCCAGTAGGGCTGGGCGATATAACAACTATGTACGATGTATCGATACATTTTCAAGCACGATATACATTTAGACAACACAGTTTATATCGATAGAGGGTCAAGTTGCGTTATATAACACATACCAGTGTGCAGCTCTCCTCTCCCACACTCTCAGCACAGCTCTGCCTCACTCACTCACTCACTCACTCTGTGTGTAAATTAGTCTACAGTACTACATCGGTCTAGATTTCCGTTTCCAGTCTAGACGTCCAGTGCCACGCCGAGCTGCGTCAGAGATGGACCTTTTCTGGAGTGGGTCGAAAAGCAGTGACATCTAGCCAAACGCAGCCAACACCCAATGACCTTCGTTCTCCCCCTAAAACAAGCGTCAAGTGTGTTGCAACACTCTCCTCACCTCAGAGACCAGAGAGAAATGTGTTTTTAAAAGTCTCTGTGTGTTCAGCTCTCAGTTAGTCTGTAGCTTCTGACTGAATCTCTGTGGTTTGGAGTTTTGTTTCTCTCCTGCATCCTGTTTTTACTTCAGATATCTGCTATTATTTTACTGTTTAATGTTCGCTTCCAGCCATGTTAGAAGTTGTGTGAAGTTGCTGCTCGAAAAACTCAACATTTCCTTATTTTGCTGCTTCACAATAAAAGTTTTTACAAAGCAAAAATAACAGGGGACTTTTATTATGAAGAATCTATCGGAAATGAAATATGTTTATCACTCAATTAGCTGAACTTTGTTAGCGGCTTTTCTTCAATTAAGACAAGTCTAATAATATGGCAGGGAGGAAGAGTACAGTCAGAATCAGCCACAGTGAGATGTTGATGAAGAGCTGCAGACAACAGGCTCTTACTGCACCTCTGCAAACAGCTCACCTCCAACAGGTAAACTTCTTATACCTGCCCTGCTGTGGAAAAACACATGCAGCAAAAATAACAGGGGACTTTAGCTGTGGGTCAGCTTGAAATTGATGTAATGTAGCTCACTTAGGAGAAAATATCGGGATATATATTGTGTGTCTCCATTCAGCCTGAAAATACAGAGATAAATTTGTTGTCTATATCGCCCAGCCCTAATTCCAAATCCAAGTTTCCAGGTGTAAAAATGGTTGTTAATAATGTGTTTCCATCATTCAATTAATTTAGTTGGATTTAAAAAGCAGCATGTCCACGTGAATTTGTTATACAGACATTTTCTTTACTGTGAAGCCAACTTTTTAACCTCCACAGGTCATCATAGCTGAAATAAATCCACAGGCACTTGTTACACTTTGTGTCTGTGTGTATTTTTCCACCTGTTTCTGTCGGGTGATGAGGTCCCAGTCATCCACTAGCCAGGGTTTCAGCTCTTCAGGGATCTTCACCTTCACCTCCACACGGTTGGTGAACATCTCCTCCTGGACACACATTGGTGATTATTTCTATGGGTGTCTGGGAGCAGAGATGATTCTCTTTCAAGGTTCTGTAGTACACACTTCATACTTCTGTGTCTCACAAAGACACAAACAAGAAGATATCAAACTGCAAAGTGAAAGATGTAGGAATAAATGAAAAAATAATTTGTCTATCTGTCCTGTGATTCCTATCTGCAACATAATTCATTGGGTTCCTCCCTGACTCGTGCTTCACCCGTCCACTAATTTTCATGAAAATCGGGTAGTAGTTTTTCCACAATCCTGTTCACAAACAAACAAACAAGCCGAACTGAAAACAAAAGTCCTTGGTGGAGGTAAAAATAAAATACCAGTATGCCAACATCTCCTGCTGTTGGACACCCGCCGTCGGGTCTTATAGGAGAGAATAATGATGTTCCGTGGCTGCAATGAGCCTCCACCCTCAAATGTTCAGGCCTTTAATGACATAAGTACTGTGACATAACTAACCCTTTGTTGGCACCCTGGTGTGTTTGCACATCATAATTACCTCTGCTGTCTGCATGCAACATTTCCTGCTATTTCTTGCTTTCTGAAAATAACTTAAGTCTTTCTCTGACCTGTGGGTGCACCAGAGAGAGGACAGCGGTCACTTCCGTGCACAAAAAATTGACCTCTTAAACAACTTTGTGAGCCCGACAGAATGAAAATAAATGGTATGATTTCATATATTTACAATCAAATTCAAACCTTTTCTTCAACCTCTCCGAGTTCTGTGAAGACTCTTTGGGAAGAGGATTTAGGGGAGAAGAAACACCTCATCTGTCTGCGCCAGGCATGGGTTGATTCTAGGGGTGCAGCTATCGATTCTTTTAGTAATCAAGTATTCTATTGATTATTCTGGGAGTAATTGAGTAATCTGATAAAACTGTAAAATTGAGTAAACTACAGCTGTTCAGCATCTCTCAGTTGCCTTTAAGGGACAGTTCACTGACAAATCAAAAACACATATGTTTTCTCTTACCTGTAGTGCTATTCATAAATCTAGATTGTTTTGATGTGAGTTGCTGAGTGTTGGAGGTGTAGGCTATAGAGATGTCTGCCTTCTCTTGAATGTATTGGAACTAGTTGGCACTAAGCTTGTGGTGCTCAAAGCTCCAAAAAATACATCTGAAAGCCTCGACAGCAGTGGGCAAATAAAGCCAAAACTACCTCCACAGCTGGAAACCACTAGTAAAGTAGCAGAAAATAGACTCTTTGAATATCTGATCTCAAGGTGATATGTTAAAGGGACAGTTCAGATAGAACACACCCGGTTTCTCAAGATAATCCACAGATCTTGTTGCAAGCAGTTACATGTAGGAACTATTTTCTTTCTACTGAACTACATCCACCAACCACATCACCGAGCAAAAGGAGAAGTGCATCTACTCATGCGTTAGAGGTCCATGCTTGTGACACCCCGAGATGTAAACATTTAAGGCTTCCTCCTGGGCTGAGCTGTAACGTTAGTCATCAGTGGTGCTAGGCGAGCTGGCAGTAGATGCACACTTCCTCCTGTGCTGTGATACGGTTGATGGGTGTTGTTCTGTAGAAATAAATAGACCCTCCATGAAACTGCTCACAACAAGGTCTGTGGATTATCTTGAGTAACCAGGTCATGATTTCTGGAAAGAGACATTGCTGTTGAGTTTTTCAAATGTATTTTTTTGGTGCTTTGAGCACCACAAGCTGAGCGCCATTTATTTCTGTTATACTGAAGAGAAGGCAGACATCTCTATGGCTCAATTTTCCAACACTCAGCAACTCACACCAAAACCATCTAGATCAATAAATAGCACTACAGGTAAGAGGGAAAAGTGTGTATTTTTGATTATGGGATGCACTATCCCTTTAAATTTCAATTTTAAACAGGCATTTTTAGGCTGACATCCCAATATTTTCCCACTCTGCGTTTTTGGAGTCAAATAATCAGTCATGGTTTCAATTTATGATTAAAAATATGCCCTGAGATAAAAAACAGTTAATTCTTTTCTCTGCTTTACACACAAACAAAATGCCATGCTATGATCTGATCAAGCTGTAAAATTAGGTGGGTATGTTTGCATGTGTGTCCACAGGGTTCCAAATAACTGATGATACATACACTCTCCACAGTGGGATCAACCCGAGCCCTCTTCTTCCGTGGTCCCTGCGGCGTTTCTCCGCTGCTGGTGCCTTCACCCGGCCCCGGGGCTAAACGAGACACCCATCACAGCTTATGAATTATGAAGAAATGAGGGTTTCATGAAAAAAAAAGTCTGAAAAAGTTATCAAGGTCAAAGCCTCTTCTTGTACTGAACAGATCCATAACAAGTTCAAAAAATAAGACGGTGCTTTTAGGCATAATGGATCAGCAGGTAAACAACAAGTTGTTATGTAGTTTGTAGGACATGTAAATAAAGCAGCACTTCAGTCCATTTTTATCTACAGCTACAGGAACTGTTAATGTCTTTTCTCCATGGTGATTTTCACAGGTTCAGCGTGCCTCCAAATCACCTTACACCGTGAAGCACATGTTTGATAAGGAGCTAAATTTGAAAAGTGGCTAATCTGAAAATGCATTTCATGTACTGTTGGAGAGAAGCTTCTGATCCACACTGCCAGGATATGTGAAAACACTCACAATGCTGACTGTAAAGCATAAACACCTAATATCTTAGATACAGGAACATTTTGTTGTAATATTCAAATGTTACGGTCTCATTCTGATGACCCAAAAACTATCCTTTAAGACAAATACCTGATGTTAGAATTGAGTTTTAATTTTTAAAAATATTTAAATAAAATAAAAATATTTACTTGAGTTAAAGCTGCCACTAACATGTTGTGTGGAAACATTTACTTACTCTTCTGCTTTGCCTTTTTCACTTTCCTAAGATGCAAAACAAAAAGAAAAAAAGAAACATCTTAAGTAACAATATCACATTACACAAGTACCCTGTGTGGTCCAAACTGCATCATGACTACATTCAGTTCATACATACAACTTTATTCCATTCAACATTATGTCTACTTATATGACGTGTTTAAAATATATTGAATTAACAGAGTTGGTAAAATGAGGCGGATACTTACAGATCAACATTTTTCTGCTGCACAGCAGCAATCTTCTTGCTTGGTGCTAAACCCCTCATCTTTCCCTCAACATAATGGTCCCTGGGAAGGAAAAAAATGATTAAAGTTCATTAAAATAAATCCGGTTAAAATTAAATTATAAATTCAGTTAAGCGCAAACAGTGTTGGGGAATAACTACATGTAAGTAGTCGAATGTTAATGAAGTACAAAATAAATGGAATTGTAATGAGTTACAGTTACTGAAAAAAAAAAAAAAAAAAGTAATTAAATTCCAGTTACTAATCAAAATGTTGGTGATTACAAAGGGGTTACATCCAAATATACCATTTTCGGTAAAAAGGTTATATGTAGAGTCAAGCAGCAAGTCAACATGAAGTGCCAACATCTGCAGTTCTTTATATGGCCACTTGAGGCTGGCTCCAGAAGCGAGTCAATCCTCATCGACCCCCATGTTAAAATGTCCAATTTTACAGCCGAAATAATGATAAATAGTAATAATAAACTTTATTTATATAGCACCATTCATACAAGAAACGCAGCACAAAAAGCTTTACGATAAGGGCAGTATAAGCACTGAGTGCTTCACGTGAAAACAGACAGAATGAACATGAAACAGAACTGATTCATTAAGTCACAGAGTTGTAAAACTATAAATAATAAAATCAAGTAAAATTTTAAAAGAGTTGCAGCAGCGTGAAGCATAAATAGAAAGTAAAAGCATAAAAAGAAAGAGTTTTAGACCTGTATCTGGAAAGTCAGAGCTTGTTAAAGGCTAAATTTAACAGATATGTTTTTAGCTTTCTTTTAAAAATATTTAGCGAGCTAGCTTCCCTGATATCTATAGGTAGTGTGTTCCATAGCTTTGGGGCGTCACTGACAAAGGCCGCATCCCTGATCTTCTTCCAGCCGTTGCTGGGAACCTCCAATAAACCAGCAGCAGATGATCACAGTGGTCATGGAGGCAAATAGTTAACAAGGGAGTTAGCAATGTAGCTCGGTCCTAGCCCGTGTAGGGCTCTGTATAAATAAACATGTTCACAGCCTGGTATAAAAATGGTTTTGGTCTCTATAGCTAATTTCAGCATTCACGACAACTGTACGGGGGTGGATTTCTATCTAACTCACCCATTTACATTTTAAGGCTTAACGTTACACACAGTGAAGGGCAGGGCTGCTTTAAGCTCCAGCCTCTCACCCAAATACGGTCACTTCTGGCTCCAAAAAACCAAGACAGTGATGACCAAAATACCAAACTCAAGGCTTTGCACAAGAGTCCACAAACCAATGGGTGATGTCATTATTTTTACAATCTACGTGTAGGATAAAACATACATTCTGTTGTTTTGCATTTTTTTTCGATGTGCAGGGATGCTTTTTTCTAGCATCGCCTATTTCTGGACATTTTACAGCTCAATTGCCCAGATTAAATCATTTGTTAGAAACGTAATCAAATGTAATAAGTTACATTACTTCAATGAAGTAATTAAAATGGTTGCATTACTTATATTTTTAACAGGGTAACTAGTAATTTGTAACCTATTACATTTCAAAAGTAATCTTCCCAACACTGACTGCAAACTGTCTTGCTCTCTTTTGTAAATGTTGAAGCAGTTTGGGAGAAAAATGACAAAATATTCAACATCAGGGAGGTATTTGTGTGTTTTTTGGTTGTTGTTTTTTTTTTGTTTTTTTACACATAAACAAGTGTCTCACAAAAAAATAATAACAATAACAATAAATTCTTCATCTCTACCTTCTGTGCACGGAAAGGGAAACTTACTGATTGGCCTTTTGAAGCTCTTTTTGTTTCGCAAGGTTGCTGTCCACATATTTGAGAACTCTGCTTTCAGGAACCCATTCATCCCAGCTGCAACAGAAAAAACATCTCAAACCATCACAAAGGAAAAAATAAGAAAAGTTCTCACTGGTTTAACTCACAGCAGGGGATCAGAGAGAGATACAGCCAAACAATGAAACAGTAATAAACCAAGCTTCTCACTTTTTGTTCCATCCGCTGTAATGAATGAAGTATTTAATCTGTTTGTCCTTTATGTTGATCTTTACACACTGTGAAAACAAGAAAACACACACAGCTCTGCGTCAATACGTTGGCTGACATTTGTCTTGCACTTAATAATCAATTCATAACAACACATATAGTATGGAAACAAACCTTTGCCTCATAGAGCAGTGGCCCATGAAAGCACAGGACTCTTTCACCTGCGAAGAGAGGAAACAAATGAAAGGACTACAAGAGCTAAGAACAAAATAATTACAATACATTCAAGTGTAATAACTCCTTAAACTACTGTGAAGGTCCTCAGATAGAATTTGAACTAATATAACTTAGACTGGCATGGTTTCAGAGGCTCTTTTGTGTGTCAGTGACTGAAAGGGTTTAGCTCGTGCATAGCATAAATAACAAGCTAGCTAGCTGTTAGCATTGCATTAACGTCTGTTTTACACATTTAACTTTATTTTAAGGTGAATAGCTTTAATGTGAATCAAATTTGGGCGTGTTTGAAATTAAATCCCCACAAATATGGACACAAATAAAGGCTCTGGAGCTCTGTTCTCTTTCCCTGGAGACCACTACTGTCGAGCTACAGCAGCAGCATCAACAACAACAAACCCGCCCCCTTCCAGCCGTTGTAACATCAGCGTTATTTCTCAGCACCCACCTTCTTGAAATTTAGGTTTAGGGTCCTGTTTTGGCGCCATTCACAGACTCAGCTGATCGGATCTCTGAATGATCAAATTCGTGCATTGCCAGAGTCCATTTCTTCCAGGCACAAACACCTCCGACATTGGTGCCAAAGAGCGAAGGAGAAGCTGAGAATGGCCCGCCTGCTGCTGGGTCACATGACCACACCGTGGGGCGTTCATGGTGCTCCTCCTGAATCTCGGAAAAATGACGATCGAACCAAAGATCTCGCAGGCTGGTAGTATTTCCAGCACAATGTGTATTTTCCAAAATGCCAATAAATAGATAAATGAATAGATAAAAAATAAAAAAGTCTATTTTTTTATTCTAACTTCAAACCTTAATATTAACGTTATTGTTTTTTTACTTTAAATTTACTCAATTACATTTAATATTTAAAAAATAATTTCACTTACTTTACCATTTAACAGTAGGCTGCTTATTGTTTTATAATTTTCTACACCGTTGTATATGATTATACCTCTGCTCATGCATATACTGCATTCCCGTTTACTTTCACTTCATTGACTGACAATTACAGTGTGAATTACTTTATCTAATGTTTTATTTATGTCATATTTTATACTTTATTTTAACTTAAACTGTGTTTCAATTCTCATTTGTTTTACTTGTGTGCTCCTCTTTTTTGTTTTATTTATTTGATGTTGCATTGGTAGAGGGAGCCTGAGACTTAAAGGTCTGGTGCAGGGGCATCAAACATACACCCCGGGGGCCAGGGCTGGCTCTTCAAAGAGTCCAGTTCGGCTCACTGGATGACTTTGCACACCTAATACTGATGCACTTCTGAAGGCAAAGAGGTGCCAGGTTTCAGGAGCAGTGAGTATCCTACTTCATGTCAAATGCTGCTTTTCCACCCTGACCAAAATACAGCTCTTTGGAAGGTATTGAACATTGTGTAAGATATTGTCAATAAGCTGCTTAAGAACAAAACTATCTGTATCTGATTTGTAATTTTTTTTTAATATATACAATATACAAGGATGCAGTGTTGTTTGACAGAGCAACAGCCTGGGGGAAGAAACTGTCTTTGAGACAGGTGGTTTTGACAAACGGTGCTCTGTAGCACCTACCGGAGGGGAGGAGTTTAAACAGATTGTGTCCGGCGTGTGAGGGGTCTACAGTGATGTTTCCTGCCCGTTTCCTGACCTTTGACCTGTGGTGAGGCGGGGTAGTGTCGGGGGGCTTCTGCTGAAGTCCACTGTCATCTCCACAGTCTTGAGCAGGTTCAGCTCCAGGTGGTTCTGACCGCACCATAGGACCAGCTGCTCCACCTCCTGTCTGTATACAGACTCATCACAGTCACGGATTAGACAGATGACTGTGGTGTCGTCCGCAAATTTCAGGAGTTTCACAGAAGGGTTACCTGAGGTGCAGTCGTTGGTATACAAGGAGAAGAGCAGTGGGGAGAGGACACACCCCTGGGGGGCGCCAGTGCTGATGGACTGGGAGCTGAATGTGATGCTCCCCAGCCTCACACACTGGCTCCTGTCAGTCAAGAAGCTGGTAATCCACTGACAGGTGGAGGCAGTCACCGTGAGCTAGATGAGCTTCTTGTGGAGTATTTCAGGGATGATGGTGTTGAAAGCCGAGCTGAAGTCCACAAACAGGATCCTTGCGTAAGTCCCTGGGGAGTCGAGGTGGTGCAGGATGTAGTGCAGTCCCAGGTTGACTGCATCATCCACCGACCTGTTTGCCCTATTTTAGCCAGAGTCGATGACATGCTGTTAAACATGCAGACAGTGGGGTAATGGAGGATATATGCAGGTACATGGGATACACCCATCTCCTTTTCTGGCCATTTACAGTATATCCGCTTATCAGCCAAAAAGCCATTGGAATATATAGGAGAGTAAACCCACTTCCTCCTTGGTAACCTACCCATCTTCCCACCTATTACAACACCACTGCATGCAGCCTTGACATATTATCACCTTTAAATTTGCTCTGGTTAATGTGATTCCACTGAGACAAATCCATGTGAAATGTGCTAAGAGGTTGGGTGGAGCGTTCACCCAATATTGGTGTTGAATCATTAGGCCCTGCAGAAAGTAACAGCCTGTTTCATCATGAATCTTCTTACTAATAGCTGCTAATTAGTGACACTTCTGATATGAGAAACCAGCCCACGCATGAATCACGACCCTTGATCTGTCTCAGCAAAGAAAAATAGGGTTTCAATATGAGGTCGTGTATGACTGTGAGAACACAGACTTCCAAATATTTCCAAAAAATCCGCTTCTAGCTTGTTGTCGGGCAACGAACTGAAGTGAAGAGGACATTTTTGTGGAGTCACTGCATCAGTGTGTTTGAGCTTTTTCTGGCCTGTGACCATATTTCTTAGGTCATAAATTTCTCACAGACTCTGAATTTAGTGAGTTGTCACACTGTCATGTGAATTTGATGTTTGAAATATTTCTGTGTTGCATTTTTAATAGCACTGACAGACGACCAATTTTGGAAAACTTAGAGTGGTACAGTGGACACCATGTGAAGTCTGAAACTGGTTGAGAGTCTCTGCACCATTAAATCCACTTTAAGATCCAAACACTAATATGATGTTCACCTTCTCACATGATTTACCGTTGTAAGGCCAAGATGTGTGGTGAGAATGAGGATAACAGCATCAGCTAGGAGATACAGGTTCAATCTCCTGCTATGGACAACAGTCAAGCCCACCGAGTCCCATCAACTGCAGCAGACAGACTACAGCGTCATAGTTAATCCCCCTTCCAAGACGAATAAACATCTTTTCAACCCTTCAAATACTGGCTGCTTTTTAGTTAAAATGGAAAATAATACACTTTCTGAAATGATCCCATAGAGATTAATCATGAGGGACTGCATGAGAAAAGGCAAAGACTCATTATGAAATGTCAGAAAGACTCAAGGGAGGTAGACCAAATACCTCCAAGGGGTTTATGTCAAACAAAGTTTGTGAGAAACCCACGACCCTTTAATTAATATCTCCTAAAAACCTGCAAAAATGTTTTATTGCATCTCCATTAATGACTCCTTTTCAGCCCCCTTCAAGCCTTTCTGACTGCACAGTAAAAAAATACAGAGATATTGCGTTAGACTGAAGCTTCCATCCATCCATCTTCTAACCGCTTCATCCTCTTGAGGGTCGTGGGGGGGCTGGAGCCTATCCCAGCTGACATTGGGTGAAAGGCAGGGTACACCCTGGACAGGTCACCAGACTATCGCAGGGCTGACACATAGAGACAGACAACCATTCACATTCACATTCACATTCACACCTACGGCCAATTTAGAGTTATCAATTAATCTGCATGTCTTTGGACTGTGGGAGGAAGCTGGAGTACCTGGAGAGAACCCACACTGACACAGGGAGAACATGCAAACTCCGCACAGCAGGGCTCCCACACCTGGGATCGAACCGGGAACCCTCTTGCTGTGAGGCGACAGTGCTAACCACCACATTACCGTGCCGCCCCTTAGACTGAAGCTTTAGTTTCTTTAATGCTTAGTTGATCTTTGAGTTTGGGCCCTAATTTAACCTCTTTTTCTCGTTTCTTGGGATTTATTCACTTTGCCATTTGTTATCAACTTCTTTAACTTTGTATCCCTCTTTTCTTGACCGTTAATGTTCCCCCAGTTCTTCCGGGCTGTGGGTAATAAGTGGGCTACAACATTTATTTCTTCCTCTTCATTTAATTTTTTACCAACACGGCAAGACAGTACTAACACATCCCAGCTTAGGGGTACAGCACCTTCTCCTCACTCTTAAGCAGAGGCACTCACTCTCTCGTGTCTCACTTATACCTCTCCCCACATAACACGGGCAGGTAGGAGCCAATCAGCTCATTACCAAGGGAACACAAGTGCCAGTAGAAGTATAGAGAAGTAGAAATGATAAACTCTAGAGCACCTAAGAACTGAGCTCAAGTACTTGATTAAATGTACTTTCAGTGCTCTCTGAGATACTTCATGGCTTGTTATGTGACCCTAAAATGCATTTCATATATTGTTCATTGTGAAATGTGAGTAGTGGGGTCGGCTTTCAAATGAATCTAGTGAAGTAAGATATTTCCCTCTGAAATGTAGCGGAGCATAAATATAAATAGCAGAAAATAATATTACTCAGATAGAAAAAGTAGGACAGGTAAAGCACCTCAGAATAGTTCTTACAGGAGGAGAAGAAAGAAGAGAGAAGAGAGAAGGAGAAAAAGAGAAAAAGAAGAAAAAGAAAAAGAAGAAAAAGAATTAAAAGAAAAAGAAAAAAGAAGAAGAAGAGGAATCCTATCCATCCTCGTCACTCCCAAAGAGAACCTCAACATCTTCATCTCTGCTCTTCTATCAGACATCACACCTGACACTTCTCCACCTGTTTGTTTCTTCACCTCTTTTACACACTCTCTGTTGCTCTGGACTGTTGACCCGAAGTACTTAAAATCCTCCACCTTCTTTTTTTCTACTTCCTGCTGTAACCTCACCGTTCCACTTGGGTCCTTCTCATTCACACACACGTATTCTGTCTTGCTATGACTAACTTTCATTCCTCTCCTTTCCAGGGCATACCTTTCCTCCACCCGCTCCCTGCTCTCACTACAGATCACAATGTCATCTGCAAACATCATAGTCCATGGAGATTCCCGTCTAACCTCATCTGTCAACCTGTCAATCACCATAGCAAACAAGATGGGGCTCAGAGCTGATCCTTGATGCACTCCCACTTCCACCTACAGCACACCTCACCCCTGTCCGACAGCTCTCATACATGTCCTGCACCGCTCTAACATACTTCTCTACCATCCCAGACGTCCTCATACAATACCACAGCTCCTCTCTCGGCACCCTGTCATATGCTTTCAATAGATCTATAAAACACAATGCAGTTCCCTCTGACTGTACTTCTCCATCAGCATCCTCTAAGCAAATACTGCACCAGTGAGGATAAAAACAAACTTGTTCTTTTCAAATGAATACAGTCATGGATATGATATAGCCCATGTATAGTTTATATCATGATAAATGTGTGTGTGTGTGTGTGTACTTTTAATGAAAATTGTTGAATGTATTGTTTTTCCATGTCCTTTTGTATCAAATTAACTTGTTCGTCTTTTATGTTCATCATGTCTATTTTTATGTGAAGCACTCAGTGCTTATGATGACCTTATTGTAAAGCACTTTGTGCTGCATTGCTTGTATGAAAGGAGCGATAAAAGTAAAGTATATTATGAGTGAGGACATTTTTGGAAGGTGAGGACACTCTGATCAGTCTTCACGTCTACAGAGGCCTGTTTGTTGGAGGGTTGAGACAAAGTTTTAAGGTTCAGGTTACAGTTAGGTTGTCACATGATCAGAGAGTTGACATTGGATGATATAACAAAAAATACGAAAGGCAAAAAAGGGGTACTGTTTTTAATTTAATGAGAGTTTTCTTTGAACACAGATATACAGTATTTCCAACGTGGCAATCACTCATAAGGGCCCATTCTTCATCCAACACATCACTGAAGGACCCACTCTCTCCATGCAACCCAGGCTCACTCTGAAGTCGTCGAAATCCAGCACTTGGGCAGTGACATCTGGCGTCAGACACCGATGAATAAAGCTATCCTTTAGTGTCTTTGCAGTGTCGTACCGACTTAGTGCATTTATTTTGAAAGAGACTGCATTAAATTTCCTGTGAAAACAGAAGTGTATGTTGAAAGAAGACAATGCATGTAACAGGCAGAACTTGACAAGGCCTCTCAGTACGTCAACAACCAATGCACCCAGGGTACCTTGCATGTTGTATCTGGATGTGGAAAGTCCATGACCAAACATCAATATGTGAGGAGGTTGGAGTTCGAATCTGTTGCTCTGTGGAGAGCATTATCACTGATAAAATAAAAATTAGATTAAAAAAAAAATCATATATAAACAATAAATAAATTAATAAATAAATAAAAAGACGAAATTTGCACATTTGTTGTCCACTTCCTGCCTTAAAAACTATTACGTCAGTGCAAACTTGATCAAAAATAATCATTGGTAAAGAAATACCAAAACAGACTGATTGTTCCTTTACATGCTCCTGTAAACAAACTATACCTCTTTCTGAGGCGACTGAGGTCCTCCTATGCTCAGGATTTTCTATGAGTCTGTGGTGGCCAGTGCTATCCTCTATGCTGTTGTGTGCTGGGGCAGCAGGCTGAGGGTGGCGGACACTAACAGACTCAACAAACTGATGCGCAAGGCCAGTGACGTTGTGGGAACGGAGTGTGACTCTCTGATGGTGGTGTCAGAGAGGAGGATGCTGTCTAAGCTACGAACGATCTTGGACAATGTCTCACACCCACTCCACCAGGTGCTGGTCAGACACAAGAGTACTTTTAGTGGGAGACTCATACCACCAAGATGTACCACTGAGCGCCACAGGAAATCATTCCTGCCTGTGGCCATCAAACTGTACAACTCCTCCCTCTGAGTGGCCCTGAGACTATTTCACCCACTGTCAACATGTGCAATAATTTAATTTAACTTGTGCAATAACCCCATTTCACCTTGACTGTATATATATTATGTGTATTATCTATTTATACTCTATATATTGTGTAAATAATCTTGTTTAGGTTACAATATATATATAACTTTTATTTTTTGTTAATAATCCAGTTTATTTGAACTACATACTCTTGTTAAATTTCTTATATTTTCACTTATCTTTCCACTCTTGCAAGGAGCACCTGCAACGCAAATAATTTCCCCCCGGGGATCAATAAAGTATTTCTGATTCTGACTCTGATTCTGATAAATAAATCCCTTTCTGTCTAATTCAATGCAATATTTTACAGTCACTTCAATCCAATGCTGCAGCCAGCGCCCAGAGAGAGCCTGCTGCTTTTTAATGTTCACACTGACACCCAGCTGTGTGTGCGCGTGGGCTGCAGCTCTTAAACCCATTCAGAATGGCCTTTGTGCACGCGGCTCATGTAGTGCTCGTGCGCGAGGCCATTTTTCTCTGATGAGTGATGTTGGAGAACTCCCGGTGATGAGCACAAAAAGCCATTAAGTCTATTTCATCAGCGCGCTTTGTATGTTGATGATGGTTTAACCCATTAGCTTCAATGTGCAGGTCAGCGACACACTTCTGCTCTGTGTTTTTTACCTGCACCGTTAGCAACTGTTTCCACCTGTTACAACTCGACTCGAATAGGCCGATGATATCTAAGGAAAACTAACCAATGTGACAGCTTGAATACATCTTTATTTACAAATCATACTAGATACATTTTTTTTTAATTTACAAGAATCATGTCACACATTTTGTTGTTTTTTTGTGCTCAAACAAATGATTTTGGCACGCTGTAACTTAAAAAAACGACTCGTTGCTTTCCCTCCTTTGTTCCAGGAGGTGATGTTTGCATCCATGACTGACACACTGGTTACATTATTTGCAAATACATTCACAGATAGATGTAGAAAGCGCTCAGCTTCCTAACCGTTTGCCTACAGCTATAACGCAAGCACATTAATGCATGGTTATTTATCATGCGCAATTACGCACGCAGTCACTCCAGCAGTAGACCAGGGACACGTCACTACTAATGGATATTGAACAAGCAAGGCCACAGTGATCATACGTGTAACACATTTTTTTTTACACAAAATTAGGAATTGGTTTGCATAAAGCCAAAAGCCAACAGAACTAAGCCACATTACGCAAGCCTTTACAGACAAGAAGCGCTGATGAAAGTTATATTTTTTCTCAACAGAGCGGAGTAAATAGTCTTGACATGATGCTGTTTGTCGTCATTGAGCTTTCTGACAGGTCTCCTCTCTCACCCCGTGCCTTTTTCGCCGTGCGCACTCGGTGCGTCACGGGCACTGTTTGTCAACACATGAAATCATTCCCAAAGCCCCAAAACATTATCCCCTGTGAATCAGACTTCTCAGCTTGTTCCTGAACTCCTTCCTCATGAGGCAGTAAATAATCGGGTTCAGGCAGCTGTTGGTGTGAGCCAGACACACCGTCAGTGGGAACACATATGTATGGACTATGTAGTAGGCTTTGTCCCAGTGCGCAGCGTTCAGTTTGACCAGTACACTCCAAAAGGTGATGGCGTGGTTCGGCATCCAGCACAGAAAGAAAGACAACACGACGATGGTGATAGATTTTGTAACTTGGGATATCCGTTTGGGGTTGCTTGTTTTCATACTCCGGTTGCGGACAAAACGCAGCAGCATTATGTAGCTGATGGACACGATGGACATCGGCAACACAAACCCTACGAGTATTTTCTGTATGTGATAAACTGCTAACCAGTATTGTCCCCCGGGAAACCTCAACAAACAGAGTTTCTCTCCGGTTACGTTACTGACAGTTGAGAAAATCGAAGTCGGCGCAGTCGCCACAGTCGCCAGTGTCCAAATGATTGCGCAGGTCCACTTGGCGGAACATGACTTCAGCGCAGTGGTGTTCTTCAGAGCCGAGGCGACCGACCAGTAGCGGGTCACACTCATGGCAGTGAGGAAAAACACACTGGCGTACATGTTCATCACGGTGACGGAGAGGATGATTTTGCACATGGCGTCTCCAAATGGCCAGCTGAAGTCCAGCGCGGTGTCCACGGCCCAGAAGGGCAGAGTGAGCACGAACTGCAAGTCCGTCACTGCCAAGTTGAACACGAAGAAGTTCACCGTGGACCTCTTCCTCTCTTGTTTGACCCTGATGAAGAAGAGCACCAGCAGGTTGCCTATCAGACCCGCAGCGCACACAACAGAATAAACGAGGCAGATGAGGAACCTCAGACCCGGGCTCCCGTCAGCCGTCACGTCGATGTCCTCCAGCTTGCTGAAGAAGTCCACCTCCAACAGTGACCTGTTCAAACACACGCTCTCATTCTCTTTATCCATGATGTCAGCAACTCACACTTCAAGATAATGTAGCCAGTGAATGGTCTTCATTTAAGATACATAAAAACATTAATGTCCAAATAGAGCTGAATCTTGGAGTGCCACATTATCACAAGATGCCAGCTCCTCCGCCTGTATCCATCCCCACCCTCCTGTCCTGTCATTTCTCCGCCTCTCCGCTCCAAGACGCACGATCATCCAACACCACTGCTCTCATCTCTGACAACATGACAGGAGTGGCGGGGTGGAGGTGTTTACTGGCGAGCATTAGGTGTGATGTGTCCATCAGTCTTGTGCGTAATGGAGGCTCATCGGAGCGCGAGGCTTCCCCATCACTTTTAATTAAAACACAAACATCTAATTAATAATTTCAGATGCTCATGTTATGTGTAGCACGTACCAAAGCCAGTAGGGCACAGACTGGAGGGGGCAAACCGTGCGTAATGGTAATTTGAAATATCTGCAGGCTGGGCTGGAAACACCACAAAGAGGGGGAAGTTGATGAAACGACTCTGCTGCCATCTAGTGTTCACTTGTGGTGTAGCAGGGTGTTAAAATGTTACTACAGCAACATCTTCCTAAAAAAGAGATGATTTTCATAACAAGAGAGTTTCCTTATAAGATTTTGCACAATTTCTACACTTCTAATACAACAGTGTTATAACAATCAGCTTACCTTTAAAGCCTAGTAATGAGTTATTTTCAAAAGCTACAGTTATTATTTAATCTTGGTTAGTGGGGGTAGACAAAATACGGGGTCTGACCCTGGCTCCCTACTGACACCAGCTGCAGAACGTAATCAAGAAAACTTAAATGGACTCAAACATGATTTATTTATATATTGTTCCCCTCCCCAAATGAAAATACAGGAGGAAAAAAAAGAAAAAAAAGGTAATCAGAGGAACGTCCCCTTTAATAATAGTTCTCTTTGTCCAGCTCAAGGTAATCCCAGTGAGACAGAAACGCCCATGTCCACTAAATTAATTAAAATGAAAAAACAGGCACTAGGAAAAAGTAATGTGTTGCAAAAAAAGAGGACTCAAACTCACTGAGGTGGAATTAAAAAAAAAAAAAAAAACAATCCGGTCCTACTTGGTAGTTGGCTCACTTCCTTTCTGGTCCTCCACACACACACACACACACACACACACACACACACAGTCAAGGAATCACCAAAAGCACGAGTCCATTGAAGTTTATTCTCCTCCCAAGGCAGGCTGTCTGGTCTCCACCACCATTCTGCTCCTGTGAACCTAGTTAACTCACAGGTGGCAACAAGGGATGACAGTGAGACACTGCAAGACACATTGAGATTATTTTCAAAGGCTATTCTGTTTTAAAACGATCCTGTACATGTCTCTCCCCTTGCCTTTGTGGTGGTGTCAGTGTCAAGATTCACTGACTATTGTTCTGTATGTATTTTTTATACTCTGTAAAGTGACCTTGGGTGTTTTGAAAGGCGCCTTTTAAATAAAATGTATTATTATTATAATTATTCAATAAAGTTGAATAAAAAACTACAAGTCACGCTACACATTCTAAAACATGGCTGCTTTACACACGTCTTCGACCCGGCAGCACAAAAGGTCTTTAGTTATTGCAGTTTCAAGATGGACACCCAAGATTAGTGTCACACTTCAGTATTAACCAAATGTCTCCCCTTCTGTTCCTGAATGAAAGTGTTAGTAATGACCAGAGAAGTGTTTTTGCAGAATATTATGATGTCACAGTGAAGCTGATCTTTGACCTGTTTGATATAAAATGTAATGTCTTCTTCATTTTATTCTATACGTTATAGATATTACACGTCTGTCCTTGACATTTGTGTGAAATTTGTCATAAGTAGCATATGAATTCTTGAGTTATGGCCAAAAACTTGTTTTGTGAGGTCACAGTGACCTTTGACCACCAAATTCTAGTCAGTTCATCCTTGAGTCAGAGTGAATGTTTGTGCCAAATTAGAAGAAATTACCTCAAAGGGTTCTTGTGATATTGCGTTCACAGGAATGAGATGGATGCAAGGTTACAGGGACTTTTGACCTTTCAACACCAAAATCTAATCAGGTCATCACTGAGTCCAAGTGGACGTTTGTGCTTAAGAAAATCCCTCAAGGGGTTCTTGAGATATTGCGCTCACGAGAATGAGACAGATGCAACATCAAAGTGACCTTTGACGGCCAAATTCTAATCAGTTCATCCTCAAGTCCAAGTGGACATTTGTGCAAAATTTGACGAAAATCCTTTGAAGCTTTCTCAGGACATTGTATTCACAAGAATAAGACAGATGCAAGGTCACAGTCATCTTAATCTCTCAAGACAGATTCTGCAATTTACATTGTAGGAAGAAAAGAAAAAAGTTTTTGTTTTTTTTTAACAGATGGATTTCCAGATTGCAGTCATCTTGACATTTGGCCACCAAAATCTTATCAGTTCATCCTTGAGTCTGAGTGAACGTTTGTGCCAAATTTAGGAAAACTCCTCCAGGGCCTTCTTGAGATATTGCATTAATGAGAATGAGATGGACGTAAGGTCACAGTGAATTCCTTCGCTCAAAGCTTTCTTGGGATATTGCGCTCACAAGAATTTTTAATTTAAGTTTTTAAAAACTGTATATACTTTTATTAATCCCCCTGAGGGGAAATTCAATTTGAGAATGAGACAGATGCAAGGTCACAATGACATTAACCTTTAAACACTAAAATCAAATCAGTTCATCATTGTGGATGTTTGCGCCAAATTTGAAGAAAACTCCTCAAAGCATACTTGGGATATTGTGTTCACCAGAATGAGACCTTGACCTCTGACCACCATATTCTAATCAGTTCATCCTTAAGTCCAAGTGGAAGTTTGTGCCAAATTCATAGAAAATTCCTCAGGATATTTCATTCACGTGACTGGGACGACCTGATGGACAAACCGAAAACACACTGACTCCGGCTTTCACCGGCCTGGAGGCATAAGAAGAGATGATGTTTTAAAACAAAGGAAAACACACAGAGAACTAACAGAATGCATTTTATTACATCTAAACTTTTCTACATAAACAGGTAACATTCAATAAGTAAACAATTTCTTCCAATGCAGGTAATAAATATTTTTTTTCACTTGGTATATTTGTACAAACTCTACTACCACTACTACTGTACACCGTCTTCTCCTCGCCCTCCTCGAAAAGCCTTTTTATGATTTTTCTCGGGTCAGAGCTGTGAAACAGAACCTGTGAATGTTTTAAGGCAGTGAGTGCAGATGTCGACTCGAGTCTGACTTTGAGATTATTTCTGTTGTGTAAGACTCTTTATTGGCCACAGTCCTTTTTTTTTTAGTAATAATAGTACAGCTTTTATTTTCTAAAAAATATATAAATTAATTTATTCTCTCGCTCTGAATTGACACACAAAAAGCATACAAACGGACATCAAACACCCACGTTTGGATCTGAACGTTTAGGTTTCCATACAGACATAATATACACATTGTTGATTTTTCCCTTTTTTTAAAATCTATGGTGAGACGTCATGACAACCAGAGAGTTGAGCTGCTTGTCACGGTTTGTCTGTGGAGATTCTGAAACACCTTTAAGAGTAACTACTGATAACAGTGGCCTTGTTCCATTCACTGTATTTGGTGCAGACGCTGGTTTCGGCCCGGCATCCTCATACCATCAAACACCTAAGCTCAATTTACTGCGCACATGGTCACACCTGTGTGTGAGGGACTGAGATGGCAACAGCCCCATGCTTATCCATCCCTGCATGCGATCTGACATTTCATAACAAAAAAAATCTCTCCCAGTTGAAAAGTGACTGCTTCTCCCTCAGAAAACTATCAACAGTGAACCACAGGATGGAGCTGCGGACACGTGACATCATGAAACGACTCGGTCATCCCGTATAGTCCCCAGCATATAGAGCACTTCGACAGGAACACATTCAACACGGTCCGCTCTCCCACTTCATGCGCATAATCTGCTGCACCGTCTCATGACAAGTGTGAGGAAAGAAGAAGTTTAAATAAATTAAATCATGATCAAATGCATTCGTTAAGCTGTAACCACATTATCAAGCAAATACTGGTGACTAATGTTCAAACTAACATGATGGAAACTTAAACGATCTTCATCAGTGTAGCACATCTGGGTAACACTTTATGATGAAGGTGACACACACACACATTTAAAATATAGAATTAATTAAAGAGTCATTATGATTTGATGCATAAATTCCGGTCACTCACTATGATCAAGTTGCCATCCACCTCCAACAGGAGGCGCCCAGGATGTCAGATGCCCGAAACACCTCAACTGACCCCTTTCAATGTGAAGGAGCAGCGGCTCTACTCCGAGCTCCCCTCCTTATATGGAGTTAATGGATCTTCAGTTAATGAACTTTAAATTACTTCATCATTAATTCATAAGCCACCAAAATAACTGGGACCAGTTGCAAAACACAAGTTTTTGACCACCAAAATTGAATCACTTCATCCTTGAGTCCAAGGTGACAATAACATTATCTTAGGGTGTGTTCGTTTTTTTCATTAATCACCAGGAACTTGGTCACGTTGCAGTTAAGATAGAGTCAGAGGTACCTTAAGTTTTTTTTGTTTTTTTTTTTAAACCTTGCTTTGGTTGCTAAGGTCTTTTGTGCAGCGGTCTAGGGATTCCTTAAGTATAACACCAAGCCAAGGAGAAAACCATAAATACTTAAGTGAACATTTTTAGGAAACCTTAAGGAGAAGAGTTATGGGTGTTTTGTGCGACCGATTTTATTTAGAGGAAACCTTTACTACAACTTTGGGGAAAATCTGAACTTGAGGTGTTTTGTACAACCAACTGTATTTTGAGGAAACCTTGACTAGGACTTTAATGAAAATCTGAACTTAAGGTGTTTTGTGCAACCCATTTTATTTTGAGGAAACCTTAACTAGGTCTTAAACGAAAATCTGAACTTGAGGTGTTTTGTGCAACCCATTTTATTTTGAGGAAACCTTAACTAGGACTTTATTGAAAATCTGAACTTAAGGTGTTTTGTGCAACCCATTTTATTTTGAGGAAACCTTAACTAGGTCTTAAACGAAAATCTGAACTTGAGGTGTTTTGTGTGACCGATTTTTTGGTTGTTGAGGAAACCTTAACTAGGACTTAAATGAAAATCTGAACTTAAGGTGTTTTGTGAGACTGATTTTTTGGTTGTTGAGGAAACCTTAACTAGGACTTTAATGAAAATCTGAACTTAAGGTGTTTTGTTCAACGGATGTTATTTTGAGAAAACCTTAACTAGGACTTCAAGAAAAATCTGAATTGAAGGTGTTTTGTTCAATGGATGTTATTTTGAGAAAACCTTAACTAGGGCTTTAATGAAAATCTGAACTTAAGACAAGGAGAAAACCATAAATACTTCAGTGAACATTTTAAGGAAACCTTAAGGAGAAGAGTAAGGATGTTTTGTGCAACTGCTTTTTTACTTTAAAGAAACCTTAACTAGGACTTTACGGAAAATCTGAATTTAAGGTGTTTTGTGAAACCGGCCCCAGAATCCAATTACATACAGAAGCATCGCCAGTTGTCACAAAACAAGCATTTTAAACTTTTATACAACACTAATATAAAAAAACATATCCCATACCTCTTTCCATATCATGGCAAAAATAAAAAAGTTTTAGGGCACAAAACATAGAGTATGTTTTCTATTTCTAAACAAATTAAGAACCTGCACACAGTGCTGGTACAGACATCTCCAGTCACATGATGGGTTTGTTTCTGGAGAGAACGTCTCAACAGCCACAGGTCAAAGACCAGCTGATTTTCTTCCCTTCATCTGTGCAGCCTTGGGTTGAAAATCTGATTGTAGATCTGGTTTTTTTTAAATAGCTTTGGTACTTTTCATACTGTCGAACATATAATTAACACTGTTTTAAACATATGGTATCAAAACTGTTATCACCAGTCTTGACAACCTTAGTGGTGTCACTACTAAGTTCTACTTTTTAGGAGGTAAGAAAAACTCACCTGTGTTGTGACAATGTATTTTCAGCCAATTGAATGGGGTTTTAAGTTGTTTATTTTGCTTAAGAAGTAGGAGATTTTTCTCAAAATTCAAAATCACCAGACTTGGATACTTGGAAACAAGGTCATTTCAGCGCCATATATTTGATCACCTGCTTTGAAAGCTTAACAGTAACCTGTTCTAATAGAAGTATGAAGATGTTTTCTATTAATTTCAAACATCTGCATGTTGCTGCTTGACCCAGTGGTCACTATCTGCCACATTTTAAAAGCTAACAAGTGAATCTTTAAATCTGTGTAGATATTTTTGTTGTTGAAAGAAGTTGAGTGCAGCAAAGAAGAGAACGGTGCGCTAAAACGAAAAACATTTGGCAGGTACCGCTCTGCAAAACAGGGCATTAATGGATAGACGTGTTTAGCCTCCTGAGACCCAAACTTTTGTTTGGTATGCATTTTTAATTCCTCCTAGCGATGTGGGATCAGTAGGACCCGGTAAGTACAAAAAACTAAACATTGTCAATGACAATTAAGTCCCAATGTCTTCAAACGAGTACTTCCTAATTAACAGTGTCTTAGCCTGATACTGTTGCTAAAATTTGGTAGTAGGACTGATCCTCTGAGGGACCATGAATGTCTAAAAGGTTTCATGGTAATCCATATAATTGTTACATAGATATTTCAATCTGGACCAAAGACCTGATCTGATTGTGCCAACAATGTTAAAGATGATTTCTGCAGCAACACGTCGATGTTTGCGTCTGACTGATAAATAAACAGCTTCATGTTTCTAGGAGACGTAATACTATCCCTTTTCTATGTAACTGGATTCCAGATAATTTGGTGGCACATAAATTAAAGTATTAAGTAACTGAGTTAATCATCAGCAGATGAATCCATTAAGCTTTAAATAATCTCATAAACTCACAGCGAGGTGAGCAACAGGAATTCATAATACATCCTGAATTAATTAATACATAAAAGTCATGAGTCATGCTTGTGTGTTTTGTGCCATCATTATAAAGTGTTACTAATGGCAGCTCCCAAGAAAATACACAGAGGCGTCTCTGTGACAAATAACTAAATGGTACCTTATTGAGACATCATGCTGCTGGCAAGGAATAATAATAAAATGCATATTAAATAAAATGATATCACAACAGCTCCCGAGTGACGCTTGCTCACACGCTCACCCGTGGCAAATCAAACAATTTGTAAAAAATATAATATATAGAAATAAGAATACAAAATAAATAAAATACTGCACAACACAGGAAATACACGAGACTTGTTCCGGGTCAGTTTGAGAGCCGGGGGTTGGTTCCCATGAGAAGAACAAGGAAGATGCCAAGAGAGAGCGAGCAAAGGGAGGAGGGGCGGGGGTCATTTTGGGTTGTCTCCCAGTTAGTTGCTGAAGGACAAGATGTCAGGAGATGGGGGGGGGGGGGGGGGGGGGGTGGCTGTCAGAAGTGATTATCTCATGGCGGGGGGGATAATTGGGCTTTGAAGTGAGCTGCCTGTCTCAGACGTCTGGAAGTGGGACATGGAGGAGGAACTGATAAGAGGGAAAGTTTCAAGGACACACAGGCTTGGAGGAGGGGTGGGCTCACTGTGACTGGGCGGGCGGTCTACTGTATGTAGCTGGTATGTGACCTCTACGACCTCTGTTAATAACTGAAGTAGGAGCAAAGACGAACAGTTCCTCCACTCTGAAAACTGTACAATACATTCATAAGCAAACTGCAATTCCAGCTGAATCGAGGTACACCACCTCGCTTTGACACTTCCACTTTATACCCCAATGAGCTTGTGGGGCTTTTAAATTACAGACAAGTCATGTATTTTTAAACCAGCTGGCTTTGTGCCCAGTGTAAGTTGGCATGTCGAGATCTCCCTCCTTCACTGTGGCACTCTTCAGTGATTTTCCACAAGCAGTTTCCCAAAGATACCTCCCAAGGTAACGCCTACACCACCAAAGCTATCAGTCACAAGTCAAGTCTTCGCAAAAAGCTCGGACAGAGATGGGACAGAGGTCGTGGGTGACCAGTTAAGACATTCTTTTGAGTTTGAAAACTCAAACATCCCAAACACGCTGTGAAGCATGCACACACACAGGCACTCGTTTAAACTTCACATGCCATGGTCGCCCATCTCTTTAAAATGCCCGACACTGCTAAAACAGCTTGACAACAGCCCGGCAAAAAAACAAAATGATGAAACTAAAGACAAGAGACAAAAGAACACAGTATAAGTGTCTGAATGACCACCAGCTGGAAACGAAGACGTGTACACTTGGACTGGAAATGCTGTGGCACACAGATTCAACTGCACTCTGATTATTGTGAGAATTTTCAAAGGTACCGTATCTTATTTTTGGCATTGTGCAAAAAAATAAAAAATAAATAAAAAAACCCTAAGAAAGAAAACAAAAAACTCTTCCAGCTCAAAACTCTAAATTGGCAAGTATAAAGAGTCTAAAAGTCTCAATGTCTAAATGCTGAATGCCGGCAGAGTCTGAAAAGAAGTGGAAATCAAGGAGTGAAAATGAAAAACCAGAAATGGCTAATTTTCACCTGCACACTCCTCACCGCAATAACCTGAAGGTCAAAGGGAATGCATATATATATATATATCTATATCTATATATATATATATAGATCTATATATATATATATATATATATATATATATATATACACATACACACACAGTGTATATACGTACATACATATATACACTGTGTATACACCGACCCGCCACAACATTAAAACCACTGACAGGTGAAGTGACTAACATGATCATCTCGTTACAATGCAATGTTCTGTTGGGAACTTGGAGTCCTGGCATTCACGTGGATGCCACTTGACACACTCCACCTACCCATACACCTCTGTAGACCACGTACATCCTCTCATGGCAACACCACTCCCCAGTGGCAGTGCCCCCGAGCAGGACAATGTGACAAAGAGCTTGAGGCACTGACCTGGCCTCCAAATTCCCAGATCCCAACCTGGTCGAGCATGGGACGCTTGTATCCAAGAGCCGAACCAGAGCCCAGAGAGCGTTTGATCCTCGGTGGGACCTCCTTGGACCTGGCTTGGCTCTGACCTGCTAAGGCATGGACACAGGACCTCTGGGGGTGTCCTGTGGTGTCTGGCACCAGGGTTTTGGCGGTGGATCCTTTGAGTCCTGTGGGGTACCAGCATGTCCCATAGATGCTCAATCACATTGGGATCTGGGGATTCAGAGGCCAGGTTGATGTGTTCCTCGGGCCATTCTTGAGCAGTTTTTGCAGTGTGGCACGGCACACTGTCCTGCTGCAGGGGCCACAGCCATCGGGGAGTGGTGTTGCCATGAGGCCATGAGGGGGTGTACTTGGTCCGGAAGTGTGTCGTTATGTGGAGCGTGTCAAGCTGCATCCACATCGATGTCAGGAACCAAGGTTTCCCAGCAGAACATGGCATTGTAACGAGATGATTAATGTTATTCACTTCACCTGTCAGTGGTTTGAATGCTGTGGCTAATCAGGGTATATATATATATATATATATATAGTTTAAATATACATAATTTAAAAGCATAATAAAATTATTAGTACATGAATAAACTGTATATTCAGTGTTCTTGTCATTGGACAGAGAAATAATACACCATGAGTTTAAAAATGAGCTCGAGCAAGAGAGAAAACAGAGAAAGGGAATATACTGGAGAAATGCAAATGAAAAAAAAAGCAGGATAAAAGGGGAGAAAAGATAACCACATGGCAACAAGCATATGTATAAGCTTTTGTGAGAAAAACAAAACAGAACACCTCAGTCCTCCACTTAAAAACAGCGATTGAAGCAGCTCACTAGACTGAAAATGTTCCGATTTAACATACAAAAGTAAAAGAGGAAAATATATTTTGTTCTCTGTACACGGTGCCACTCCTCATTTTTGTAAAAAAGAGCCGTCCTCCTTTGTGTTTTTGCTCAGGTAGCGTCTCTGCTTCTTTGTGCCGGGTTGGTACCAGTATCGCAGTTTCGCGGATTCACATGCTGGACAGGTTTCTGATCTGAATTCAGGACACAAACACGATGTCCACAGCTGACCCCTCCAAGTGATGACTCAGTACTGTTCTCGGGTCAGTCTCGTGAAGCGAACCCTCAGGCCTGTTACCCACTCATAATATTAGTGCTCTTCATGAGGCAGTCTCGTCATTGCGGCTCCATAAACGTTCTCATGACTCGTGGCCAGTCTAGTTTCTGCATCAAAACTTTACCCTGCAGTCAAAAAAGTTTGTTACCGGATCGTAGTTGGACCCAAAGTGTAGTCTCGACTCTCCCCGAGTCAGTCCAACGATATAACGTCAGGTATCCCGCCATAAATAGCTGCCACTGCTGCTTCGGCGCTGCTCCGGCTTGCAACCACCCCGGGGTGTGTGTGTGAGGAGTGTGAGCCCGAGTGTGTGGAGTGAGTGTCGCGGAGGCTGCTGGACGACACCAGGCTGCTGCTGCTTCCCGAGTTGCTCGCGCCGTTGGTCGGCGCGGTCAGCGAAGTGGCCGAGGAGGCTCCCGATTGGTCGAGGAACAGCTGGGAGGAGGAAGAGGAGGAGGAGGTGCTGTAGGGCAGGAAGCGGTTGAGAAGCAGCTCGTGGTCGTCTGAGGCTGAAGCGGCGGCTGCTGCTGCCATCACCATGGTGTTGTAATGCTGAGCCGCGGGAGGAACACAAGAAAGAAGGAAGTGTGAGTTCACAGTTAGAGGCTGCTAAAGTTACCAGAGGCCTTATTCATTAGAGACGGGAATCTCTGCGGCACTTCACGAATCAATTACGATTCAGAGGGCTACGATAATAAAACTATTATGGGTGCATCTCGATCCATCACAGATTCACAGACACATTGTGAATACCTGCTACTTTTCACACGTGGCTTTTATGTAGTGATCCATAGTTAAATAAAGAGATTATTTTACTTGCATACAATGTGACTCTTGTACAGGTCCCTTTTTCTCTTCAGCTTCACAGCCAAACACTTCCATACGCTAGCTATTAAACCAGGCAGTGCCGGTCGGATTTTATTCATCTGTGGGTGCTCATGCTAACCCGCTGTGGGATATTTATGCCAGTGTAGTGTCCAGTGTTTGCATACTCTAATATTTCACTGAAAACACTACACAATTCATGTACTATTGGCTTAATACTAGGGTTTCAGACATACTAAAAAATCTCACATTATATAATACACACATATACTGCCCAATTGTGGCGCTCCTATAGGAAGAGCAACATGCAAAGACCTGTAATCTTTGTCGTGTTGTGAGTGATGTCCGGGAGTTACTGCACTGCTATATACTGAACTGCTGCTACGTCATCTCCTTCTTCTTCTGGGTGAAAGCCCGCAAAATAAAAAGTGGCGCATGCGCAGAACACTGAGTCCAACTCTAGTCAGACTAAGTGGATACATGCAGCAATAGTTCAACTTTCAATCAGATTATCTAGGTGTGGGGTGTTGGTGGCTTAGTGGATAGAGCAGGCGCCCCATTAGACTCACAAGTCAGTCTTTAGATGCTTTGCTTAACTAAAGACTGATGACTTTCTCCCTGATTTTGTGTTTAGATGGGCGGATACAATTTCAGAGTTTAAAAAAAACTCTCTACGTTGCAGAACCAACAGTAAATCTGCAGGGCGGTCCTTCAGTGGCTCGCTGAACTCTTGTGCTCGTAAACATAGTCCGACTAGAAACACGTGTAGCGGTACAAAATGGCTCAAGTCGCTGTAAGTCCTTCATTCCACAATCTTGAGGACTGAGCACACGTTTGATAAAACGGAGTTAAATCTCTCGGCATCCATTTTCAAGCTCTCTGTGTTTGTTTCCTTGCGGACGAGAAAAGGGGGAGCGCACATTTCCGGGAGGGCGTGTCCTTTTCAAAAATGCAAGAGGCGTTGCTTTGTTGCCGGCCATTTTTGCCGGTGTGTTAAACACACTTTAGAAAGGAGTGTCCCCAGACTAGCGCCCCATATACAAGGCTGTTGCTGCAGTGGCCTGGGTTCGACTCCAGCCTGTGGCCCTGCATGTCATTCCCTCTCTCTCTCTCTCCCCCTTTCACGCTTAACTTTCCTGTCGATTAAAGGGAAAAAATGCCTCCAAAAAATAAAAAAATTATCTAGGTGTGTTGGTCGAGCTATGGACAGTCCAATTTCAGTCAAACTAAGCCAATAATTCCATTTTCTCAAGCTGTATGTAAACGTACTGATTGTTTTCTAGTTGGAGCCGCGCCTCGTTTTCAAACTGTATGGTTTGCCTAAAATGAACAATGACAGCAATATAGTCCACGATGAGCAGCGCTAAAATCAACCTGCGTTGACCACCATGTTTTGTTTACTTCCTGGATTTTTCCCACATGGAAATTTTGACCAATCAAGAGCAGCTTTCTCACACGAGGCATTTTATCTGGTCCGCTTATAAATGCTGCCGTGAGAACACGAACCAACTCTAGGCAATTATGTAACTTTGGAACATAATTAGTCCCTGATTCAGACCAAAGCAAGACAACTCAAGGTCTGAAAGCACCCTAAGAATCAAATTGTCCCCCCACCCCTAGTTTGCAGTGAGGACTTTGGACTCACCAGAGTAACCAGGGCAACCAGGGCACTGGAGCATCTCTGCCAGGTCATATATTGAGCGTCAAGCACTAAATTTCCTGAATTCTGGTGAATTTGTAAGCAACGATTTGTACATTTTCTGCATCAATTTATGGTGGCAATGTCTTTAATTTCATCAAAATAAAAGTTCTCTCCTACTTTCATGTTTCTATTAGCAGGGGGACAAATGTCCATGTTCTAAGTATTGAGAGGGGCGTGTCCCCTGTGTCCCCCTTCCTGAAATCTATGCCTCTGGTGAGAACCAAATATTCCATTCACCCCGACTGAAGCTGAAATCTCAGAACCAAAGCTGTGAACAGCTACATATCACACCCCTCAAGGTTATTTGGGAGGAGCAACCCTTTAAAATGTTAATCTTTAATAACAGATCTCAAACAGAGCAGAATAGAAGATGTCAGAGACGAAGAGATGTCTGTATTTATGCTCGACTGCCTGAGAGAATTCAACCCACCAGTAACCGTGGGGTGACGACCATCATTTGTCAAATGTCTCGCTCTCACGTCGCCCGTAGAGACAGAAACAGACAGTGACACAGATGAACTGTGTACCAGCGGGTTGTGTGTGTGTGTTATGTTCTTTTTTTATTCTTAAGTGTTTCACTCTGCATGAGGGATCTTTAATCACTCTTCTGTTTACTGTAGAGAGGAAGTTTGTTATCAGGAACACTCAGTGCACGGCTCTGACTTTGTTTTTGGGTGAGCTCAAGAAGAAGTTATGGTCACACGTACAGTCCAAGCCTCTTTGTGCCCCTCCCCCCATTTACTCAGCTGAATTATTTAAAAATGAGCCATGGTCACAGTCTTCCAGGACATCAGTGAAAGTGTTTCAGATGGTACATTCAGGGATGTACTGTTTGTACGTACCTGATGATTGTCGCCTTGAAGGAAAGAGAAGAAGTTCAGCTCTGAAAATCAAACACAGGCAGAGTCAGTGGTGAATATCAACAAAATCAATATCACAGATCCAAATACAAACTGTATGTGTTTAAGTTAATGAAAGCCCGAGGCATATTATACAGACAGAGGGGTTTAAAGGTGTTTTTAACCAAATGCATTTTTATAAAAATCCGCATTAGAGCTTTTACAGAAAAAAAAAGATTTAGAAAAAAAGTCACTTGTCACTCTCAGACAACTTAAAGGGACAGTTCACCACAAAAAATATTTGTTTTTTTTCTCTTAGCTGTAGCCCTATTTATCAGTCTAAATAGTTTTGGTGTGAGTGTTGGGGATATCAACCATAGAGATGTCTGCTTTCTCTTGAACATAATGGAGCTAGATGGCACTCAGCCTGTGCTGCTCAAAGTGCCAAAAAACATACATGTGAAAAACTCAACGGCAATGTCTCTTTCCTTAAATCATGACCTGACCTTACTCAAGATAATCCACAGACTTTTTCGGCTGAGCTGTAACGTGAGCTATCTCATTCATTACATTCCGATTAGTCCGAGGAGGGAGGACAGACCTATAAAGACAACGTCAACAGAGCGTCAGGCAAGAGTCCTTTCAAGTCCACACTGGTCTTATTCCATCTCACCCTCAAAGGGAGTAAAAATAAACATCGCCATCCAACATCCCATAAACATGTAAATCACAGAGAAGAAATTGGAGGAAAGTAATAAATATATTCATTTAAGGAAGGAATACAAAGCAGATAAATACAGCAAAGAAATCACCACCACATGCTTCCTTTCCTTCTACGTAATATCCTTACTCATATGCAATAGCCATTTGGTCATAGAGAGAAGGTCAGTTTCTCCATCTCATATATTTCCTTAACAATTGCTACCCATTCTCCCTTTGTTGATGGTTCCTTATTTAGCCATTTCTTAGTTATTGCTAACCGGGTCAAGTTTAAGGAAAGAGACATTGCTGTTGAGTTTTTCGACTGTAGTTTTTTGGGTCTTTGAGCACCACAAGCCAAGTGCCACCTAGCTCCTTAATATTCAAGGGAAGGCAGACATCTCTACAGCCGACATCTCTGACACTCAGCAACTAATGCTGAAACAATCTAGAATGATAAACAGCACTACAGGTAAGAGGGAAAATGTGTATTTTTGATTTTGAGGTGAACTGTCCCTTTAAATTTGTTTGTTTTCCTGTTAAATTTCCGCTGGAGTTTTTCTACACTGTATGATTATCTGCTTATTCTGACACTTTATGAAGTCACCATAATGATTTTGTGGCTATAAAAGAATACTGATTTCTGTTCTTTTTTATTTATATAATTTATTAGAAATTCAGCTTGACATTTGCCTGATATCAGAGTTGTCAACTTCTTATAATCCATTTTCATCTTCAGAATCAGTCAACTCGAACTCAGTGGAGTGGGCAGATTCAAACTTGTGGACCAAGGCAAGCTGACATACAATATTTTAGATTTTAGGCAAATTTGGATTTCCAGTAGAATTTGCGATAAAGTTAGGAGAGTTGGTTTAAAGATGTCAATTTGTTGTCTGGTAAAGGATGGACTCCAGAGTAAATACAGTTAGGATTAAATACATGCATTACATGTCTGAATATCATGCTATTGCTCTGACCAGTGACCTCGCTCAAGTCATCTTGTGTGATTGTCGTTACCTGACAGGTCGTTGGGGGTGGGGTAGTAGGGTCTGAAGTCCTGGATGAGTGGGGGGACAGGAGGGATGTAGCTGGTGTCTACAGCTGGCATGCTGGGAGTGCGGCTCACAGGAGAGGCCTGGTGGTGCAGGTTCAAAACTCTGAAGGCAGATAGAGAAAGAGGTCAAGAGATGAAGAGGTAAAGAGGAGACTTAATTTATAATGAGGCTTTTATTTTATGTCATATTTATTTGTTAAATATAGACATGTTTGGTTTGTCCCTTTTGGGCTACTGCAGAACAACATGGCAAACTATGACGAAGAGGACCCGCTCCCTCTGTGGATATAATCGTCTCATTTTAAGGTAACGAAAACAAGATTCTTATTTTTCAGGTGATTATAAACTATTGAAAACATAAGTATAAATATAATATCACCCGTAATCCTACACACTGGACCTTAAAATCAATCTTTTCGACTGGTGAGTTTCATGTCATATAATACTGTCAGTGGGAAAAATGAAAAGGACGGTTCCTTCCCAAAACCAGCCCAAAATAGCTCTTCCCTCTCCACAGCTCTATAAGGTCAGTTAGCTGAATGTTACCAATCCTTCCAGATCCTGGGGGGTTTGTCGAGCACTTAATTTGACATTTTATGTAAATGTGAAATAGGGACTGACTGAACTTTCATCCTCTGATCGCGATTCTAATGTGCAGAAAAACAAACAGCTTTAGTGTTTCTCTTTTGGAAAGTCACCCACTTATAAATCTATAGATCCAAAGTAAAAGAGTTAAGACGCAAAGCGTTCTCAGTCAGCACTCGGCTTCCTTCTGTGAGTGCTTTTGAAGTGAAATGGTAAAAGAAACTTTGAGTGCCTTCAAGTGCAAAACTCATGAATCATTTAACATCCAGAAACATTACCACCCATGTCAGCAGCTAAAACGAGCCTCATTTCCACATTTAATGAAAAACAAACATGAGGAGATGAAGTCGGGGTCTTGAGTGGGTGTGTGTCTGACCCTTTGTTGATGATGGGCGGCGAGGTCGGGGACATAGAGGGACACGCTCTTTTGGGTGGAGGAGGCAGTGGTGGCGGCGGCGGAGGCGGCGAATCCTGTCCCTCGTCTTCTGAGGAGCTGTCCAGTGTCAAGTCAATTACCTCCACTTTCTTGCTGTTGGTGCTGTCGCTGCCACCGTGGCTGGATGAGGAGGAGCTCCGCTGGTCCGAGCCCGCGGACGTCCGACATGAACCTGCAGAGCAGCAGACGTGTTAGTTATGTTTGTGTGCTGCTGGGATGTTTTTTTTTGGGACTGCAACAAAGCACTGCTGAAAACTAAATTATGCTAAAACGCATGCACACTTCCGCTGCTCTCGTATGAGATATAGTGTGTTTGTTACTATGGAGACAGGCAGTTTACTCAGTGGCATCATGATTGATGCCCTACCAAATTAAAACTGACAATGCATAAACAAAGAGGGGAGGGGACGTGAATGCACGCTCTCTCTCTCCTCTCACCACGTTTCTGTAATCCTAATTTAATTACTTCCAGGCTCCTCTCACCGCCTTCATATAGAGGCAGCCTCTCTGTCTCTTACCCCACCCTGTCCCCCCATTCAGCCCCCCATGTCATGTCTCACCATCCAGCCCGTTGTTGTAGGAAGCAGACGAGACCTCCTGCACTTCCTTCTTAGACCTCATGGGGGCCCAGCTGCCATCCTCCTTGAACTGGATCTCATCACAGTCCATGCAGCTGTTGAGGATCTCCACGAAAAGCCTGAGAACAAACATATACGAACCCATCCAGGAAAATGTACACAAACACACAGAGAAATTGGGCTTTTTTTAAACAAAAGCTGAGTGTAGTGGAAAAGACCCTCCACTTCTAAAGACAAGAAACCTACTCTAAACAAGCTAACGTCAACACTATGCTTCAGAGAGTGAAAGGAAAACTCCAACAAAAACTCCATCTTTTTATATACTTGCAACCTGCAGGCTGTAAGGGCAGCTGAGTGTTTGGAAGGTACTGAACAAACGCATCAATGTTGGAAAAATGTTTTTAAAAAGCCTTTATGAACATATGTTTTCGGTAACCTTCAGTTTCTGGTGTGAATCGACACTGACGAGAGCTGCTGTCCTCCACAAAGGAGCAAATTACAAACTTTTCAGAGCCACCCTCAAGCCTTCAGAGGGTCAATCCTTCAAAAGACTACAAACAATTAAATTTAAACAAGTTGTGTCAGTGTTTGTGTGAAGCTCTAGATTTTGATACCAGTGTTATAAATCACAATGTATTTCTGCAGTTTGTCCTTTTAAAAGAACAGAATTTGAACTCAGTGTAGACTGTAACCATGAGTAAATGTAGAGGTACAAGTAGTAGTCATTACGAGTAAAAGGTTTTAAAATAATCTTTAAAATTCTGCCTTTAATGTGAAATACAGGCACCAGTTTAGATCACAGAGTTTAAAGGTCTGATGTGAAGGATTGAGTGGCATCTAGTGGTGAGGTTGCAGAACTGAAACTTCTCCCATATGTCAAACGTGTAGGAAAACTGTGGTGGTCGGTGGAAAACCCTGAAAACGTGAATGGCCCTTTTTAGAGTAGCGGTCTAGCCATGGGGTCCAGTTTTCTCCTCAGTCATTACTTCAAGGTCCACACAGTTTACTACATTCAGTGTCATGCTTGTGTTTGGCCATGTCGTTGAGCTAGTTTGCTGTCTCTGTCAAGTAGCTGTCTGTTATTCACTCACTCCACAGCAGGAAATGGCACTTCAGAATAAAAGCTTGTGCCAGAAATTCACTGTACGTAAAAATTAAGTGTTTTTATTTTTTTTTACAAACTTGAAACGCTCTGTGGTCCGTTCAGAATGGACCTGCCACCCACTTTTGGAACGAGATCCACCAGTTGGGAACCACTGCTGTAGAACAACAGTATGGTCTCTGTGGAAAACGACCGGCTCCTTATGTAGATATAAACAGCTTATTCTTAGGTAACAAATACAGGATTCTTATTTTAAGGTGATTATAAACTAATGAAAACATAGTCATGTATATTTTATACCATATCTGCCTATAGATCCCCCTAAAACGTACCCACTGGACCCTTAACAAAAAAACACATGACCACAGACTGCACAGAAGCAAGGCTGGGGAAGACAACAAGATGAAGCTGAAAGCTCCAGAAATAAAGCTAGTAATCGGACCTTGAGTTGTGATTCAAGAGTAAAACACATAAAATAGAAAAATGTACAACATAAAATGTGCAAAATAAATCTGTTTTTAAAAGAAAAAGAGCTGAAGTGTCTGAATGAAGAAGACACTTGACTGATTTCTTCCTCCTTCTCTGGTTGGAACAGACGGTTGCTCAACTGTGTCAAGAGAACAATGTGATATTTATATAAGCTTATAACAGGGTTTCCACACCTTCTCAAACATCAAATTCAAGTATTTTCAAGTATTTTTCGAGGACGGCCCAGTTTAAGACACACATCAAGGTTAATTACTGTTATAACACTGAGACTTTCTATAATGAGGCTGAGCAGGCTTTACAGACACTCACAGACCACAATTAAAAAGACAGGGAGGCTTGAATGTGTGAACACGTCTCAGTTGTGCTGTGACGGCAGACAAAAGCAAGAGACAAAATTTATATTTTTGCGCATATATATATATATATATATATATATAAATATATATATATACATATATATATAAATATATATATATACATATATATATATATATATATATATATATATAAAACTCATGTACTTTCAATGACCTGTGTCTAATTATGTCTGTTTTCAAACTGTTTCAAGGCCTTGTTTGTTCCCCTTAAAATTACACTCAAACACTCAAGGATTTCAAGGCTCCTATGGGAACCCTGTTATAAGCTTTTGTGCTGAGAGTTGGATGACAAAATTAAAACCACTCTCATGTCTGTGAATATGAAGCTATAGCCAGCAGTTGGTTAGCTTAGCATAGCATAAAGACTGGAAACAGTGCCTAGTGCCACCTACCAGCACCTCTAAGCGCCCTGACACGGGAGGCCGACGGTTGGCTGTTTTTTTGCCATATCAGCCTGTTGAATCAGCGTCGGAGACAACGGAGCCTGACGGTGAATGAAGTCACTCTGATTGGCAGTTCAGCTCAGTGCACAAGAACATAAGTAGGGAAAGCAAACAAACGACTAGTCAAGAGGGCGGGAGATCTAAGATTATTTTTCTAGCCACTGTGAAGAAACAATATGTGATTGTTTGTGTTACTGTTTGCTAGCACATGGTAAATATCCTTTGTTCTTTGAACTTCAGGTTGTGTTATTGCTGTGCTAACTGGCTAACGAGCATCTTGAATCTGTCCTGTTAGTTTTCTGATTTGCCTTTTTTAATGATGAACGCAAACTACCGCCACCTGCTGGCATGGAGAGTTATTTCCTATCATGATGGCACAGAACAAACATACCCACTGGCCAATTGCTGTGGTCTTTGCGGTGTGTTCAAGTGCAACTTTTTGGCTGAGACATTGGGGATGTGAGATGAAGCAAAAGTCTGCCTCCGCCGCCACTAGTTCTTTGATGTCAGTTAGGTGTGTCTGGGCCTAAGCCTCACAAATTTACACGTATATATGTGTTTAATACGTACAAAAACCAAAGAGTAAAAATGACATATTGTGTTTCTGGATTAAAGATTTGAACATCTGTTGCACTGTCTCCTAACAGACCGTCTGTAGGATGGGGGTTTTGGGGGGGTTCTGTGACTTACCCGTCAATGATGAGGTGTTCATAGGGGGCCTTCTTGTCACAGACAGGACACACCCAGGTGGGCTTCTTCTCGTTCATCTGGATGTACAGTGTGGCGTCAAAGCACTGCAGGTGGGAGCATGTCAGTGCCCGGCATGGGATCATCAGCCGCATCTTCCCCAGCTGCACAGTGTGCACACACATGTCGTCAGGGCATGAAAAGGACACCCACAGTGAGGGATGGAGGGTATATACGGGATGCATAAATGTCACAAACAAGCCAAACCCACATGGAAAAGATGCGTGATAAGGGCTGAGAGGACAATTAGACAGGTGGCTTGTGTACAGAACACAAAGTTGAGGACATATAGGCGTGTTGAGACACATACAAAGCAGAGGAACGGACAGACAAGTCTTGGCATGACTGAATGACTGAACACCGCCTTTAATTTATGAAGAGCAGGGAGCGTGCTTACCGGGCAGAGCAGCGACACTCGAAGGCTGGTTGTGGCGATTTCACTGTCTGGGTCTGCTGTTAGCTTCTCTTTGACTGCAGAAAAAAAAGCACACACACGAGTGAGTGAGAGCCAAACAGCAGGACTTCTTCTCCCAAACGTGCTCAGGTTCTCATTTCAGACTGCAACTTCTTTACTACATATTTCAATCCAAGGTCACGAATGAAGCAGGTTTCTATAAATGTATTGGAGAGCTCCTCATGCTGTGTTGGACCGACTGAGTCCCATCTGCACCTGAATCTTCTTATATCACTTCCCATGCAGTGTAAAATATATATGGATATATATATATAGGGCTCCTTAGCTTATAACAGTTTTAAATCTCAGATAATAAGAAAGTGTATTTTATTTCTACCTAAGATGAGAAGTAATGGAGCAAAAAAGAAACAACACATGTTGGCCAGCATCTGACTAGGTTTATCTGGTTGGACGGGTAAGGCCTAAACTTCACAAACAGATCAGTTATCTTCATTGTGAAAAAGAGGTGGGATGCAACATTACTACTGTGTCTCTCCCAATACCTTCGCTCAGGGTATCTCCTGATATCGACTCCTCATTGACACCAGCCAGTTCTCTTTTTCCCAAATTTAAAATCTGCCTACACCACTGTGTGAAACTCATTGGAGTTATTTTAATGTAGGATATCATGAAGCCTGAGAGAGTTGTGCTAAAAAAAAACATTATAACATAAACACTGCATTAATGTGGATATGTCATGTCTGGCCAGGATCCAATCCATTTACATATAAGGTCAGTATCAGTCCTGATGTGTTTTAAGAGAGGTTGGCCGTCCTTACTGAGTGCTCTGGAGTGGTCCGGGTTTCTGATGCCTTTTGCCCGTAGTCTCTGTAACAACACTGTGGACGACTGCTGCTTCACCAAGTACACTGCCATGGAGTAACTCTGTGAACACACATGTATACATACAGTACTGTTATAATGTACAAACTAGGGCTGGGCGACAAGGACAAAAATTCATATCTTAAAATCCCACTTTAAGACATTTTTTGATTTGATTTTTTGTCAGAGCTCTGAGAGAGTTACACAGAATCTCCTCGAATGATGTTACTGAAGGTAACTTTAGCAGGCTACATGTCTTTGTAAAGTAAAGAGGATCCTACTGCTCTGCGACAAATGTATTTTCAGCCGTGTGTATAAAAGAACAAAGGGAAGGAAGAGCCTTTGCTGACTTCTGAGGTCAGTATGAACTTCAGTTGTGAGATCGTTCCTCTACTGCCCGTCTATAATAAACTAGTTTTAGATATATACAGATTTATACAGTCTTAAATGTTCCATCAAAAGGTGATTTGGTGAAAAACTCTGCCATCAGCCTTTACCCAGCATGCATTATGATTATACAAAGTCATATGGACAGACTTTTCCTGCAGTTTAATGTTTTCATTCTTACCCTGCGCCATCATCTAATACTGTTTTGGCTGTAAGAACTCAACACAGTCGTGGCCAGAAATCCCACTTCCTGGGCTTCAAACCACTTCCCACACACATGCATGTGATGCACACACACAACCATTTATTCACACGAGCACTGTAGGCAGGATGTTGAATTTAAAGCTGCCGTATATAACAGAAGACTGCAGACTGTTTTCTCTTCTGTCGCATGTTTGTAGAAGTTTTGTTTTTGCGGTGGCGTCTGTGTGTCTGTCACTGTAACACGTCACCATGTCAGCACAAGACAGCAGACAGCACCTCATTGAATCTTATTTTACAGGGTTTTTTTACACGGTCTATCTTAACTTCTTAAGGTAAAGAGTTCATATAAATATTACACATTTGTTATTTAAAGATCAGCGGGTGCAGACAGAAATGTGCATGATTAAGTGATACACTGATTAGAGTAATTGGATAGATTAAAGATGATAATCAGAGCTTCAAATAATTCTTTGTATGATCAACATAACTTACATTAAATGACAAAAAAGCAGATCACAAGTCACCAAAAGCTCAAGTAATATCTCCAAATATATCTACTTTGTCTCCATTACCAGCCTAAAACGCAAACATATTGAATTTAGAAGGACAGGAAACAAAAAAGAGCAGGCAAATCTTTAAGTATGAGAAACCTTTATCAGAAAATATTTAGTAATTTTACTTAATAGTAGGGGTGGGATTCTCCAGGCACCTCACTTTTCAATTCGATCACAATTCAGATTATCGATGCATCACAATGCATCACAATGTTTGATTTAAACATGATTTCTTTTTCTCTTTTCTTTAAAATATAGCAGACTCTATTTTTGGTGATCCATAATTAAATAAACAGATTATTTAACTTGCATACAGTGTGGCTCTTGTCCAGGTCACTCTCCCCTTTAACCTCCCTCCATACCCTCACTTTTGAACCAGGGGGTGCCAGTCGGATTGTATCCGTCTGCGGATGCTCACGCTTGTCCATTGTGAGACATACATATATATGGGATATACACAGGCCCGCGTATGGTCTAGTGCTTGCACGCTCTATTCAATGATATGTGGTCCGTATCCTTTTCATTTTAAAAAGTTAACTACATTGATGAATGAATTAATGAATCTGAAAGCACCATGCAGTCTCCTGTGTGTGTGTACAAATAACATGGAGGTGGGAGGGGGGGATGCTCCGCCGCAGCTGCTGTGTTATTGCCAGCAGAGGAGCTGCAAGCAGCCTCTCTCTCTCTCTCTCTCTGTTAGCGCTGGTGAAAGCCAAGACACTGGGCAGGCTAGGCACAGGGTTTTTAGGCAAAACAGACTGAACAGAGAGTTTTTGTCTTCACCACAGAGGTGTTTTAATTTGGTTAATGCCACAGTGTGTGCTGGTCAGCCGGTTTACGCGCTGTTTGCAGCTCCTCTCATTGAATGCAAACATTTATATAATTGATAATTGACATATGTGAATTGATGCCGAATTGTCCACTTCCGCATCGGGATTCATGTAAGACTTGATTTTTTCCCCCCACCCCTACTTATCAGATAACTTTTTTACTTATCAAAGTTTTCCCTGATCATCAAAAGCTCAACAGTCCCTGTTAAACATTGGCTCTTACCCTTCCAATCTCAGCGGTCCACGACACCACAATGGTATTGGGGACTGTGGTGGACAATCTGACCAGTGAGGTAATGTTGATGGGCCGGCTGGGCCGCTTGGGCTCTACGCCGTTTTTGGTAGGTGGAAGATAACCCTAAAAGACAGACATGAATATTCAAAGGAAAAAGATGAAAAGTTGTTGCGAATATTAAGAGGTTAAATTCTGACGTTCTTCAAGAAAATGGATTCAACACTAACACAGGGCAGAAAAGGTGGAACAACAGTCATACAGTGGTGGAATAAAGACACCGTGTTTTGCTGGCTGTTTATGTGATTAATGCAGAGCGCCTCACCGGCAGGTTACATGGCTTCCCGTTGACTTTCACACACAGATTGGGTGGAAAATGGTCTTCCTGAGGACAGCTCGTCTCCGACAGGCAAAACCGCAACTGAACTTGAACTGAGAAATCACATTTGGTCCCCGAGATGTCCCTTTGAGCACAGAAACAAATATATCAGCACACATCTGTAGAAAGCATGTACATGTTTGAATTATTCATGGAGCGCATCCTGCACTGACAACGGCGTTCATCTTACATCGAGCTGCTGATCTGCTGGACTTGCTGTGGCGTTAATGCAAAGGCGAAACACGTCTCCTGAAATCTCTGGCTGTTGTCTGATGCTGCAGAGAGAGGAAGGAAAATGCTTTTTAAAAACCGAAAATTACAACATGCACCAAATTTTTAACAGTGGCCAAGACAGTGAGATGAAGGAGCCCAAACATGACAGTAAAGTACAGTGAATCACTGAAACAAAGACAACAGGTGTAGAGGTGTGTGTGCAGCAGTGTATCAGTGGCTGTTTCCTGTACAAACAGCATTATTAGGTAGAGCTCGCAGGCATAAAATTAGCAAAAGCTAAAAAACACCTGGGCGTCAAAACCAGACCACCTCACACAGAGGTGAGGAAGAGAAAAATGTGTGTGTGTATGAATGTGTGTGTGTGTGTGTGTGTGTGTGTGCTCTATTTATAGGCCCACCGAGAGGAGCTGGAAATAACTGGTGCTACTAACCCAGCCTCCATTAAAGAGACAGCAAGTCTGCAAAGGCAAGAAAAGTTTGTGTGTACATGTTAGAAGGAGGTTAGCAAAGAAACTGTGAAGAGCTGTGAGGAGTCAAATCCAACTGTGTTTTGTATTTGCAGCTATGGAACAGTTCAACATTTTGGGAAATATTTTCATTAATTTTGTTTCTGAAAGTTAGATAAAAAGATCAAAACCACCCTCCTGTCTGTGTTCAGTATGACACTTGTGGCGGTAGGTGATTAGCTTAGCTTAGCACAAAGACTGGAATCAAGGGGAGACAGCTAGCGTGGCTCTGTCCAACAATAAAAAAATAAACTTAAAACTTGACATGTTGTATCTTGTTTCATTTGCGCACAATTAAAAATGCTCAAGTGAACAAATGTTACTGCGTTTGCTAGGTCAATAATGAACCTCTAAACTCAACAGTTTAGAGGTTCATTATTGACCTTTCTTGCATCACTTTTTTTATAGTAGTAACGGCTATAAAATTCATACTGAGCATGCAGCAAGAGATCGTTTTTCACTTCCTGTTTCAAAAATGAATGCAATGCAATGCACTGTAATGTTCAAAGGAATGAAATTATGGATTGGACACTACATATGTAACAAGTGCAGGTGTTTTTAAAGAGAGGTTAAAGAGATACCTGATGGCACAGAACATCTGCCCATTTCAAATAACATATCTGACTGTACAAATGTTAAAATGAAACTTTCCTGGTCTTTTCATACTGTTTTTCGTAGAATTACAATCACCTTTGAGCTGTAAAATCATTATTTTTTTCTGACAGTTTTGATAGAGTGAGAATACTTGTTGTCATTGTTGTAATAGTGCCATTAGTAGTTTTATTGTGGTTCATTTATTGGTTCTGATTGTTTAGTTTTTCTGTTTTCTTGTTGTATTTTCTTTCTTTTTGCCTAGGATTTTTAATTATATCTTTGTTTTACACTATAATGTAATGTTTGCTTGTGTGGACCCCAGGAGGAGTAGCTGACTGATGGGGATCCAAATAAATAACTAAATAACAGGTCTTTATTAATTCATACACTACAGCATTTACTGTGAGACCTCCGCAGAGTTTTTCCTCATTTTAGGAAGATACACATTGTAGGAGCTGGATGTATGTTCTGTTGTATAAATAAGTAAATATAATGAAAATAAAGCTGAGCACTGTATAAAATGTTTTTAAAGCTCAGGTAGGGAGTTTAATTTTGGCGTTATTGGACAGTCTGTGAGAACACTTGACTTCTGCACGTCTGCTTGGCTCTGTTTTCAGGCTTTGAAAATCTAGCCAGTGACGGGAGACATTGGCCAATCACAGGCCATTTTCAGAGACAGCGGCTGTCAAACACGTCAATCACGGCTCGTGAACTGCCATCAAAATGTCATACCTGGCAACGCTGATTAAATATGAATCAAAATTCTGTTACTGCATTGCCTGTTTGTCTCCTCAAATGTTTTCAGAAACACGTTTTAAAATGAGACTTTTCTTTTGGCTCGCCTGTTTTCAACATGGCAGCTGGGTCATACACTTTCTCATTTTACAGCTAAACAGTACACTAAAATATGTTTCTGAAAATGTTTGAGATGAGCAATGGGCAATGCAGTAACAGAAGTTTGATTCATATTTGATCAGCGCTGCCAGTTAGAGCACAGTTTATGAGCAGTGATTGAAATGTTTGACAGCTGCTGTCTCTGAATGTGGCTCGAAAATGGTTACTTTCGTGATTCTTGCAAATACCATTAGAAGCACTATGAGGATTATGGATTATCGGCCACATGCACTACTGTCAGGATATAGCAAAAAGACAGACAAACAGAACAAAAAATCTAGAGCCATCTAGAGAAACAGGGAGCACTGGCAGCCTTCCATTCCTTAAGAGTAATCCTCTTTGCTACTAACATGCCCACCATCAGGGACGTCTGTACAGTATGTAACAGAGCAAGAGAAGCTTCAGAACAACCAAACAAGGCAATTAATGGGTCAAGGTCAATCTTAATGTCATAAATATTACAATACCAAGAGAGGATGTCCTGTCAAAAAAGGATATAGAAACAGTTAATCAAATGACTTTTTGTCATAATGCTAAAATTAAAATTATTATTTGTTTTTGTGTTTTGACAGCAGTTTACAAAGCAAGACATAAAATATGATTAAGTAATTTCTCCTGCTGTTCAATTGTTTTTCACAATTTAAGAACTTCGTAGAACATTTTGGGGGAGATTAAGCGTACATATAAGCACCATATGTCGGGGAGACTTGATTAAAAAGACAAAAAAATTAAATAAATAAAATAGAATAGCAGTAAATGAGGTGGGTCTTTCACCCACTTCGCCCAGAATTTAATGAACATATTTTTCTGAAGATGAGGAGAAAAGGTCATTTTTTCATTAACATAAATATCATTTACAATATCTATCCACTCCTCTAATGTGGGGCGTTCAGGAAGCAACAAGTGCCTTGCGAGGGCAGGTATCAAAATACCAAACATATATTTGTCAAAACGCTTTGGTTAAAATCCAAACATCCTAAAAAATAATGTAGAAAATTGCAAAGGAAGATCAGTGTTAAGTTTCTTTTTTACTGCTTTATGAAATTCTGTCCAGAAAGGTCTGATCACTGGACACTACCAGAATACATGCCAGTGACTGGCTTCCTGAAACCCACACTGTCTCCAGTACCTGGCATCCCCTCCGGCAAAATGTGCTTTGGTGCGATTAAAAAAAATCAATACAACATTTCCACCCAAACTCACACCACACATGTGAGTTGCTGCATTTCCACTGAATTTTTTTCAGTCTGTTCATCTCATTCAGCCATTTTTTTTCTCTCTGGACTGAAGAGACAAATGATCATATTTTTTCAGTAGGCTACCTAAAATTTAATTTGTACTTGTAATATTAATAACTTATATAATAAAGAAATCAATACTTTTACCACACAAAAATATTGTGATACTATGCTGTATCTATTTTCCCCCCACCCCTCCTATTTACCGACTTAGCTTTCACCAACAATCATCATTAAAATCCTGTTTTCTAAATTCCAGCTCAGATAAACGACAGATGACTCGACTCTGCAGGAGATGTCTCTGCTCTAAAAGTGAAACCAACTAAAATCTTCACTGCTGAGAAAAAGCTTTTAGCGTGAACCACAAGAGTGCTCCGTACACCGGTGAGTAAGCATTACAGACCAGTGTTACCTTTGTTATGACAGAGCTCCTTTAGTGTGTTCATGTCATATTTTGTGAGGCATAATTGCTGAATCTCAGTGGGAATCTTTTGGCCTGAAGGCTGCGTAAGTGAGGGGGAAAATGAGTTACATGAATTACCTATCCCTGAGCCCCATTGTTGCTTTAATTGCTTAAATATAATGTCAGTGAATGACAGCTTGCACGCAGAGAATCTATGTGCACACATGATCATGAACTTAAATGCACACCCAAAGCACACAGAGGTAATTTCTATTCCATGTAAGCCTCATAGGGGGACGAAGAGGATGATTACTGGACCAATCATGTCCCTCCTCTCATCAGCCTTTCAAACAGCCATTCGTTATCCCAGTAATGACCCCGTCTTACCACCCACATGGTTTATAATTTGTATGGCGTGTATTTACTGTATGTTTCTGTTCCTGCATCTTTGGAGCGGCAGCCTGTGTACTGCAGAACAAAATCATACGCACCAAGTGTGCTTTCGAACAACAGTCTTCCTCCTCTCCGGGCACACAGGCTATAAATAGAAAGTGCTCTCTCACTCTCTCTCACTCTGTCCTCTCTTGCTCCCCCCCATCATCTATCCATCGCTCTATAACTCACTCTGTCTCTGGCAGCGGATTTTTTTTTCTGGTGTTTCAATGTGTGTGGTTAGGAGAGATATGAGAAGGGTTGAAATGAGTTTTGATTGATGTCTTCCTCTCTCTTTCCCCTTAAAACACACACACACAGAAACTTACCCCCCCCCCCCCCCCAACACTCATGCAGACTCACATTGTGGCTTCTTAACTCTGATGATTTAAGATGCATACACAGGGATTTTATTTATCTGACACATTGCAATATTAAAACTAAGGCTAAATACAAAACAGTAACACTTCTATGGTACAGACATATTTCTGAAAAGTGGTATCAAATGCTCAGATTCATTCTCTTCTCCATATTTATCCTGTTTTTATTTAAGCAGAGAGTTCTTTTATGACTGCTTGTGTTACACAACATTTATAGGAATAGTTGGACATTTTGGGAAAATTACTTTTTTGCAGAGACTCAAGGGGGATTTATACTTTTGCGGCAACCAAAGGTGACAAAGTCTGCAAACCAGCTCCTCTAAAACTCATTAATTAACATATTAGACTGTGACTGTTTACAAAACACAAAAACTGAAGCGTAAATACGTCAAGTTGCAATTTTAGCGATGGTTAATGTGTAAGACCAGCGGTTCTCAAGCGGTCCAGATTTCTCCTTAGTCATTAGGTCAAGGTCCACACAGTTTCATATATTCAGTGTCATATTTGCGTTGAACACGTCTACAAGCTAGTTTGCTTTCTCTGTCAAATATCTGTCCATGAGTTGCTTACTCTACAGCAGAAAGCCACACTTCAAAATAAAAGCTCTGTGCTGAGAATTTACTGTACTTCAAAATAAAGTGTGTTTTTTTTTTTACAAACTCGCGGTTTAGAAAGGACTCACGATCCACTTTTGGACCACGACCCACCAGTTGGGAACCACTATTTTAGACTATTCCTTTGGGAGTAGGGTTGGGTACCATTCATATTTGGACCAGTACTGGTACCAGTACCTAATGGTACCTATTTTCAGTACTTAACTCTCTGTAATATCAAAAATGGAATTACAGTTGTAAAAACTAAGTCCAGATTTCCACGCGCTATGTAAAGTGAAGGAACAGTCTGTGGGATGACAAACCAGAGCACAGTGTACCGCTGTGTGTCTCTGTCTGGAGACAGAACACTTTGTTCCACCTAGGTTGTAAGATGTAGTGAACTTTAATTATTCAGTGCCTTTTTATTGGGCATCAACCTTGGGTACTGTTGAAGGTAAAATAGACAAGAAGCATATATAAATGCTCCAGGTTGCTGTTATGCCTGTGAAACAAGCTGAGACATGAGCCTGCAGCTGTGATGATTAAAGTAAGAACGAATCTGTTACAAGTGAAAAAAGCATCTGAAGTACTTGCAGTCTATACGGAAATAAGACTCTTTCAGATACCAAAATTTGCCACAGACCGACTTCGTTAACATGAAATCATTCTTGGGAGTGTAATTTGGTCAGTGCACAACCCTATTTGTGAGTCGTTTCCCTGTTTTCAGTTTTAATGCTAAGCTAAGCTAACTGGCTGCTGGCTCCAGCTTCATATTTAGCATTGGGACGTAAGAGTAGCATATTTTTATCTAAGGCCCCGATCACACAGACAGCGCTTTAGCAGCTGGAGGTGGCTTTTTGTCATCACTTTCAATGAGAATTAAGTTTTTTGCTCGCTGTTTTAGCATTGCTATGTGCCTTGCGTTTCTGTGCACCTCGTATGTCTGCGCTCTAGGCACCTGGCATTTTTGCCGGAGCGCTCTGAACTCCTCGAGTTAAAAAACTTCCAACTTAGACCGGAAAAGCGCCCCACGTCATCTCTGCTTTTTTTCTCCCCATTGTCCACTGAAGTGATTTGTGAGTTGTGGGCCTCCTGTGGTGGTCACGACAAGTTTACAGTTGTTAAACAATGGAGCAGAAACTGGTGATGCTCAGTCGCTCTGCAGGACTGATGGACTCTCTGTAGTTGATGATAAACAGTACGTTGTCAAACTGCCCTCGAGTCATCCTAAAATATGCATGGAAACAGCCATCATTGAGGTGAAGCGCCTGGATCAGCTGGTGATACTCCCTCTTTTTTAGGGTCTCATGTACGCACACAGATCTCCGTTCATCTGCGCCCAACAAACTATTTGCTGACAGCCTCTCACCCTCAACCAGAGCAACAGCAAGTACCCTCTGCCTCAACAGTTTGGTAACTAGATACTAATTACTGCCAATTAAAATAAAATAAATAAATAAATAATAGATTGATTACACTGGAAGGGTTAGGGTAAGGAGGTGATGGGGTGGTTGCCTGGCAACAATAAAAAGGCGCAGCAAGTGTTTTTTTTTTACTCGTGGCATCCAATTAAAAAGCCTCACATTTTGCAACCTGCAAACTGCTTTCTGTGTGAACTCACAGAGAGAAAGCAAACACAGTTATTTCCCAAAATGTAGAAACTATTAGTTTAACATTTGAGAAGTTGTTTTTTTTTCTGTTAAATTGAAAAGTTTTTAAATAAAACATTGTTTATATTCCTTAATGAAAGGTATCTCACACAGTCTGATAAAGGTATCGCTGCTGCAACAGTATGAAAGCTAAAAATACTGTCATACAGGAAAAACATTTGACAGTTTATGTCTGTTTATGTGAGGTAAATTAACTGAGAAATTAAGGTCAATACACTTCACTTCCTCAGGTGTTTGCCTAAGATTAAATTTTAAAATTCACTCGACTGACATGAGCACACAGAAAAATGGTGACAGAAATATTTTATCATAGTTCACAGCCAATGATTTAAAACATCAGAATAGGCCTGATTAGTTCTCTTTTTTTTAAAAAATAGAGTTAATCTCTTTTATTGGGCTTGATTACTTCTGCTAATCACAATAATTATGTTTTAGCAATCTATCTTCTGCCAGAACTAATATTTGGAGGTGCAAACCAAAGGCTATTTCTATTTAACTGGTCATCTAATATTTTTTGCCTAAAATCAGGTTACACAGTATTAATCATTATAGTAATGCAGGTTTTTTATGTTCTAAAAACACAGCCGTGACCTGACAGAAGCTCCTTGTCAAATATCAAACATGTACATTATTATGGTAAAAACACACATAAATATACACACGTGTGAACTGCGTGTATGGCTTTGGATCATGACATACAGGATGTTAAATTAATTTTTATCACATGTTGTCGAGGCAGAAACTTGCTTATTGAAGGATTAAGTCATTATAAAGAATTAATTTGACTAACTCACATACAGAATGTAATTCCAGTGAAGTAGAGACTTCACTAAAGGACGACACAAAATGATTGGAGCTGCTAGCAGAGTTGTAATTACTGTTATAGAGCACATTTCTGCCGCTGCATGTAATCCTATTTCTGCTTATTAGAATACAAACATTAATAACTCATTGGGACATTAATTTTGAGACACGAGTGTAATTAAGACAAACAAATAAGAGCCTCTATCAGTGCAAATCTCACAGCGTGCGTCACAGAGTATCAAGAGTTTTTTCTGACTAAACATCACAGCTGATAAAACCTCGCTCTCAGCTTTAAGGAGGTTAAAGTGTGTAAGAGTGGAGTAAGTGGATATTATTCCTCTCCGAGTTGTCTTGAAGAGAATGTGAAAGTAAAGACACACTTCTTTGCAGTGACTGTATGGCATGAAAACTTGCAGATTCTCCGTCCTTCATGGTCCACAGTTTGAAAACCCTGCTGTCTGCTGTACTGGCCACTGCTCTGCATTTTACATTGTTAAATAATATAAGATGTATGTGTTGGAGAGACAGATGGTGGTGGGAAGAGTGACAGATGGGAAAATGACCTCCAATGTGTTTATGTTTACAGTAAAGAAGATAGGACCCAAAACATACAGCCAGTTACGATTATGTATATTTCTGTAAAAGCACCGTGAAAATAATTGCTGGTTCCAGCCTTAGTTTGCGGTGCTGTTGACTCATGTTGGGTTAAGTGTTTCGGATATTTACCCTACTGACAGAAACCACACATAACCTGTACAGACATGTATCTAAACTGTAGATCTGTTTTGTGTATGTTTCAGTTCAGTTCAGTACGCTTATTTTCCTTTTCCACTGTGAAAAGTTGTGCATGGTACCAATGGAACAGTTCCGTACCGTCCCCATTTTTGGTCCCCCCTCTGTTGGGGTACCTAGCACACAGATCTGGTACTAAAAGGTGGAGCTGTGAACACTGCAGTCTGTTGATTGGTCAACAGAGGACGGTCACTCTGCTCAGGGCTGAGTTGTGGCTGGTTTTGAGGCTCATGTAACCATTGTTCATACTGTGGAGAGTTTTATTAGTAAACTGTAACTATAAAATGAAAGCATGTTTTGCCGCCTCTCACAGCAGCTGGAGTCTGAGAAAAAACGTATTCACTGGGCCGACTGCCGGCGACTTTTAAGGTGGAACGTTAACTTGTAATGTTACTCAATGTTGAGTTTGATCATTATTTTAGTTTTTAAATTACATACACTTTTATGAATGAGTGGATATTCAAGCGTTAATATATATCTGTTTTCAATGGTGTTATGTGAACTGAACATATATTTTTAGCGTTGTGGAGCGTCGTTCCTGTGGGCTACAGCAACACTAAACCCCTGAGCTTGCCTGAGAAGGACTAAAGCACACCTGCTATTTTTAAATATCCCATGGAGAGAGACTCTCACCGGAGTCTGTTTGATTTTGTTCTGAAAATGCTGGCGTGAGGCCTCGTTCTGTAGACGATAAACGAGGTGCAAACTTCCATCTGTGTCACCGGTGAAAAGAAAATACAGAGAGTGCTGGACGGAGCAGTGAGTGACAACAACCACGCCCACATTTAAGAGTACAGTCTGTGATGGAAACGCTAGGGTCTAGGTACCATGTCTGAGGGTTACTTCTGGTTCCAAAGGTACCATGCCGTAACCATTTTTTAGGAAATGGGGACCAATGAAATCTTGCCGACTAATGACTCTTCCAATCAACTAACGTTTGGTCGACTATTGGGGGGCAGCCCTAATTTTCACAGTGTGAAATTAGTACTTTTACTTAAGTAAAGGATCTGAGTACTTCCTCAACCAGTGCTTAAAACTACCATCATTGGTCACATTGGGAGGAAGGGAACTATATTCTTGTCATTTACATTTTCAGGTTAGTAACCAGACAGAAAAAAACCAAGATTTTTTTACGCTATACATTTATGCTGAAAGTAGATTCACGTTTCAGTTTGGTCACATCTGGTCTGAAAGCACTTTACAGCTAGATTTTTACACTAATACGAAGCTGTATGTTGGTTTTTCATGGTGAAACTATTGAAGGAAATTATTAACAAGTTGCCTTGTGGCGAACATTGCCTACTAGTATGGAAAGTCTGAATATTCTTACAACGCTGATTGTGACCCTACAGCCAGTGAAAACCTAGAAACCCCTCAGTGCTGGGTTTAGTTCTGGTTTGAAGAGAAGACGTGTGAGCTAAGCCACAGAGAATGTGCTCAGCTCTACAGTCTGTCCTCAGCACAACAAAGCCCAGCTGGAGTTTATTAACTTGTTAGTGGCTTTGCTACTTTTTCTCTGTTTGGTGCACCGCAGGCACACACACACACACACACACACACACGCACACACACACACACACGCACAAACACAACATACTGCAACATTCACAGGCAGAACAAAGACAGAAATCATTTCAGCGTCACTCAAATTCAAAACTACAGTGCTTGAAGGATCCAAAACAAAAGGTCAGATCTGGATGTTACACCCACTCTCTCTTTCACACTGTCAACTGAAAACTTTCCAGAAGTGTTACTCCCTCTCCCTCCAAACAGCAGTGATTATCCTTTATTATCTACATGAGGGTGTCGTACAGTTACATATTGACAGGGCTCATTAAGGCATCCACTGCAGTTCCAGGACTGCTAAGTCTGGCAGTCTGGCAGCTGAACCCTGCTGTCCCTGTTGATGTATATATACTGTAGCAGGCATTTCACAATGCCTTCAGATTTTAGCTTCATGCAATAAACGCCATGCCCAAGTCATTATATCATGGAACACACTTTAAATGTCTGACACAGTGGAAAAAAACAACGCTGCTTATGTTTGAGATCAGCTACAAGAGCGAGAAATGTTTAGAGGTACAATCAGAGCTCAGGTCTGCCTAATTAGGAACGATGATACTCAGACTAGAGTTGGGGAATTGGATGAATATGTAATTGATTGGAAGGGCTGTGACGACAGGATTCCCTACACATTCATTTATTTGTGACGGGCTGCCACGATTAAAACATCTGTTACCACGTTTTGATTTTCTATTGTTGGAGGTGGACCATCAATTAGGAGCGCTGTTGGAATATATATTAACTGTTTGCTCCACAGACAGAGCAGCACAACACCAGTGAAACTTAACCTCTAGTACACTGGGTCAAAAGTTTGCTTTCACTTACAAACAGCTGCTCCTCTCATCTAATGATCGGATCCGATCAGGTCTGATTGGATTGACTGATCAATTATCCACTATGTGACTCATAACTCCACTAACTGCTGCTGAGGGAAAAGAAGAGGACTTTCTCCGAAACTCTGAATTTAGAAAGGCATCATAGTCTGATACAAGGACACACGGGCAAGATGGAAGTTTACGTTAATAAAGATAAAATGTTCATTTTATAAATTGATTCAGTGTCCGGCTTGTGTAAAGGTAGACTAATCAAGCTAATGACATGTTACAGAAATGTCACTGACCAAACATCTGATGTTTCCTGAGGGGCAAGTAACAGAGTTCCCTCCGTAGCCTTGTGCTGCATTTAGGTGGTGTCAGAATAATCTGAAAATGTGTCTTCCATCATGTTCATGGCTCATCTGACCCATGTCCTTCACTCTATGTTATCAACATGTTGTTATAATAATAATTTTTATTTATAAAGCGCTTTTCCAAACAGAGTTACAAAGTGCTTTATATGTCAATAGTTAGAGCAGACAAGACATGAAAACAACAGCTTCTAGAAGCACTGATAAAAACACTTATAAAAAACAGAGAAAATAAAACACTGTCTATATGAACTTAAAACTTGAGTAAAATCAGGAAAGGCTCTACGATAAAAATATGTTTTAAGAAGGGACTTTAAAGAGATCCCTGACTCAGGCAACCTGATTTCCCAACACTCTGAGCAATACTAAACACAGGCTATCTCATGCACTGTTTGTATGTATGCAGTACCTCCAAAAACTAATTCTTACATAACCTGTGTAATCGTGCAGACTGCTATCATGTGACAAATGTGCTGACGGGAGTAAAGACAGAAGTAGTATAAAGAGCAAAAGTCCTTGTAAGACATTGGGGTGGTGGAAGGGTCAAACAAACACGGGACTTTTCCCAAGGACACGGGTGTTCATGTCTCGTGTGAAGTGAAGTTTAGGTTATTTCAAGGTACATCATCAGGTTACGTTACGTTAAGTAGGTAACTCTAAGTTAAGTATGTAAAATGACAATGTGCAGCTATGTTTCTTTTCTTAAACCTAACTTTCATGACTTAACTTTCCTAAACCTGACCTATGTAACTTTATCTTGATAGCGTAATGTGACGACACCCACCCATAATTCTGAATTGAAGCTGTACCCCGAAGCCTGATGTGCACCTTCCCAGAAATTTAACAACTTGTCGTAGCACCACAGACCTCCTGTCTATTTTTGTAAGCTGAACCCATTTTCCTCAGTGGAAACGAAACTGTTATTTACCTTAATTTCACACATAAGAAACAATAAATTGTGTATATAATAAAGCCTCTATAAAAATAGCATTTTAAGTCTTATGAGTAATTTATTCTTCAGAATTTATCCTGGCTTCATATGAGCAGAGGAAATCTCTTCTCGTCACTAGGCTAATTTATACAACGTAAAATGCCATAGGCGTGTGCTAATAATGTTAGCATGTTATATTTGTTACAGACAGTTGTTTTGTCGGTGAACCTTGTGAGTTGTAATGGAGCCGAATTTTGTAACGTTATCTTTGTTAAATGTGGCTGTTGTCCCTGGCTTCATATGTGAAGAGGAGAATTCACTGGTTGCTTGTCTAATTTTTACAATGTAAAATGCCATAGGCTTGTGCTAATAATATTAGCATGTTGTATTTGTGAGGAAAATGTGTCCAGATAAAGACAAGTGCTTTGTCTGTGAATGCTGCGAGTTACAGTGAAGCTGATTTGTGTACTTCACAGAAACCCCGTCACCGACTAGTGTTTTGGAGGTGTAACTGCAGAGTGACACAGACGCATCACCACAAGTATAAATGCTCACAACAGCGTAAGCTATGGCTAAGGGTCTGCCGCACAAGTACACATCCTGGTTTAGTAGGAAATAATGCTGGTTTTATAGGCTCTGAGAGAGGGAGGCCATTTTGTGCAGCGTGTTCATAGTTTGGAGCAGCCAGAGCTCCTTTGTTGATGTTCATTTGTTGTGAGAAGCCTGAGTTGTTTACAGGGAGATAAAGATTTTGCTCAGGATCACACAGAGGTCAGAGTGTGAGCTGGTGAGTCCCAGCTTGTGTTTTGATGTCGAGTGCAGAGGTGCTTTATTTTCTGTACTGTCGATGTTTTGGGGACATTACCTCCATAACCCGATGGACTGATGTCGCTGGTAATGTATATGTGATATAATATCTTCACTGACTGCCGCAGGAGACGTGCATTTGCAAAACAGGATGTACAGAACAACTTGATTAAGTGTGCTTGCTCAGGGACACTCCAGGAGGAGAGATAACTGCTGTCATGGGGACTTGAACAAACAATTCAATTCAATTTTATTTATAAAGCCCAATATCACAAATCACAATTCACCTCAGAGGGCTTTACAGTACACAACATCCCTCTGTCTTTGGATCCTCACAGCTGATAAGGTAAAACTCCCAAAAAAACCTTTATTGGGGAAAAAAGTTCTGACTTTTTGCCAGAAAATATCCTAAAATGCAATTTCTGACATCCTGCTGGTGTTTGTTTCCCACTTTGTATCCCACAAATAAATCAAATAAACAAAAGTGAATACTCGTCAAAGATTGGCCTGTTGCCTAGTTACTCTTGGATGGGGTTGATTGGATCTATTAATTGAACTTACAGTCGAACCTCGCATAATGAGCCAGATCTCAAGCACAGTTTTCACTCAGTGAGTCGTTAATTCAAGATTGATTGTGCTCTACGTTGCTTTCTTGATATCATGCTGCTGGTGATTAATCTCAGCACTTCCTGCAGATGTTTCACAATAAAATCCTTCATGTGAAGTGAAGGAGCTCCTGCTTCTGAACAAGTGAACGTGTTTCAATGTGAAACAACCGAACAAGTCAATTAACACAGCAAAAGGGAGCAGATCAGAAACTAGAGGAGGATCTTCGTAAAATATGATCAAATACATATTAGAGGTAAAGGCTTGTCTCTGATGACAGCCGATCTGAATTAAAGGCCTGGCTCTCTTCACCCTTTTATCTTTGTGCTTTGGTTAACTGACAACTTAATAATATATTTATACAACACAACATATAATACTTTGTCAAGGATAGAATGAAAAAGTCCTGAACTTATTTCAGCTCTTGTCCCTGGTGTTTACTCCTTTATGAAGACAGAGACAGGCTGACATTAGGAAATATTAGAAAACAGGAATTTGGACAAACTAGAAAAGGCTGAGGTACACAAAAACAACCAGCAGTGCCCAACCAGCATGTTCATAAACTTGCAGCTGGAGAAACACAGGGACAAATATCATTTTCTCTAGTTGTACTTAATGTCATGTTACTGCTGGTTACACCCAAAAAAATTTTAAGAACTACTTTTGAATATAGCAAAGATGAGTTCAGGTTTGGGGAATTTAAGAGTTGTTAAAAAACACTGAATATTAAATGTATTCATGATCAATTAATTCAGATATTTTGTGGCTGCTCTAGAGGCACTTGAGCCTGACGCCCTGCTTCAATCAAGGTGACATATGGAACATAAATAGTTATGCAAATAACATCATTTGTTTTTCTAATGAATATGATAATTACGAATATTTTCAAGCAAACACAGTATTTTACATAACACGTAGGTGGTCTTAATGTAAAAATGTTTATCTAATACCTGTGGAGGTAACTCTCACTTATATAAACACTCTATGAATCAGGGACTCCAAAATAGAGCTGCAGCAATTAGTCAATAAATTAATTACTTGACAAAGAGAAAATTAATAAACTATTATAGTAATCGATTGATTGCTAAAGTCATATTTTAGGTAAAAAAAACAAAACAAATGTTCTCTGCAAAATGATTAACTGATTAATCAAAACAGAATTTGCAGATTAAATGATAATGAAAAACCTCAAGGCAAGTTCAGGACTTTTTAAGAACAATTTTACAATAAAAAAAAATAGAAGAAAAAAACTTAAATCTTCAACAACATCAATTATGGGGGATTTAGGGAAAATTTTGTCCAAACTTTTTGTCACTAGGCTAATTTATACAAAGTAAAATGCCATTGGCTTGTGCTAATAACATAAGCATCTTATATTTGTTTGGAAAACGTGTTTAGTGTAGGACAGTTGTTTTGTTGTTGAACCTTGTGAGTTGTAAGAGACGAATTATGTACTGTTACCTTTGTTAAATGTTGCTGTTGTCCCTGGCTACATATGAGAAGAGGAAAGTCCACTAGCCACTAGGCTAAATTATACAATGTCAGATGCCAAAGACTTGTGCTAATAACGTTAGCATTAATGTGTGTTTTGAATCAACTACACTTTACAGCACTTCACAGAAACCCTGTTGTGGACTGGTGTTTTGGGACTGTAACTGCAGAGTGACACAGACACACCACCGCACAAGTATAAATGTTCACAATGGCGTAGGCCATGTGCGTAGGCAATGGCGTAGGGTCTGTCGAACAAGTATAAATCCCCCTTAAAAGGGGGGAGGAGATAATGTCCGGAAAAGGGGTTGGGGACTCTTACTTCCTGCTCATGGTATGTTTAATGGTTATGCAAGAGTGCGGTCTGAGGGACTGAACTGAAGCTTCTGTGATCCGATGTGTGTTGTATCAAACATATATTCAAGTAAAATCAACTGTAGCTCATGGAGTTTATTTTATTATACATCAAAATGGAGACTGACTAAAGAGTACAAATTTTTTTTCATAAAAAATCTAATCAAATCCTGCATTGTAGAGAGGCAAATTACTTTTTAAGCATTTTAAGCATAAAGTTTGTATCAGGTATCATCAGTTATGTTGCTCACAGTGTAGCTGACAGGTAGATGGCACTATGCTTCATAACCTGTAACTAAAATAAACTCTATGTAGAGCTGAAGATAGACGACAGTGACCTACTGGCCTAAATGGGTGGTAAACAACATTCCTAACAATCAAACAGCTGCACCTAGTTATCAAAGAGTTTCTCAAGATTCAATATAAAAACATGAAAACATCAACTGTGTTCCAAACACTTGATTAGACTGACATTTTTTAGCACATGAGTTTCCTCCTTTGTGTGAATAGCAATCTTCCCATGTAACAAGCCATTATGCACAAAATGCTCATCAAACGCGAAATGGGCTTGCATCCTTTTTCTGAAGATATGGTGATTAAGTCATGTATAATGCATGTGCACCACAATGATATCCATAATGAGCACAGAGGCATCGTTCTCTATGGAGGACGGATAATGATGGAGAAGAGTTCAACCAGTGAGGTCGCCATGGTAATAAAAGGAGTAGCTGGTGCAGCCCAGACTGTTGACCAGTTTAGAGTGGCAGGGCCAAACTGTGGGCTGGATAACCTTTATCCCACAGACTGATAAGACCCAGCAGAAAGCACAAGACTGCACCGGAGGGAGAGGAGGGAGGGATAATGACAGGGAGGGAGAGGGAGAGAGGGAGGATGGTGTGAGCGAGATAATAACTACGATTACATGCACACAAGAAACCAGGTTACATACAGGAGACATCAGGTTAAGGCAGGAAATCTGCAAACACGTTTACATGCACCACAATTCCTCTCTTACCATAAACCAGAATTTACAATTTCTCCCCCAACCCCTCTACTGTCTGCTGTCATATTTTTAAGTTTATTAATGATATATGCTGCTGCAGCTTGAGGAGTGGTGTCGCAGTGAGAGGAATGGCTCTGTAGCAAAAGAGCATAGTTTTCTTCTTGCAGTGCATGTGAAAAACTGCACGACTTTCTTAATTCAAAATAAATTATACACCTTACATTATTCTCTTACAGTATTCATCCATACACCACTTACTGAGTGAAATGTTGGGAAATCATGCACATAAAACAAATAAAAATCCTTCTCATACATATAAAAGACAGCCAAGAGAATTGCAGACAAAATTACTAATCAAAAACCAACAAACTCACAGCTTATTAAATTAAAATCCTCAAAAATGTAGAGAGTCTTAGTAAGTCGGTGTATAAAGCCAAGAATTAATTAGTGCCTGAAGCCATCACGAGAGGAATATGCATGCTCAAGAAACAAAAGGTCAGAACTAATGTGCAAAAATCATTAGATCTCAGTTGAGGGGGTGAATTTATGGAACAGTTTAAGTGAGGAGCTAAAATGGTGCGGCAGCATACTGTGTAAATTAAAAAAAGAAAAAAAGTTTTGTGTTTGAACTCCTTCCTTAAGCTCTCTAATTTTATTCTTCACACAATTATATGTCACTTTTAACGTGTACAGACGAGCACAGTAGTAAGCATGCTGCCAGGAAAGACTGTCTGAAAATGCAACTCAGTCTCACCCAACACGTCATATACAAACCCTTAGAAAGTTGCCCTCAGTGCCAGATACAGACGCACAGACACACCCTTTACTGGTGGCATGAGATGCGCAGGGTGGCAGTATTTTTTGAAGCTCTGAGCAACTGTTGTAGTAGAAACAGCAAGAGAGTCTGCATAGGGTGGGTGGATGGATGGGTAAAACAAACTTACCACCCAGGAGCCTGCTGTTTGTGCCCTGTATAAAAGCAAAAGTCAACCGAGCTGTTTTAATGATAATGTAGTGTGCTAGTATGTGTAACATACTATGCTAGTGATTTACGTCACGTGATGTATGTGGCTTATGTCACGTGATGTTACATTAAGTTAGTTGCGAATGTACTTATTTCATGCCAAACTAGGTAACTTTGTTTTGTTGCGACACCTAAAGCTCTAGCCTGGTTCCAGACCATAGACCCCGCCCACTCAACTGAGTAGGCTTGCATCTCTGGTCTGGCATACTGCAATGAATTTGCGATTTATCTCGTCCAAACGATGGAAGGACCAATGAACGCCGGGGGTGGGGGCGGGTCTAGCGATTAGCCAATCAGCGCCACGCTGATGTCAAGCTGTGCGCCGGTGGGTAACTGGTGAGGATAGCAACAATGGCGACCGCTACAGATCCTACAGACCACATTAACGATGCTATCGAGGTATTTCGCCGCTACTCGCGTTAATGGAGGACCAAATTAAGGAAGCTGCTAAACTGGATTTAACGGCGATGCAGCTGGGCGTGCACGACGACGGAGACATTTTAAACGGGCAATGCTCGCTTGTTTTCAATGAACTAGGCTTAAGGAAGTAAACCTAAGAACGAAGTTTATCCCCTCTAAGTTCTAAGTTTATTTTGAAAAGAGACAGTATGTATCTAAGAGGCAGAAACTGTGCACTTTTTCCTGTGAAAACTGAAGGGTATTTTGAGAAGGCACGATGAATGTAACCAGTGTAAACTGACGTGCTCTCCAAGCAGTTTCCAAAACTGGTGCTGGATGGATACCTGGTAGAGCCCGACCGATATATCAGTTGGTTGATGAATTTGTATGATTTTGGCCTATCAAAGATATATCAGTATTGGCGTATTTGTTGTCAGATATGCATCTATATTAAAACTTTTTTTTTTTTTTAAGATGGTAATGCAAGAAGAGATGCATGGAATAATTTATAATGATCAAATCACCAGTGAAGTTTACTGTTTCACTGCACTGATGTCATTTTTAACATTAAAGTTTATTGTTAAACTGTAAAATGCAAAAAATAAGGAATTTTTTTTTAATCCCTAACATCGGTATCGGCCGATACTGATATCCAGTACTGGTTGGGCTCTAGTACCTAGATGACAGATGTGTGGGGACACTGACCAAGTGTGGGTAGCCTACTATAGGAGTTGAGAGTGAGAATATGTTGCAAAAAATGTACCAATATCCCCATATTGAAGTGAATAAATGTGGGGATAACATGTGTCTTGCTCCTCTGTATGACGACTGGCATAAACTAACCATTAGGCAATGTTATATTGTTTTCTATTGTACTATTTTTTGGAACTAATTCTCTTTTTTATTTGCCTCCTTTTACTTTCATGCCAAATTGTTTGTGGACAGGCATAAAACTATTTTCTATTCACATGCATCTGAATTTTACAAAGAACCTGCTGTTCAGCTGTGATTTACTCGGACTCATTTATTCCAATTTTAGATGCAAGGACACCAAACAAGTCTAATCTTTCTTTTGACTGCACTGTGTTCAGACTCTCATGCACATGCGCTCTTGTAAAAAGAAAAACCCTGTCAGAATCTTGGTTAAGCACATACATGGCCAATAAATCAGCTTTCTCCAGCAAAAAAAACAAAGAAGAAATCTAGCAAACCTAAAGAGCAAGCGAGCAAGTGGGGGAAGGGAGTCAGAAAGAGACTGGAGAGACTGGAGGTGAGGCATCAGGAGAGGCAACAACAATGGGGGAGAGACAGAGAGAGGGAGAGGAAGAGGATTGAGCCATAATCAGAAGATCAGAGAGAAGTAAACAAGCAGAGAAGAAGCAGAGTATGTGAAAGAGTGTGATCAGAGAGTGAGGAGAGTATAGCACTTTTAGAGCGAGAGAAAAAAGTCTCCCAGTCTGCCCATGAGGAGGAATTACAATTAATCAAGTGGTTTCATTACTGCCCTCCATTATTATAAGGATAAAGAGGGTCATTTCTGAAACAAATTCAGATTTTCAGCTCTGTGAGACAACATGCACCATCTTCCTCTGGGCTTTTTCCTCCTCTCAGTCATCCTTTCGCTCTCTCTGCTTCTCTGAGAACAATATGATCAGCATGCATTATTTATTGGGAAAGTACGGTTGTGTTTTGAAAGTACTGTATGTGCAGACGTGTGTGTGTGTGTGTGTGTGTGTGTGTGTGTGTGTGTGTGTGTGTGTTTGTGTGAATGTGCGATTCAGATTCAAATGAGGGGAGGGTGTGTTCTGCGGGCACAGGTGTACGCCTGTATGATTTCATCACTTTGCATGCAAATTTTAACTGAGGATGGCCGCAGAGACGGAGTGAGGGTGGAAGACAGAGTGCGTGGAGAGAGCGCGAGGAGGCCGAGAGGGATGGAACATGTGCAGGAAATGGATAGAGTGAGAAAGGTTGAGGGAAGGAGGAGAAAGATGGTGTGATGACAGAGCTGCAGGCGCTGTGTTTGTACATGCATCTGCAGGCAAATTAATCACGAGATGGTCTCTTACTCCATTAAAATGCTAATGTAGGAAAATCTAGACATTTCCATATATTTGCAATATATCCCAGAGCCCAAAGAGTGTTATTATGCTAAATGCAGGCTGGGTGCTCCATGCACACCAAATATAATGACAAATCTGACCAAGATAAAGATTAAAAGTCTCTTAAGTGGTGAATTAAAGAGCAGACTGGATATAAGAGATAGTGCTTAAATACTGAGCCTCTATCATATTAGACAAGAGGAGATTCTGGATACCTGGACTTATTAAAAGCCTTGAAAAACTATTTTCTCAAGAAGCTTCTTTCTCTGAGTGATGACGCCTTACATCAAGGCACTTTCTTTCTGCCAAAAGTGGAACAGTTCTAGTTCATTTACATGACAGATTCGTGTATTTGCATTTTTGTCAGAGATCCTGTCGGCGGTTTGAAGTGGGTGGAGCACTTATAGGTGATGTCACATACATCCCTGCACCAGTAAGGATTTATCCATATCTGAATCAGAATCTAAGGACAGTAAGCGGGTTGTTTGCTTCTGGTGCCACTGTTAATAAAATCCGATCAAAACACACCCAAACCTTCCTGATGAAGCGAGTATTTGACTGTCGAAGGTTAAGTATGCAGGATTTATCTAAGGCTCAGGAGGTAAAGCGGCTCGTCCACTAATCGCAGGATCAGCGGTTCGATCCACTGATGGCAGTGGCCGATATTTTTCTGTTGTGTCACATTAGTTTTGCACAGGTTAAAAACGAACAGTGTCCTGTCATCCCAGGGAAAAAAAAAATGTGTTTGTGACAGAGATCTTTCCCAGAATGCTGTTGGGAAGCATTTGGGATGACATGATGCAGTAAACGTAATGCTACATTGTGAACAACAACTCCGTGTTGAAATCAGCAGGAGGAGAACTAGTTAACGTTAACAGCTAACGGAGGCTGCACTGAGTTACATTATGATGCGCTTCGGCTCTGCTCAATAAAAATAAGTATTGGGCGAAGATAAATTATAACGTTATAATGACGTGTTCAAATGTCATGTCGTAAAATTTATTTTATGGACACTTGAATAAATATAGCTGTTTGAAGGGGGAATTTGTTGATGTTTTCACAGCAATATAAAATAGATAGTGGAGAGGGAATTATGATACATACATAGTAAGGGGTCGTACACATGCCGCGTTTTTTGCATCCTCAAATTCATCGTTTTCAATGTAGATGTGTGGCAGGTGTGCTCAAAGGCCAGAGTGACGCTGTCACAGCCCACAAGTGCTCCTGAGCGCCTACTTTTCAGGGTGTTGGTTGCGCCTCAAACAGAGTTTAACTTTTGGAATGCAGCAACGCAAATCGCATGTCATGTGACGGGGAACAACCAATCACAACTGACAGATATCTTCCCCTTTATCCGTAATATCAGTCTGTGATAAATATGGAAAAGTTGATCATGTTAGTGCAGGGCTACCCAGAGCTTTACATCCGTCCCACAGATGACAGGCCTACACACTTATAAACAGCTCCTGGAAGAAGATCAGCTCTGCATTCAGGATTTCAGGTAAATAGGCTATCATACGGTACTTGTTAAGGTTGCTTAGTAACCACAGACACAACCTGCCGCTGTGCTATTGAAAGCTGGCTCAATAACGCCCAGCGTCCAACTTGGCATTTTCCAGGCGGTTACAGATGCGGCATGTGTACGGGCCCTGAAAAGGCTTTTAAAAGCAGTTATTTTTTTATAGGATATTGTTAGAGCCATTTCTAGAAAGTCCTAGTTTCCTACTTTTTGAGTCACTTGAATGCGCCACCTGACCTAGAATCTGGGGAACCTTTAATTAAGGGCAGGTGTGCTGATGTGAGTGTGGAGCGTGGAAAACACCACGGGGTTACAGTCTTTAACTGCTGGCTGTTTGGTTAATCTTAGTTTTTACTGTTTGATGAAGTCGTTTAATGCCCCATTGATTTGAAGTTTGTTTTTGTAAAGGCCTGTTTATTTGGGGAATGTTTGTTTGGGGATTTTGTTTTCATTTTTTAAGCGCATCATCCTGCAACTCTCCACACATCCTGCAAATCAGTAAACTCTTAAACCAACCGAAGCACCTGGATCATCAAACAGTGAGTAAAGCTAAACACAAAACAGTGTGTTTATCATATCTCCCATTATAGTGTCTATATTTTGAACTTATTAGGAAGCTGCAATTGATACTTTTCATGAAAAAGCTTATATTAAAGGTTGTTTCTTTAATTTTTATATGACTGAGTTTGTGCTTATTCAAAGATAATGGAGATAACTTAAGTTGTTGCATGCTTAGTCATGAAGATTTAATGGTAACAGAAAAAGAGCTGTTGTTTTCTGACAACTAACTTACATAATATGCATCTTCTCTTATTGTGGACTCGACTGTTTCCCTGCATGGAAACAGAGCTGAGTTTTGTTCAGGAAGTGAAGAGGTGATGGTTTTATGCAGAACTGTTTTCTCAGCAGTGCTGCAGACTGACGGCTCAACCGCTGTACATGAAAGGTTTCCTTAAAACACCCTAAATGTCTTGGCTCTTATTGCTCACTTAATGTGGTATCCCAGGAGACATGTGACTCTGTTTAAATAAATGCAGCACTGTCAACATATGTTGTTGAAGGTCTACCTGCAGTGATTCATTTATATTCAGTGGCTCCACGCTGATGTAAAAATTGGTCTCACAGCAAGAAATATACACGTACAATGAAGATATAATGACAATTCATCATGTGGCAAAACAAATTCCAGCATAGCAGTCTATATATAACAATATAAATATCTAAATAAGCCATTACTCATCTGTGATGTAAAGTGAAATGTGTCCAGTGGCTGAATGTCACTCTCAAAATTACCATCACTAAATATTGTTCTCAAGCTTGTGACTAAATGGAGGCTCTTATTAATGGAAATAAACACCTGAGCATATACTACTGCTGTTAGGTAAGTAGCATAAACTGTGTATAAAGATGGACGACATTACAGCTCCCCAAAAATTTAGCTGAAACATCTTGATCACTCCCTTGATGAGACATGGACCAAACTAAAAGATCAGAGTACACGTTAAATAAATTTTTTCCAAACATGTTTTCTGTCGTTTTAGGTAGTTGTTATCACATGTTTAAAGCTATAGTTGGTAACTTTCATGTAAATAAGATTGTGCCGTATTTGCTGAAACTGTCACTGTATTCTGAAAGAAGTACATGAGACAGATAGTCTGAAAAAAATCATGTCCGACCTCCGCTTCCTACTGTTTCTAATGGTATTCGCTAGAATTAGACTGCGGCGCGGCAGCAACAACCAATCAGAGCCAACGAGTCTCTCTCACAGCTGTCAACCAAGTCATTCTGCGGTCAAACTATCAAAATAGGCAGAGCTGATCATACAAGCTGGAATTTGTTTTGCCACATGATGAATTGTCATTATATTTTCATTGTATGTGTATATTTCTTGCTGTGAGACCAATTTTTACATCAGCGTGGAGCCACTGAATAGTCTTTTCCATTTTATTTGCAGATGACACAAATCTGGTTCTTTCCCACAAACATTTCAAAACTCTTATTGAAGAAGCCAACCTCAGTCTTTCAGTCATTTCCATTTGGTTCCAAATGAACAAATTATCACTTAATATAAAAAAAAAACTAATTTCATATTATACTGTGGAAGGAAAAAATATGACCCAGAACAAGCTGACCTTTTTATTCAAGGTAATAAAATCAATTAAGTTTCCTCTGCTCGATTTCTGGGTGTAACTGTCGACGAAAAATGTTATTGGAAAGAACAAATCAATGCTGTGTCTACCAAAGTCTCAAAGTCGATGGGAATTATTAGAAAAATCAGTACTTGTCTTAATAGATCCTGTCTGTTAACTTTGTATTATAGTCTTGTGCATCCATACCTCATATAGTGTAATCTTGTCTGGGCCAACACTTGTCGCACATATCTCAACAAACTCTATTTACTCCAAAAAAGATTTGTTACAACAGTCACAAGGTCACACTTCCAAGCCCCATCTGCTCCCCCTTTTTTTAAAAACTTAAGATTCTAACCATTTTTGATATTAATTCAATGCAGATCTCTATCCTTGTTTACAAGTCCCTTTACCTGAGCTATGCACTACCACTCCACTTCCAACAATACTTTTGTACAAAATCCAATCTTCACAGCTATTCAACTCGGCAATCATCTCATCTAGAGGGCAATATAATATTAAATACAGAGGGGTCTCTCTGTGGAATAAAAACTCAAATTTAGCACCTAGCACTCCGTCCCTCCCTATATTCAAACCTAGATTAAAAAACAAACTCATTGCTGAGTTGTAAACAACTGCTGACCCGGACTATCATCCAAGTATTGTTTTGTTGTGTACCTCGGTAGTTAGACACCTTATTCTTCTACTTTCAACTTAACTTTGTCCCTCTTACTTATGTTCTGTTTTTTTGTGTGTTTTCAACAACTTCTTCTTGTTATATTCTATGTTCTTTATTTAGTAGTTATTTTAATTTTGTCCATTCTATCCATACTGTGTTTCTTTCTTTTTTTTAATTATCTTTTATGTTCTAATAAACTAATTGCATAATAGTGGTGAGGCCACTAGATAAGCCCGATTGGGATTCCGACCTCTCCAGCACACACTTTGTTTATGTTTTCTTTTGAGACCACTGTATAATCCTACTACAAGATGTGCAAATAAACAAATAAACATGAATCAAGATTCAGTTACTGTATTGCCTATTTCTTGCTTTAAAATGAGGTCCGGCTGGTGGGCTGTGCTCGCTGCTCCCGTTTAACTATATCCAACATGGTGGCAGAGTCACAAGCTTTCTCATATTACGGCCAAACAGTACACTAAAATTGCAAAAACATCTGAAGTGATGGGCAATAAAGTAACAGAATCTTGATTCATATCTGATCACCGCTGCCTTGTTAGACAGTTTGACTGCAGTTCACAGAGTGACTGACATGATGGACGGCTGCATTAGAGACTCCTTAGTTTTGATTGGTGGCTTTCATTCACATGCAGTATGGCTATTAGAAATACTAATAATAACTAGAAGGCGACAGAGTAGACAGAGGAGTATAATATTTTACACAGATTATTGGTATCATTTAGGCAGTGGTGGTGGTGCAGTGGTTTGCATTGTTCCTGGGTTCCTCGTTCAAACCCACGGTGGGGGCTGTGGGAGCCCTTCTGTGTGAAGTTTGCATGTTCTCCCCAGGTCAGTGTGGGTTTTCTCCAGGTATTCCGGCTTCCTCCCACAGTTCAAAAAGAAAATGAATACATGTACGTTGCTTTAAGTGTTCATTTTTCTGTTAAGTTTAGTTTTAATTAGTTATTAGATGCTCTAAGGGGATGTGAGGTCGTGATTGTCAGCTGTCTGCACCAAACAGTGTATTTGGTATTGGGTCAGGCGGAAGTATGGGCAGACTCTGGCTCCCAGTGGCGTCACCAGTGCAAGATGGCAGCACAGGATATTTTGGCTTCATTTTTGTAGAGTGGGAGGAAGTGGAGATGCATCCTCCATCTCTATATACAGTCTATGGTAAGTAGCAGCATAAGAGTATCTGAGAAAGCCAATTTTCCAGCTTTTATTTATAAATATTTTCACTTACACATCTTATGAACCAACTGTGGCCTCTGTCTGTTCTGAACCCTCCTGGGAAATCTGCAAATTATATTTCTGCAGTAACATTTCGGTGCCCTGTCAACACATTAACAGGCAGCCCAGCACCAGCACTGGCAGGGAGCCTCTCCACAGCGATGGAAATATAAATGTCAATGTTTTCTGTGACTGCTGCCATGATTACTATGGGAATAATATACTGATATAAACACCCACAATTTTGCAGATTATTTTTTCAGCGTTTTCATATTCACTGGGTAGTTTGACAGTGAAGACACAGACAGGAAACATATGGAGAGAGAGAAGAATGACAGGCAATAAAATCCCTGCTCAGTTGCAGTTACTGTATTTGAGTCTTAACCCGCAGGCCAACAGGAAGCTCCACAACCCTCTATTCATAATGTTTTCTTGCCTTTCAAGACATGGAACTTGGCACATTATACAGCCATGTATATTCTGGCTTTGTGAAACTAAAACAAACAAACATGTCACATACACTTTCTTTTTTTTTAAACACCAGATCGTAAAAATAAAATGGTGCTATAATGCTGAAAACTGAAAGCAGGTGTGACTAAATGAATTATTATCCACCAGGAAATTCTTGCACTCCATTTAACAATTAAACTCATTTACTATACCCTGCAGTGTGATGATATATAGTGCAAATGTAGCGCATACATGGTGATTGAATGTATCTATCTACTTAAATCCAACTCTCACACAAAGCACACACACACATTCCCTCACCTAGACTCGTTGGCTTGATGAGCTCGTCCAGCATGTCGTAGAAGGGCAGCCTCTGGAGCTTGACATCTGGGTGGACCGGGTGGAGTGTGGTCGAGCTGGACAGGTGGTGCGTCAGCCCGGTTAACTCATGCTTCCCAGGGCCGAGCAGTGAGAGGGGCAGTAAGGCAGCAGGTGATGGGGCTCCACCGTGACCGGCGTGACCCTCATACGCCAGCTGTGTCAGGCCAGCGGGCAGCGCGGCGCCCCCTCCTCCGACCACTCCAGCTGAGGCTGGGTGGTGTGGCCCAGGCATGGCCAGCTCTGAGTGGGATACCATTTTGGCAGGGAAGCGTCGTCGGTAGAGCTCTTTGATCTTCATATGCACGGCGGGGCTGCAGCCGGCCTTCAGAAGATGCAACGCCTTGGTCAGCAGCTCATGCTTGCGTCCGTGCTTGTTGCGCCCAGCGTAGCCCAGAAGCACCTGCAGCTCTGACACCCGCAGGCTCATCACCATTTGCTGTGATGGGAAAGAGGATGAGAAATCAACTTTTGTGATGCTATTCATGATTGATACAAAACTGATATAGGTCGATAGATCAACAGAATTTCTGTTTAAATAGAACCACTGAAGTGTAGAGAACCCAGGACAGAGCCAGGACACAGAGGTGTGTTCATTCTAGCAGCCATTCATACATAAGCTCCATTTCCACCAAGCAGTTCGGTACACTTTTTGCTGTTTCCATTGTGAAAAGTTGTGGATGGCACCAACGGAACCGTTACGTACCGTCCCCATTTTTGGTCCCCCCTCTGTTGGGGTACCTAGCACACAGATCTGGTACTAAAAGGTGGAGATGTGAACACTGCAGTCTGTTGATTGGTCAATAGAGGACAGTCACTCTGCTCAGGGCTGAGTTGTGGCTGGTTTTGTAGCTCATGTAACCACTGTTCATACTGTGGAGAGTTTTATTAGTAAACTGTAACTATAAAATGAAAGCATGTTTTGCTGCCTCTCGCAGCAGCTCACTGGGCCAACTGCCGGCAACTTTTAAGGTGGAACGTTAACTTGTAATGTTACTTAATGCATGAGTTAACGACATGAATCCAACAGCACACTGACAACTTTGATCATCACTTTAGTTTTTATATGACATACACTTTTAGTACTGACTGGATCTTCAAGCGTTTATATATTATGTTCAACCGGACTATGTGAACTGCATATAACCAAATCCTCAGTTGATGACGAGCGCCATTCTGGTGGGCAACACCAAACCCCTGAGTTTGCCTGAGAAGGACTAAATGCACAAACCCGCTATTTTTAAATATCCCATGGAGAGAGACTCTCACTGCAGCCTGTTTTATTTTGTTCTGAAAATGTCGGCATGAAGCCTTGTTCTGTGGACGATAAACAAGGTGCAGACTTCCATCTGTGTTCCTGATAATGAGGATACAGTGAGAGCTGGATGGAGCAGTGAGTGACAACAACCCCACCCATATTCAAGAGTACTGTTTGCGGTGGAAATGCTAGGTGGACCAAAGGTGTAGGTACCATGTCTGAAGGGTTACTTTTGTTTCCAAAGGTACCATACTGAAAGTGTTTGGTGGAAACGGGGCTAAAGAGACTTAAAGTGCAACAGCGATACGTGGCTCATTCATTGTGAATGGGACCTGGTGCTGCTGCCTGGTTATACAGAGATTTAAAAAGGTGCCCAGAGGCTCTACGTGTTGAGAAAGGCTCAACTTTATGCAAATGTCCTCTCAGGCAAAGCAGGTGACAACCACACGATAGCAATCATATTGATTCTTACAGAAACAGAAGCACTTTGACAGAACTGAAAACAAAACCCATTCTGTACTCTGGATACAAACTGTGCAACATGAAATGAACAACTTCCTTGTGCATAGTTTGGTACAATATCTAGATCAGAAAGAAACTGTAAAGTCGCAGCAGGGTATGCAAATGACATGCTCAACGCAACACACCCACAGAGCTGCAGATTTATGAGCGGCCAGAGACCGTCTACTACTTTGTGTGAGTGCAGCGCTACTCCTAGTTTACCCTGCAACACTCTGTGATTCCCCAGGGAAAAACTTAACAAGTTAATGTGGGAGAAGACATTTGGCTGCTCTGCTAGCCCTTCTGCCACTGCCAGCCTGACCAGGTACACAAATTAACCGAAAGATTGAATTTTAAATACATAACTGGATGATTTACATTCAATATTCTGTGTCTTTATCTGGCACGAGGCTGGTGTGTTGCCTTTGAGCAATGCCAAACTCTGTGCTGAGTCTCTCCCTACACTCAGACACGTTAGTTCAGCACAGCTGGCAGTTTGCCCCACAGATGTTTAAAAAAAAATACACACACACACACACACTGTAAAGTTTCCTTCTGGCAGACACACATTTCATCGCCCTACAGCGCACAAAAGTCTCAGTATTACAACAGCTTAATTTCCCAACATGCTTATGAGAACCTGTCAACTGGATCAGCACCTGTCCAAATACTACAGACATCACTGACGCTGGGAAGCAGCATGCTCGATGCAGTAAGTTTTTGTATGTGTTTAAGTGAGAAAAAAACTACAAAGGATTTTCCCTGGCTCAATGTGAGGCTGAGGCGCTACCTCCCAGGGGGTTGTGGGATGGAGCTGCAGCGAGAGCATGAGAAAAAGTGTTGCCTGCACTGACTTCAGGTTTAGCTTCAGGCTTGCCCAAACTACAGTGAGCACCAGCAGCTCTTCATCTGACGACAGCAATTATCCAAATGTGTATATGGACTAACTTCAAGTAGAACTTGACAAAGAAAAACAAAGTTGTAGCCACGGTGACTGTAACTCAGCACTTCCTGCAGCTGTTTGAATGCAAAGGCCATGATCAATTATCACATGAAGCAGCTACACCAAATGCTGAAACTCCATTATTCAGCTCAAGTGATCAAAAAACACGTAGACAAGCCAGCTGAAATTTAAACCGTTTTCCACACACTTGTCCTGTCTTAGCTTGACTCAGTTTGACTTCAAGGTGTGTCTTCAAGAAGTGTTTTTCCATCACACAGCCTGCCAGGTAAAATAAGACTTGTCCTACAGATTCTTCACAATAAAAGTCCCCCTTTATTCTGTTATTTAAAAGCTTTTATTGTGAAACAGCAAAATAACAACATGTTAGTAGAAGCTACGAAACTACAGAGGGCTGAACACACAGACTTCTGAAAACGTATTTCTCTCTGGTCTCGTCGTCACCACTACCAGCTTGGAGTCGGTCAGACACACTTTTAGCCTGAATCCAGAGATGATCCATTTTGGGTGTGGCTCGGCATGTTTAAACTGACAATAGAAACGCAAATCGGTGTGGCAAAGTTTGACTTGGCGCAGCCATAAGTGCCAATGGAAAAGCCTGAATAAACAGACAAAGAAGCACAACTGCCTAGTTACTATATCTACAGTAATCACTACTGAAAGGTTATAATTATTTGCTCCAGATGACTCAGAACGCTAGGCAGATCCCAGGTGTGAATTTAAGAGCTTGGATTTGAAGCAGGACAATGCTGAAGTTTTAATGCACTCAAACTTTAAAAAAACGATTTAAGACACCAAGCTGGCCTTGAATGGAGGGACCTGAGACCAGACAACTGTATACCAGAATTTTATCACCATTCACGGTAAAGGACAAATTCCCTGAATTAAGATGGTGAGGTTTAATTTTCTTAGAATAAGAAAGAATAAGTAAGAAGCTTTGTTAGTATAAATAATCAGCTGCCTACAGTCACGTCAGTGTTAGCGTGTTTGAGATGTCAGATACAAATAACAAAAATATACCAATACTGTAGTGACCTTTTCAACATACCACAGTTTCTAGGCCACTTAGTTTGAGTGATGTCTCGATTTTGACTCGTGTTTCTGTTCCTTTTCTCGAGTTCCACAGTAATAACGTGAGGCACGGAGGTTTCACGTGGTTTACTGAGAATCCAAAAAAGATCCAGAAAACAAAACTACAGGCCAAGTCTTTCCAAAATTACATCTTGAGCTGTCCTCTACCGACTTGATGTCCCATATCTATATATTCTCATCATATTCCCGTTATTATACTTCAACACTGCATAACAAGTCAACACAAACTTCACGTCGTCTTTATGCACAACACTGTCCACAATCTCCTACTGCCATGCGCACTAAACTGCTTTAGGCACCATACCTGGCATAAATATCTTGTGTATGCATACTCATGAATAAAGTAAATATAAACATAACTTCAGTATAGTCCACTCCCATACATTATACAAAATATACAGAAACGGTTGTGTAAACTTAAATATCATCATGATGTGTCATGTCAACACGGAAATCCTTACCAAATATTAATATGTACTTAAGTGGCTCTTACAAATACTTTCTTCAGTTACAGTTTTCCTATCATTATTTGGGTTGAAACTAAGATGAAAGACGAATAAACACATAACAGGACAAAATCAAAAGAGTAAAGCACAAGCTCTTTATCTTAAGATGGAGGTGAGTGATAAACAAGAGCTGAAACCTCAGCTCATTAACAAGCAGCCATCACTGACATACATTAAATATGTGGACAGAATGTGGATGACTAAAGCTATGAGACAGACCTTAAAGAAAGCTGATCTTAACTGCATTACACAAGCTACAGACAAGGACACATACTGTATATGCACACACACACACACACACACACACTGGGTAGACTTGTAAGAATGTCTTGGACAAACATCCTCCCTTCATCTCCTTTAATGACAGAGCAGGGATAAATCACACAAACACACACCCCCTAAATGACAAAGCACGCAGGCCTGTTAGTGCCCAGTGTGTCAGTTTCCGGCTAATCAATTATATACACACAGTTATAATTGTTATGTACAGAATATGTGTGCTGCTGTGTCCACACAAAGGATTAAACCTTCAAGCCTTCTACATTTTCTTGTTGTTTTTTATAATGAGGCCCGTTCCTCCTGGGTTACGCTGGAGTCTTGCATTTAATTGACATTTAAAATGACATATATTATGGCTGCTGTAGGCTATTTTTTGTGACCTAAACATAGCAGCTACTTATTAGACTTGGAAAAACAAAAACACCAAGATGCACCAATGCTGCTTTTTCACTGCTGGAATGGATTTCTTGTAAATATCTAGCTTTATATTTAACTTTGATGCTAAGCTATTTATAAGAGTTCATCAGTAGGAGTGCATTTAAAGAGTTAAATTAATGCACAATAATCTGAAAATGCATGTCAAATTTAGCATATATCATTTGGAAAGAAATACCCATTTATACGCCCTCATTTATGAGCTTTCTTTTTTCAGGAATACCTTAAGTTTGACTGCGATGTTGAGGAGACAGAACAGAAGCTTATTCTACTGCTGTCCTACTTTGCTCTTTGTGTCATCTAAATGTAGCTACTACACATATCATAACTCAATACAGTACCAAAACTGCTTTCATTTTCACAATGAGTGGCCCAGGTGTGAATAAAGCCTTTCACTCTGGTTCGACCACAGAACTGCACTGCATCACCAACACTGACGCATGAACGGTACTTTTGAAAGGAACTGAAACCCCAGAAGTTTTTGCAGGTTACTGTAAAACTTGCTCCACTTTAGCACATCTTTCTGTCAGTGTGTGCAAGAGCAGCAAATCAATACCTGCTTCAAGTAACACCTACAACACTTGAAACATCTAAAGCCACCCAAAAACATTTTCTGTATGGGCAAATTTAACTAGTAAGAAATACAACAACAAGCAACTTAATCAGCCAAATATTCTAATCTTCAGTGAATAAAACAGCAGATTTCATCCAGAGGATGCTGTTGAATATTGCCTTTTAGTCCCTTTCTACTGCAAGAACTTAATAGGGATCAGCAAATATTAACAAGAAAATTAAAAACAAAGCGACTCTTTCTCGTGTCCGGTATGTTCAAGGTCAGCCTGTTGAACATCCAGGCTCATGAATGCCCACTGCCCACTCACTGTTATCATAGGGTACTGCCCACACTGCCTGCTACAGTGAGTGAATGAGAAGCTATTAAATCAGACACAAGTTGCAACCTCCATCAGCCAAGACCAATGGTGCATTCACTGGTGCATTCTTCTGACTTTGGTGTGACTCGGCATGGTCGCTACTAAGAAGTTGTGTTGTATTTGATTGTTCAGAGCATCTAAACCACACGTTGATAATGAAGAGCAAAGGAAACAGATTGGGTGAGCCATGAAACTCATGTTCCAGATTATTCCGACACAACATGAATGCAGCACAAGGGGCCAAGGTAATAGTCAGGTTCACTATGTCCTGATTTCAACCTTCGTTCAAAACGTTAGTTTATAAACTATGTATTTTTTGTAAAGTTTAGAGTGTGATAGACCCCAAAACCAATGTTTCCATTTTTTTCAAAGTCTCTGTGGCGGCCATCTTGGACTTTCAAAATGGCGACCACCCATAAACTGTTTTTAGGTGGATCCCTCATGATAAATCAAACTGGTTCTGAGTTGAGGAGTTAATTGCAAATTTTTCAAGCCAAATAAACAAATGGAAACATTAGTTTTCATATTCCTTGTGTTCTAACGATTCCAAAAATGTATAGTTTATAGACTCCCCAATAATTTTGAACGAAAATACATTAGGAACTGGACTATAACTGGGACGTCTGCTACATGCCCCTCAAATAACGACAGATTGTTTGTCAGTGACATTTCTGTAACATCGTTCTGAGCTTACATAGCCCACCTACATACAAGTAGGATGCTGAATCAGTGCATTAAAATGATTTTATTAATCTAAACTTCTACATGATGACTGGTAATGCACTGAAGAGAGGTTTTGTGAGGTGGGCAGCACTAGCTGTCGAACGTGTATGTACTATAACAGGAGTGTCACGGTGAAACTAACGCCATCAAAACTCAAATGGGCTGATATTCACATGTATCAACATTAAGGAACCAATAATGTAAAAAGGAATCGGTCCGCCCTAACAACTATCACAGATTCTTTGTGTCTGCTGTTCTCCACCCACTTTGGGGATGAGTTCCTGGAACAAAATGTTGGCACTGCTCAGGAGGTAATACTAAATACATGTTCCAGGTACTTTGGTCAAGCTGATTTGATGCCACATCACATTCATTCATTCATTTTCCGTAACCACTTATCCTGTTAGGGGTTGCAGGATGGCTGGAGCCTATTCCAGCTGACATTGGGTGAGAGGCAGAGTACACCCTGGACAGGTCGCCAGACTATCACAGGGCTGACACATAAGGCCCGTTTCCACTGAAGAAGTTCCTGGTACTATTTGGGGGGTAGGAACTACTACAGGAACGTCCTCTCGTTCGGCCCTCTCCACCGGCGTGTCTCCACTGAGAGAGCGGAGTAGGAGGAAGGTTCCTGTAAAGTTACGGGCTCTGGATGTGACGTAATCGTTGTGCGACCATTTACCAGGGCGACGTAGGGACACCATTAGCTGATAGCCCTTAGCGGTGTCTGTAATAACTCACTAAATGGCCGGTGAAAAAAAAAAAAAAATTCCAGCGGATGTCTTAGTTACAACATGACTGAGCTAACTGGAGTAGTTTCATGTTGTATCCGACAATGGGAGGCTTTTAACAGATGACGTCCTGATGTTAGCTTTGCTGCTGCTGTTAGCTGTCCCTGTCAGCGGCAGCCACTGATGCGTTCTAGACATTGTGATTTCCCAAAACTGAATAAATACCACACATAGCAACACAAAACTGCTTTGCTAGCTCAATCATGTTGTAACTAAGATATCCGCTGGAAAGAATATTTTTTTCATGGGCCATTTAGTGAGTTCTTTTTACATGGCGGAGGAAGCTATATGAACGAACTAACCCTCGTCTGCTGAGTTTTAAAAATGCCGGCTATTTTGTTGCTTTCTGTTGACATCACATCCCTCTGTGAGTATATCCAATCAGCACCAAGTAATCCCCAAGCCCCAGCCGGGAGTCTTTCGGGGCCATTCTGAGTACCTACCCTGAGGCAGGGGCTTGTTTAGCCCCTGTAAAAGTTCCGGAACTCTGTCCTTGTTTGGCCCCTCCTATCAGGCTCAACTCTCCCGGGTGTACGGAGCCTGGAGGTACGGAAGAAGGCTTCACGGAAGAGGTTCAGGCAAGGCTCGCGCTGGTGCACGCTCGGACAAGCTCGGACATGCTCGGGCACAGCACCTGCGCTCTCTCATTGGCTGGGGAAATCTCCGCCCAGAAGCAGTCCGAGCTCACAAAAACATCAAAATACAGTTAAAGGGCAGGAGCTCTGCAAACAGAGTCACCACTACACATGAGTAGAAGCCCATAGGTGATGATTAAGCAGGATTTCATTTGTACATGTCTATATTTTGTTTTGTTTGAAAAGCCTCCAGATCCTACCTTTAAGGTTTATGGCTATTGTTCGGACAATACATGCACTGTGATGATGTTATATTGAGCTTTAGGAAATTGTGACGGGCATTTTTCACACCGATAGACTGAAAGATTATTTGAGAATATAATCAGCAGCTTAATCCGTAATGAAGATAACTGTTAGTTGCAGCCCTTAATAAAACACAGGAAGAAAAAATAAAAAAAAAGATAAAAAATAATTGACCAAACAACTTGCTGGATGCTGTTTGGGCCACTGACTGCTTGTGTCGCTCCCAGCAGTGCGGTGTACGAACCTGTATCTCACTTTCACATGAATGAGTATCAGTAACAAACATCAGCACCACTTCTTCCGTTGTTGACTGTTTTAAAACCACTTACTTCACTCACCAACTAAAAGCACATTAAAATGAGGAGATCACCCTCACCGTGGCCTCACTCACTTTCACACAAACATACCCTTATGTGAAACACAGTGGAAATGCAACACTTCACAAGGTACCAAAGCCCCACAAGTATGGCTGTAACTAATGCTTATTATGTTCATTATTTATTATTTTTCCTGATCAGTCTATAAGAAAATTTGATCCATGATATAATAAAGAACAGAAAAAATGTCCATCACAAGTTCCCAGAGAGGTGATGCATTCAAATGTCTTGTTTTACGGCAGCTAACAGCCGTAAAACATTCACTTTGCTCACACCAGTTATTCACATTTTAGATGCTGGAACCAGTTATTCATTTACTTCAAAAAAATTACCTAAACAATTATTTGATTATCATGAATGCTGAAGATAAATTTTCAGTCTACTTGACATGTTAAGTGGTTGTTAAGTTCCTGCATGGAGACAAGATTTCAGACAACCTGGGCTCCAAACAAGCTCCACGCTGCTCAAAGTGACAGAGCAGAGGATGCTGTTTACAGGCCAAACACTGCATCTTGTGTACAGCAGCTGTCACATATGCATAGCCACACACACACACACACAGATACTAACAAAGTGGCTGATGTATACAACACCCCAACACAATTACCAGTCAGGACATACAGGACATAGACCCATCCTTGTCCTTTGTCACTGCGAGCATACGTTATAAACACATTCATGGTGGGTAAGAAAAACTGTAAATGTAATTCTGATGCTTTCGGTCTGAACCACACTGCAGTTATAAAAACACATCAGTCAAACACAGACGGCTCGTACAGCAGGAAGCTCTATCACAGGTGCAGCACGCAGGCAGGCGGCAGCTGTCTGTGGATTTTCAACATTCAGAGATATTTTTTAACAGAATAATAATTCTGTTTTTTCAATATCATTCTGTTTAGTATTCCTATACTTGGACTGCACACACATGCACACACACAGTGCATTGGTCCGGCCAAGAAAACGCTCCTGCTGGCGACATAAATGACCAGTTCCATGAAATATGCATGTTGTAGAGAAGAGGGGAGTGTGAAAAAAATGATGACACTGGTTGCCCACTGCTTCTCTCTCTCTCTGTCTCCCTCCCATACACAAACACACACACACACACACACACACCAACCAACCCCCAATCCACTCGCTCTACAAAGCAAACACACACTAAAGACAGACAAATACACACAAACACTGGCTCAAATAAAGGTATCACACACACACACACACACACACACACACACTCCACCACACTGCGGATGTGTAACATTCCTCTGGCTTCAAAAAAAAAAAGAAAAAAGAAAAAAAAAGAAAGAAAGATGGAAAACAAATAGAGGAGAGAAAACAGTGGGGCGAGTGGAGGAGAGATAGATGAACAACTCGCACTTATCTCCTCTTCCCTGCCCTCCTGTCCATTAGACAATCATTCTCCCTCACAGGACAGATGTTACCTAAACTTCTCCATCTTCCTGGTCAACAGGAGGGGAGAAGGTTCCTGAAGCTATTCAACCATCCATCAAGCAGCTCTGATGGAGTACACTCGCAGCTGAACAGTTCAAAACCAAGAGGTAATTAGTTTACTGTCATATAAGACAAAGACAGGCTGCAAATGTCGGTGAAAGTCCAGTTGCCTACGATATAGCACTTACGACAGGCTGCAAATCCTCACATTCAAGAGGATGGGATTTGCAAATGTTTGTCACGTTTGCTTGAAGATGAAATTGTCTGTTGACATGTTATGGATTAACTGACCCTTTGCTAAGTCCCGCTCCTCGGACACAGACTGGCCAATCACAGTGTAGCTTCTTTTTTCATTTCCAGGCTGGTCATGGTTGAACATTGTGCCTTGGGCTTGTGTATTAGTGATACTCATTATCCGAAGAGGTAAAGAAGACATACATTTCTTTCATGTTTCAAAACAAAAAAATCAAACCCTGAAAAGCAGTGTCTGAAATTAACACCTGCCAAAAGCTGAGGGTAGATTTTCCATTTGGTGTGAAAATTTTAGAAGGCTATCTGCCACAAAATGTAAATTTTTTTTACCAACACAGTCACGTAATAAAAAAGTACGCTGGGAATCGCAACCGTGTTATAACGTCATTTACAACTGCGCTGATTGTGTTCTCTGCAGTCTGTCTGTAACGGAGACGAGTTTGACACTCACAGCAACATGGACTTCATGGTGCATTCAAGTGCACCTCATGATCTCTGAAAAAAACATTGCTTTGTACAGCAAAGCGTGTGGGCGCCAACCATGACGCATTTAATTGCACCTTGTAAACTCTGCCATGAAGGTTGTTTAAAACAGAAGAGTTACTATTTTTTCTTGTTGTCATGTGTCATTACTTTCATGTTATTTCACAACAGCATTTTTAATAATTAGATGATAAAATCATAACAATATCCCATTAATTTCTACATTGGCAGATTTTAAAAATTCTATTTAAGAGTAAAATCAAGTTGTTATCAGCAAACCCCATGATATTCTTGTACAACAGGTCCTTTAGTACCTCTGTGATCATTTTGAAGATATTTTACTGCAGCATTTTTAAATAATTAAATACTAAAATCATACCATATGCATGTATTTTGGCATGAAAAAATATGCATGTTCGAAATAAACTAAACTAAATTATCCCAGTCTGCTGCTCACTACCATTATTTTGGCCAGTAGAAAATCTGCTTGGCTGATGGATTTCTTCATCTACCAGTCCCCTTTGCTGGTGAATCAAAAAGCTACTGCTGGAGACTGGTGAACAGTGTGGGGTTAGCTCGCTGGCAAGCACATATTGTAGACCCCTCTGTCTGCTTCTCTCTGAAACTGCTTTTTCATTTTTCCAAAAATTTGATAGTATTTCTTCAGAGAGTGCAGTTTGACAGTGACAGGTCATAACAAAGGGGCGGGGCTTAGCAAAGAGTCAATTTGACCAATCATTTGAGCTTCACCTCATATAACTAAATACTAGATTAAGAATACATACAAACAAGGCATTGCTTACTTAATCTGGGTAAAACATAAAACAGCAAATCCTCCTGCACTCCATAATGAACCAGTGGATGTAGCGAAACACTAACTGCCTAACACTGATCAAAGTAATTGAAAAACAACAATGAAATGCTTTAAAGTTATATCAAAGACATTGCAGTGTCACAGTATTTTACAGCATGTGTGGCAGACTTTACCATTCTGACTTAGAATGTAACCTTTTGCTTAATTCACACAAAAATCAGCATCCTGCCGTCACCGATCCAACTGCACTGAAAAGTCGGGTTCGAACAAAGCATGTCTGTGTGAGAATGTGCTCTATTGTGTTGTTTTACTGAAACTACTTGACATGTAGGTGCAAAGGGAAGCTGCAACAAAGGAAGGAGGGTGAAAGGCAGAGAGAGAGGGGATACAACACAAAGAGAATAGCTGGTGGTAACAGGGGAGCTCTTGCACACAGAAACACACACACACACACACACACACACACACACACATACATCATGCGGTCCAGTGTGGGATTTTGCAGTTGAAGAGGAAGTTTCTGCCTTAAATTTGCCAGCCTGTGACATTTAGCACCAATAAACAATATATCTAAATGTGACAATTTGGGTTGCCAAAGAAAATATGAGGATTCACTGCGTCCGCCACAATGATATACTCGTCCGAATGGAAGGGCCCATAAAACAACATTTTGACCGATGTATGACGCTAACACTGAAGCCCACAAAAACCCAGAGTGATGAAATTTCCTGAGGCAAGTTTTAAACCGCTGCACCAAAATTCATTTAGGAAAAACACAAAAAAACACACTCACACACAACTAGAACTGTGCAAAGAAAGGTCATTTCACATTTTCACTGCAGGGATACAGACAGTTGTCATTTCGCTTTTGAGAAGAAGAACAGTCCAGAACTTCAGAGGTGGATGAAAATAACTGAACAATATCTTTATAGTGTTGTCAAAAATATAGATTTTTTGATACACATCGATTCTTTATAGGACTGCCCCCCACTAAAAATTTTCCTAGTTGACCAAAAGTCATTTAGGGCTATTAGTCAACTAGTTGCCCACATTTTTATGATATTAACTTAATATTAAATGACATATTCTGGGTGGGGCAACACAATGGTTTGAGTTGAAGGTGTGAGAAAGAATAGTATCAGTAACATTGTTAACACTGTGCTACATTACAGAGAAATACAAAACCGTATATTTTATCTACAAGTGCATGTCACACACTGAGCGAGCCGCCTGTTAATGAAGCTGTGGGCTAATGGGCATGTAGCTACTTCCATGTTTCAGATGATACGTCATGTTTGTAGTCGACCAATGAAGATGAGTTTACATATCACCTTGGGTTCGTCCTTCACCTTCTCAAAATGATCCCACACTTTGGATTTCCTGCCCGACATGTTATTAACTAGCCTGTGTAATAACCGCAGGTACCAGCCCTGGAAATTAACCTGACTCCTGTCTAACTGCTGAGCGTGGTCACTTTCTGTGTCTGTCCTTTCAAATTAAATTCCCACATGGTCCAGTCATATAGGTTTTGATTTACTGACAAGGCGCAGCTCCTAATAGAATTTCACGTTTGTTTTTCTGCGACTAAGTGACCAATGAAATCTTGCCAACTGATGACCTTTCCGGTCGACTAACATTGGTCGACTAAAAGCGAGCAGCACTAATTCTTTATATTTGAAACTCTTTCGATGCTCATTTTTTCATAGTATCAATATAACTTTCCAAATCTCTCTTCTCTTTAACAGCAAAGTTGACACACACACCAAGAACTACATACTGACTTTTTTCCTATTTGCATTTACTCCACCAACAGGAATGCTAAAGTGATGTACTGTAAGCTGAACATCAGTTGGTACAGCACCATCACTTTTGCTTTGATGAATCACAATCACTTTGCATATGCTCAGTAAAACCTGGACTTTTGTGCTGACTGTTGTTTACACAAGCCTCACACATTTCCATGATTTGAAAGTAATTAAAACTTGCACATTTGTCACCACACACACAAAGTCTAGATATTCTGGCATATGGTATTTGTCAAGGTTGGATCAGGGATATCGTTTTTTTTAGACAATGAAAACCTCTGCAACGACCATTACTACTCTAAAATGTACTGTATAGCCTACAACTAATTCTACTATAACTTTACTTTAACATAAAGCAACCAAGCAACAGTCCTAAAATAAGTTCAATTCAAAATCAAACCAAAAAGGAAACAGAGAGATTATTATAACTCATGGCACCTCGCTGACTTTTGGTACTTTCCCTTTTATAAAGCAAGGACTTTTCCAGTAACATTTTGAGGAACTCTGACATTTAATTGCTTTTACAATCTGGTTTCTGTTTTGGTTCCTGGGTGGTGTTACTCGTCCCCGAAAAAGTCCCTACTGAGGTTTTACTTCCTGATGGCTCAGGCACCATCCAGGTGGAGTTTGTGGTGCTTGACCAGTTGCTGACTGGTGTAATATGAGCCTCATGAGTCATTCAGACGGCAAGTAAGTACTTGTCATCAGTCGTGTGAATGTTAAGCAATGGGATGTGAAATGTAATTTAACTAAAAAAAAAACAACCCACCTTTAATTCAATAGTGTTAGTAGAGCGTTAACAGGAAATAAGGAAACAACACCATGCAACTAAAGTCCTTGGCCCAGTAACAGAAATGACGTCTATAGATTTAATACTTGATTTAAAAGGATTCAGATCTGATTAAATGCTATCAAAACCCAAATTTCACTCTACCCGGGCTGTTGATATATCATCCAGATTGATATGTTGGCTGATATAAGCTTGTTGCTGATCAGTACTGGGATCTGTATCAAAATTGTTTGTTTATATGTTCTGTATTGACCTAAAAAATCCTACTTGTATTGGCTGTCCAGTTTTTTGACATTGTTGACTTGTCTAACATTATACCTTAACCTTACCTTAATGTTTTCAAAATTACTTTATTCCTAAATTTAACTCTTAGTTTTATGGGTTTTTCTATTTTTCATTTCATTTAATCGATGCAAATATTTAGGTCTGTGCACGACTAACAAAAGAGTGGTTAATTCTGGTAACTGGAGGAAATTGGCTGGTGACATTACTGTAAATAAGATGCCCATGAGCCTCATGCACTGTTGCTATGGAGAAGAAACCAGTCGGAGGCACAAAATCAGAGCTGTGGCGAATTCATGAGGCTTCATCACGGTAGTTGCCAGAATCATACAAAATTTATTCAGAATCTGAAGCTACACTAACTTAAACCACTGAATTATATTTGTTTAATCTGCATATTATTTTTTTCAGTTAATCATTTGATCTTTAGTAGGTGGGAAAATGCCTATCTCTGTTTCCCAGAGCCAAAGATGACATCTTCAAACATTTTGTTTTGTCTGACCAACAACCCAACACCCAAAAATATTTGGTTTACAATGGATAGTTTCAGTTATTTTGCTTTCAATAGCCCGACACCCATCAACCAGCAACAAAAGTTAATTTTTAAGAAAAAAAAACACAAAATGACGTGAAATACAAGAGGTCTTTCCTTTTAGTGTGGTGCTCCATTAATTCAGTCTGAGCTTTGGCACCAAATTTTAAAGCGCTATCCGTTTAGAGGTAAAATTTGAATGTTTTGTGATGTAACTGTTTTGCCCTTTATTGTATTTTCTTTCCTGTTGGTGTTGCTGACAGACTACCACCTATCTGTGTTAACATGTGGAAACAAAGTGCCCACTGCAAACCCTCCGGTCTCCACTGGTTAACCAGCCTTGGTGTCTCTTCACTGTGCATCACCCAGGTCCAGTGGGAGCTAACTAACAGCGCCGCTCAAATGCAATTACTGCTGATAACACTGCCATTGCTGTGAAACATGGTGTCCATCCTCCGGTCTTCCCCCAGGTAGCCCTGGTCAGTGAGCAGACTTTTAAACCTAAAAAACTCCTTTAGCATTGTAAGCTATTTTAGCACCACTAGCCTTGCTGACACTGCTAATGGAGCTAACAGTGATAACAATACTAAATGGGTTTTGTGGCTAAAACTGGGCAACTTACTCACCGGGGCGACCTGTGAGGAGACCACAAGGTCGGCACAATCTTTCCAAAGCAACACTGTTGGGTCGGGATGGCATTACTAGAGGTACAGAATGAGTGACACTGCTAGCTAGCTCCCACCAGACCCGGGTGGTACGCAGTGCAGTAAACAGAAGAATAGCAAAATCTACCTACAGACCGACATGCATAACTGGTCAAAAATATGTTCCGCAGTTATCTGAGAAACAGTTAACCTTTGACATCCTTGTTTACAATGATATAAAACGGAAAAGGAGCAAATCTTCACATTGAGGAGACTGGAGACCAGAGAATAATTTTTATTTTTCTGTCAATCCTAACTGATTAATCTAATAACTGTTGTAGCTGTTGCTTCTACAAAGAATTATCTGTAGCTGCCACTCACTGTTAGCAGTACATGCGCCAAGTTTTGAATTTTTCTGACCAAAATGCACCTTGGGAGTCGTAGTTAACTTCTCTCCTCCGGGTTTTATGCACAGACATGTACCTCTTGCTCCTACTTTGCACTGATTCAACTGGGAGAGTTCTGTGTTTAAGCCTTGAAGATGCTCCAAATGTTAGTCATCTAACATCCCCTATGTTAATGTTAAATTAACGAGACTTTTACTTCCAAGATGCCTGAAATAACGCCTCCCACTTCTCAACTCTATTACAGTAACATTTTCAAAAACGGAGCACTAAACCGAAGATAGCAGCATGCCTAATGTATGAGAGGGAGAGATTCAGAGTGACATTACTGCATCTGTCAGAGGCTTAGATGTTATTAAAACACCAGTATACACACACACACAGCTTACTGCAACACGCAAAACAACTCCAGCATGCTGACTGAAGAGACGATCGCTGATGTTTTTTCCCCTGCTGATATTAAGGAACTAAATTATTAGAGAATAAAATCTAAAATCAGCACCCCACTGTGCGTTTACGCCTCCTACTGCAAAATGTCAAAATGTCTCCAGTGAGAAAGGTCTATTATTGAATGTTTTTATCACTGTGTTTATCTTAATTAATTTATTCACACACAATCAACAATGACACAAACAAAATTTAAAAGGGGAAACGACAACAGATGGTGCAAACAGGAAATTCACAAATGCACAAACACACACACACACACACACACACAACAAGAATACCCAATATTTCATGGTCATCATGCGAGGTGCCTTAGTTCAGCTGTGCACACACGCAGAGGGCAGTCACAAAGACAGTGCATGCGTGCCTCAAAGGGTTGGCATGCGACGGGGGGAAACATGTTCTCACACACACACACTCACACACAAAGCATCAGGACCCACGCACAACACGCAGAGATCATTAACCTCCTAGTGATCGCATGTGCTGGCCAAATGGCTGGTGTGTGTGCAAAGACCCTCAAATGCACCATTCAGCCACATGATTATCGTATGACATGCACACAACGACACTGTCTGCATGTGAATAAATCTGCTCAAGTAGCTCACAACCTTCCTTTTCACCGGCCTGACAGAGATAAAAATATGTCTGATAATGATTAACTTCACTTGTGCTTAGAAATAAATCATTGAATGCAAGATTGAAAGGACTGGTACAAATTTAGGCTTCTTTCTTTTTCATTGCCTGAAGCAACACAGTACACCTAAATATTTTCCTCCCCTCGTGATGACACTGAGAAGTAATGCTGTGAAACAGGAGTCTCGAGACCACACCTTGATTCTGACTAACTCACAGCCTTTGGCAATATCATGATTTTACACATAAAAGCTTCACAAATGAGTCTGAAAACATTGGCAGTCATCTTATAGTGCACTGAAATCTCCATGTTTCCATCACTGTGTTGCCTGTATTTACTGATCGTGGATGCTGATGGTTTCCAGGACTCAAATTGCAATCAATCTGCAACAACAAACAGTCCAACTATGACTCCATGAGACATCTTCTATCAGCTAATGTAACTGTCAGACAACAAGCAACTCCTGGTGATACTGGTTGTACAGGTTACTATTTTAAGAGAACACAGTTGAAACTCAACAGAGGTACAATCATCATCATCAGAGAAATCAGTATGTTGTTTTTTGAATGCACAGGATGAAAAGATGATATGTATATGCTGCAGGTTCACAGTGAGGGATGGGTAATTTTCAGATACTGGTGCAGATATGATACCTCAAAACAATGTGTGGTCCCTTAATAAGTGGAACATGTTTAATACAAAAACCAACTTTCTAAAAAAAAAAGAAGCCTAATTTCTCAAATATTTAGTGTTGAGACAACACCAGCAACTGTGCAAGAGCTTTACTGGAATAAAACTGTATAAAACTGGCAAAAGTACTATTTAAATCAGAAACTGACCATGTGACCTTGATGCCACCTTGCGTGCCATGAATTGAATTGAATGTAATTTCTCAATTATGGGATCAATAAAGGTGTATCTTATCTTATGAACAGACACATTGCAGGTGTTTTTCCATTGCACCATACAGTCAGGTAAAGCTGTTTACCTTGATGATGTGTTGGAGGTGCACTGGTAACAAACCACAATTTGAATTTGTCGCCTGAAGCCCTTTTAAGCTCAGTTGCTATTTCTGTTTGTACTGTAGGGAATGCGAATTCAAGTTGTGTGCCACGATGCCGCCACGTTCGGAGGATCACACTCTGTTATCTCTGTTTAGAATGTGTATGCATTAAGTCCAAAAATGAGGCTGTTTAAAGTGTCCTGGTACGTGAGTGGTGTTGCATCCAGCCTTGAGCTGCCAAGTCTTTTGGATCTATGTAGTTTATCGTCGTTAGTTTGTCCAAATATTGTTGCTTGACCGCTGTGGCAGGCAGAGGTAACACATCCTCCCAAGATGGCGCCCCTGACCAAAAAATTCAACATGGGGTAATGTTAACTTTACATTCTCTGTACCTCCAGGAGGGGTTGGGCGATATGAAGCCCGTACTAAAAAGATGACCAATCAGTCCTTGTTTAGGCAGTAAAGTGTGTGAATGGAGAATGGATCCAGCAATGTGTATGTGCACATCCACGCAACCAGTAAAAGTCTACGGACGTTTAACGCACAAGCATGGAGCACCTGTAACACCCACAATTTCCCCCCAGGGATCAATAAAGTTTCTCTGATTCTGATTCTGATGTCCCGGACATCAAAAACAAAACTTTCTCTGTAGTCACTGGTACAACCACACATCTGTACAGACAGGGAGGAGACCTTTGCAGGTTGGCCGGGGTCAGCCCTGTTACCAGGATGAAGGGAGTGAGACGCAGCAATTGGTTTGGCACAGTGTGGCTAAAGCAGACAGACCTGGGCTCATGGAAACTACCTATTAGAAACAGGTAACTTCAGACCAGTGTAGTGCTGAGCTGTGCAATGTTGTTTATAAAGAGAAGAAAAGTCAATAAATATATCTGACAGAAACAGGTAAATTCTCCTGTGGCTCCTTGGAGTGTCATTGACTACAAAACCCATAAGCCTTTGCGGCAAATTAAATGGCTTAAAATCCTGGAAATGTCAGGGACTCATGCCCCTTCAGCTCAGGTCCTTGTTGGCTATTGAGACTACAGCAACAGCTTTGGAAGGCTCCTATTGGCTCAAGTGAGGTGTCAATAAAAAGGCAAGGAGTTCACTTTCATCATGGCCGCCACCAGTCAGTTTATATGGAACACGGGAGAAATTAATAATATGTGGAGAAAAAGATAGTTCATGCATATCTACAGATATAAAAATATGTTTGGAATAGATATTTTGCTGGAATAGGAAGCCTGGACATCTGGGAGCTGTGTAAGAAATGAAATGGGAGCTGTGTAAGCAGTGATTTCTTCTGAAGAATATGGATCCATAGATTACGATATTGCTTCATACATAGACATACCTTTTTATTACAAAGCTTTCATTAAATTAAAACTATTAAAAAACAACATATACAGCAGTTGTTTACTTATCATAATCATCAAAAAACACCTCAGGAGGGCCCACAGACAGGCACAGGCCATCAGATTCTTAACAGTTTCCAAATGACACTTAAACATCAATATGATTAAATAAAATTTCCATCCCAACAGAGAGTTCATTAAGGGCTGCCAGTGTCCGACCCAAGTTCAACCCAGGGAGGAGAATCACAAACAATGATCAGCTAACGAAGGCTGACCCATTCAGATCAACTGCCAATGTGGGCTTAACCCGTGTCACAGCGTAAGACCAAATGGGGTGCAATTAAAGTCTAAAACTACCGCTGGTGTCCCCAAGAGGCAGAGCCGGTTGTTACACCTAACCAGACCACAGTAGCGGCTTTCAACAGCTGATATTGTTTCCCTTTGAGCCCCACATTTGCTAGCAGAGCTAAAAAAAAATCTGCTGCACTTTACATGGTTTTGAGGAGGTGAACAGTAATGCAGTTCTTTTGAGTCCCAGGAGACTGAGAGATGGTGAGGCTAATAATGTTGTGCCAAGCAGTTTCTGCAAAGGTTCTGCAGGATGTGTGTTTATGTGTTTGTGTGTGGGTGTGCGGAGGTTGTGTAGGCGGATTGGGGGGGAGCTTGCACACTACCTGGCCATTATATAAAAGCTCCCACTCTCAGCTAGAGGGCTCTGTACTGAGTGCCAACTCCCTCCCCATCCTCCTCCCCTCTCTGTCCTCCCATCCCCCCACCTCTTAGCCTTCCAGCTACTCTGACTCAGGCTTAACTCTGAAATACCTCCGCCTGTTGTTTTCTCTCCCTCCTGCCTCTGTGGTATCACAATCACGGTGCACATGTGGATCAAACAACAGACGGAGTTTGGGACTAAAATATGATCGGGACATTCCTTCCCCCAACAGGATCAGTTCATGCAACCCAGCTGGACTGAGTTCAGAATGATTTCTCTTTTAATCATTAGCACGTTAAATGCTGTGCCATCACACCTGAGGCTACAGAGGTCTAGTCCCAGCTTGCCACAGGCAGATGGTGATTCTAAAACCCGCCCCTTCGATGCTGAACGGCACAAAGATGTGATGACACGGGAGGTTTGTAATCTGGTGCCAAAACGGTGCAGGTGCATGCTGCTGGAAGCAACCAAACAACACAGATTTGCTGCCATGTATGTGGTCTGGGGATGCCAGGGTGAGGAAATGTTCTCACCAGTTAATAATCTTGTGACAACGCCACTGTTACCAATTACATCGGACATTTGACGAGAAAAGACATTCGTTGATGACGCCCAGTATCTGTAGAGTGCTTACTTTTATCTTTAACATTTGGTCTTTAAATCTTCTCTTTACTTTAAACAAGAGGGAACAGGATCGTTGAAACTTGTTGAAGTTTTTTTCCTTTTTGGCTACGGCTCAGGCTCAGTGGCAGCTCCCTCCTCCTCTTCTTCTTCCTCTACTCTCTCGGGGTGCGCTCCTTGCCCAAGGGTGACCACTTCTTCCTCTATCATCCTTGTGATGTCCTTAACATGCGAGTCGTAATCACCCTAGTAACACTGGTCCATGAACGTTGCCTTGTGCATCAGGTGCCTGCTTGTTTCTGGCACAGCTCTGTGCTGCGACTCTGCTGCTGTACGGAGCAGACGCTCTCAGTTTGTAATTGTGGCATCTGTCATTTAACTAAACATTGATAACACACTTAGTATTGTGCAAATAACAGTTTTTTATTTCGATGAATGTGTGCGCTAATATACAAAAATGACCTATGGTAAATGGGTTTATTTCTATTTTTAAAAAAGCACAGAGACGGGGGGGGGGGTACACAAGTAATGTAATTGATGTATGCCGAAAAACCTGTAACGCTGCCTATGGTAAACGTTATGTGGACAATGACAGTTGGAAGGAAAAACTCTGACTCTTAAGTATAATGGTAGAGTGGTACAAACAATTGATCTGGAGCAAAACACCTGTTTTGATTATGACTGAGCGTAGAAGGACGGGAGACACCAAAGCTAAAAGGCTCAGAACAAAGACATTAGACATAAAAATTCCCACTGCACAGGTCTGGTGAGAAAACGAAGAAGAGTAAGAAGACACCTTTGAGTTGCACTCGCCCTCTTCACCCTGTTAATCCTGCGGAGGTTGGCAGACACGGAGATAAAGGGGAACTGTAGAGACAGTAGCCTGGAAGAGACAGCAGCCTGAGACTGCAGGCTGTGCAGCAAACATGTTGCGGGTAGAGTAAAGAGCACAGATGCTTTTTATCATTAGAGTGGCTCCTCTGATGTTGGGCTACATCTTAGGACCGCCTGGGAACTGCAATTGCTTTACTGTGGTCTAGTCCTGAGATTCACTCGGAGAAAAGAGGGAGCATAGACGGCTGCACCAGGCTGCTCTGTGCTTATGTTGTACACCAGTGCATGAGCATAAACATTTTTTTTTTCCTTTCTAAATTTACCAAACTGGACCAAACCACCAACATTTATCAATGTTAAGTATCATCTTGACCTGAATGTCACTAATATTTCTCCTGCTACCATGTTGTTAACTCTGCAGCCCTCCTTCACTTCTCTTTCACTGCACAAGGTCGTCTTGACCAGGACTCCCCGGGAGAACGGATCTTGTAACTCAATGGGACCTTCCTGGCTAAATATAGGAAGAATAAGATGAATAAAATGCACTAATCAATTATTTAAGGATCAGAAAATAAAACCAAAACCAAAGGAAATCAATTAAAGGTCCAGTGTGTAGGACTTACGGATATACACATTATAATAAGTGCATTTTCTTTGGTGTACAAGTACCAGAAAATAAGAAATCTTGTGTTTTCATGACCTTAAAATGAGCTGTTTATATCTACACGGAGCGGGTCCTTGTTCACACAGTCCACCAGGTTGCACCACCATGTTTGTACAGTAGCCCAGAATGGATGAACCAAATACTGGCTCTAGATAGGGCCATTAAGGGTTTTGCATCAACCACTGTAGTTAGCAGCCCCTCCAGGATGAGCAGTGTTGCAGCTGAACTGCTTTATTCTGTGTTTTTTAAAAAAGCAACTTTAAATCACTGTCTGCTTTGGAGAAAACGAGACGTCTGTGAATTTGTGGCCCGCTAAAAACCCTCTGAACATCTGGATCATAAACGTCAGCAAAACAAAGTGAGTACACATTAGCAGGCGCTGGGCTAGCAGCCTGTAGCCGAACAGTGTCAGAGAAACACTGATTTGTAACATGAAACTGCTTTATTTTGTGTTTTTTTTAATCAGTTTTAATCACCTGGTCTGTTTGTTTTGGAGAGGAAGAGACCCCTGTGGATTATTCAGCTCGTGAACAATGAACACTGAAGGAATTCTAACCGGGAGTTCATGCTTGGCTCGCGTGTTTTAGTTGGTTGCGATCTTCAATCCTACCAGCTAGATGCCACTAAATCCTCCTTTAATTATTATTACAGGCACTATTGTGAAAAATGGGCATTTTCACTTGGTATCACACAGAGCTGAAAACATCCTATAACTGTGTTTATTGCATAACAAACACTCCAATGTACCAAACACACAATCAACCATTATTCCACAGGTAAGAGCCGACCCACTGGATCATCAAAACAATTTCATTTAGTCTTATCCTTCAAGCAAAATATACACAGCTGTTTTCTTTAAAACAAAGGGGCTTATCCGCTCACAGCAGGGCCACTTCCTAAAGAATAAAGAGTGTTTGGTGAATCAGTGTCTTAAGCTGCGGTCCCTCAGGTCAAAGGTCACTGGAGAGACATGCGCTCACTTCTATTATAAGCCGTTAACCCTTGCAGCTGGCTGCTCAGGTCTCGACAGGAACATCTTTACCAGTCCCAGATGTTCGCAATGACTTCATCAACTGAGACAAAAGGCTGCGGGACTGCAGGTGTCATGATATGACGTTAAGCAAATATGAGACAGGAAACTATTTGCCAAGGAAGGCAAACAGCAGAGTGCATGTCTTTTCTCATTGACATAGCCTGATATTAAATGTATTTTCTATTTAACTTAAAATTTAAAGACAAAATGTGAAAGGTGGTGCATGATTATAAGAGCATCTCCCTTTAATTTTTGTTGTGTATTTCTGCCTTTCACCTGCAGGAGGGCAGTTACATCTGGACAAACACCACAGAATACACACATGTAATGCAAAATTCACACTCACATGATTAGTAACCATAATCAGTGAGGCAACTCAGGCCAGAGAATGTTTCCATGTTTTTGTACATCAACTATACTCTGAAGTTTGTAAGTGAATGCAGAGGTTTAAAGAATAACTTCTGTCCTCATTAACTTGCAAATTTATGCAACAAGGTGTCCCAAATCCCTTTCAAATGATTGTTTCTATTTGAGTAACCTTTGGTGTAGATGCTATCAGGCAAAACAACGTCTAACATACTGCACCAAGGCACACACAGCACACACAACTTAACATTAATTAGAAAACACCAGCTGATCCGGACGCATGTCATAGACAGAATCTTCTGCCACATTGCTGCTAATTATAAGTGAATTATGAGTCAAGAATTACAAAAGTGACATAAAAACTAAACTCTGAGATTTATGCACTTCAAGGTGGGGGTCTCACAAACACACCAGACTCCTCCAGCCTGCGGCAGGATGAAGAAATATTCTTCTCTGGCAACAAGTCATTTTTTATTCATTTATCCCTTTTGATTCACACCCAAATCTCTGATATTCCAACATTTAAAAACCTTAAAAGAAAATCTGCCAGGAGGGTGGCCAGTGAAATGTCTGTCTTTCTTCTTCCAGTTGGAGACACACAATTGAGCTCCAAACTGCTACCTACCCATGTCTGTCTCGAATGTGACATGTTTCCACGGCAACAGGACTGGGTAACAAAATCTCCACAGGAGTTAAGAAAAAGCTCCATCTCGCCGAATAACAGAAGTCGATGGCTGCAGACAAGATGTGCTCTCACGGGGCAAAAAATATCTGACAATGTAAGACCTCAGAGTGTGGTCTGACTGGACGGAACATACAGAACGTACTGTAGTGTCAAAGCATCAGGGCTGCATAATATACCTTTTTTTTTGTTGTCACTGCAATGTCAACTTTGAAAGACTGTGATATTGTACATTGAATTAAGGCTACGTGATGTGCAAAAAAACATATTGCAATAATTTTGACAGATATTGCAATATGAGTAGCTATTTTATTAGGAATGGTAAGTTTTGCATTTCATTTTCACTGAAAAATATATAAAATTGGGACGCCCTTTAGCTCAGTGCTGAGAGTGGTGATCCCATGTACAAAGGCACTGTCCCTGTCGCAGCGGCTATGGGTTTGATTCCACCTCACAGCCCTTTGCTGTATGTCAACCCCCCTCTCTTTCTCTCTCCCTTTCACACATAAGTTTGTCCTGTCAAATAAAGCCAAAAGCCACAAAAATAATCTTTGAAAAAAGTATAAAATTGATGATGATGTGTACCAACCAGGCTGTAATATGATTTGTGGGCTGGGGCACCTCAATAACACCATAATGCTTCATTTATAATGTTATGTTGTGACACATTTTAACTTTATCAAAAAACTGCACCTCCTGCGATTTTGATACTTGGTAATACTGCAACTTTGATTAACTGCAGCCCCACTTTGAATATAGTGACAACGTATTAAATTACTTTCTGTCTATATGCGCTGTTTTGGCTAAAACACACCACGCTGTTAACCCTCTCTGGCCAATCAAACAGAGCCCTCGCGGTTAGGCAGGATCTGACAATAAGAATTGCCTGATGACCCGAGGCCAGTAAAAAACCATTGGGCCAGTTGGGACCGATCGGGCCATTGCTCAGAAAAGTGAGCAAGCAACATTATCCGCTCTGCTCTCTGAGACTTTGCTCTGCTCTGACAGTGGGTGCAGTTACATGATGGCTTCTCATTCAGAATGAAATAAATCTGAATGAAATCATTCGGAATTAAAGTTTTTCCAGGTAGTTTACATGGGAAATATTCATTCTGAATGAGGGTTTACACGGGAGATCAGTTTAATCGCCTTTTAATCACCTTTATTCGGGTCCGTGTAAGGTTTGGGGCAGGGAAGGTTTCTGATTGGAAAAGGGGCAGGGCGGATGTTACGCGTTTACCGGAAGAAAACACTGTAGGCCTCGTTCCAGATAACAAGAAGCTTGACGACACTGTTCTTAGTGCCTTTTTCGGCCGTGTTTTGCTTATATTCTTGAAGCAACAGTACAACAACCTTGTTCTGCTAATGCTTCGTCTGTTGAGGAGGAGAAGAGAGGTAGAAGGTCGAAGAAGGGAGATAGAAGACCGCCTGGGACCATCTCTTGTTTTTAGAAGCTGCCATCTTGTCGCACGTGTGCTATATACGTCATCACACCAGAAGGGCAAGGAAACGAGCATGCGCAGAAAGACCGGAATGAACTTAAAGAGCAACGAGTGTACACAAGTGCGAGAAATTCTTTCATTCGGAATAAGAAACAGAATATTCCAGCCCCTTAATAACGGCAATCGCATCGGCCATTTTCATTCCGAATTTGGTGTTTACAAGATCACTTTTAATAGGAAAGAACTTTCATTCCAAATGAAAAGGGAATTAAACTGTCCATGTAAACTCACTAAGTGTCTGTTTTGGCGCAAGTAAAGCACGCTGTGTGAGGACGAACATAGGCAGGCTAGTTAAATTCAAAGATGAAATGGTGGTCAATCCTAAGACAGCATATGAGTTCAAATGCAAAAGAAGATTCATTACATGTTGGAGAAAAACATACAACTGGATTGTGAATGATGACTCATGTTGTAAGAGTGGTGTAGCTCCTTTGAGGAATAGCTTAGTGTGGTCAAGCGAGAGACAGAGCAGTTGTGGCTGGGCTCAGAGCAGACAGGTGTTGGTGAACGGTACAGAGAATAAAACATGTCTCATGTCTCATGTTAGTAAAAGAACAGCATAGACTTGCGATTTATCTGCCCACTGTCATTTTGCTTTTCTTTTAATAAATAGAGGGAGTTTGAGTGTCTCAGGGTCTTGTTCACGAGTGAGGGTAGAATGGAGTGTGAGATGGATCAGCAGTCGGTGCAGCTTCTGCAGTGATGCAGGCGCTGCACCGGACCATTATGGTGAAGAGGGAGCTGAGACGGAAGGTGAAGCTTTCAATTTACTGGTCCATCTATGTCCCAACCCTCACCTATGGTCATGAGCTCTGGTTAGTGACCAAAAGAATGAGATCACGGATACCAGCGGCTGAAATGAGTTTCCTCCATGGGGTGGCTGGGCTCAGCCTTAGAGACAGGGTGAGGGGCTCAGACATCTGGAGGGAGCTCGGAGTAGAGGCGCTGCTCCTTCGTGTCGAAAAGGGAGAGCTGAGGTGGTTAGGGCATCTGATCAGGGTGCCTCCTCGGTGCCTCCTGTTAGAGATATTTCAGGCACGTCCCACTGGTAGGAGGCCCCGGGGCAGACCCAGAACATGCCGGAGGGATTACATTTCTCATCTGGTCTGGGAACACCTTGAGGTCCCCCAGGCGGAGGCTGGGAAGTGTTGCTGGGGAGAAGGATGTCTGGGGTGCTTTGCTTAGCCTGCTGCCCCCGTGACCCGGCCCCGGATAAGCAGATGAAAATGGATGGATGGATTTTAATTAATAGCCTACTTAGCTGGATGACGGACACTACAATGTTAAACTGAAAGTGTCAGCTCCCTACAGCAGCGCAGAGTAGCGGGAGTCATATTTCTCTCATCACGTAACAAGTAAGGAGAGTTGACCAACGAGATGATGGCAGAGGATGTGGTGTTGATTTGGAAATATCTTGGATTTAAACCCATGGCTAACAGGGAACCTGATCACACTAATGAGGAGACAAGAATTTGCTTGGCAGCTCTTCATCTGACAACTCACTGTGCTTCCTCTTCTTCCATAGCTCCCTGCAATATATCAAATTGATCTGCTGTCAACAAATTGCCGAAATGACCATTGTCTTGTTTTGTAGACACATTTATGATGGACGATAACACATTGCATTCCCTGTGACTACTTCATAGTAAATGTCAGTTCCAGTTTTGCCAGTTAAATGAGTTTAATGTGAAGCTGCGGCTGTAGAAAAGTTCGGTTTGCATTAGCAGTAACTTAATACAGCACTAGATATTGAGCGTTATCCACCAATTTCTTTTCTTCTGAAATGTCCGATGTAAACTGTAACACTAGTGTTGTCACAAGTTAATTAACTGATGGGAAAATGTCCCCACTGTGGCATCCCTAATACAGTGTAGGTTTCGGTTTGTCCATGAATAAACACTGCAGCTCCTAAAGAACCAAGACAAATCCTGAATACACCATATATACAAGCTCAGGTACTGTGCAAGTCTAAGTCAAGAACTGAGTACACTTTAATATCAGTTTATTTATCGCAAGTAATATCGTTATCGCAATATTGCAAATCATAATGTGCAGCCCCACAAAGCATGTTTGTTGTCTTTATCCAGCAGCTGGACTGATAAACTTTATTAAATACTGATAACAAGAATAAAGGCAATAAACTCTCTCCAACTGTTGGTTCAACGCTAAACACCTCTGACATCTCTGCAGCAGAACAGACATGTTACATCTGTATCCCCTTTCACATTGTGAGCTTAATACCTTCTGCTGTTCACCAATCTGATTTTCACATATCCAGTACTTTGGTGTCTGAGATAACACTGTGAAATGCCACAAAATCAAACTCTCAATCACAGAGTATGAGCTTGAAACACACGCCGACATCTGCGCATGCATGTGAGCTTTAAATACACCAGCAGCTGAGAATAGTTATCATTCACTCCGGTGACTTCCAATGTCTTATTCTCTTTAAACTGAAATTAACTGCTGCGATAATGACAATGACAACAAGAGCAATAGGCAGGTGTTGAAAGGATGTAGGGGAGCAGAGAAGAGGGCCTGTATCATTAGGGATTAACCTAGCCACAGGCTCTACAAATAGACTGTCTCCACCTATAAGCCTCCAGCACACAGACAGTTATTTGAATTGCCAGGTTGCTGCTGCAGCAGCTCCACAGAAGAGAGAAGACAGTTCAAAGAAGCTGAGGTGGAGCGGGACTCCTGCGAAACAAAATGCGATGCAACAGGACACATCTGGGGGGCCTGGCAACATCAGAGGCTTTCACAAGCACAGGTTTTAGTCTAAGATGACTGCATCACAGATTTATGCACCAATTCGGCGTATAAGCTATAATAAAATACAGCCTGAGGCAGCTATGAACAAAAAGTGCAGCAGCGCAAACCAATATATTGGAGCTGAATGTATTTTAAGTCATTTTTCAGGTAGAAATCCCAAATATTTCTTTGTTCAGTTGTGAAGATTTGCTGCTTTTTCTATACTCAATTGAATATATAAAGCGTTTAAACAATTTCTCAGATAAAACAAGCAATTTTAAATCTTTGTCTTGAGCTTTGGGAGAGTGTGATGGATATTTTTCACTATTTTCTGACATTTTATAGATCAAATAAGTAATCAAAAAAAGGTCACATCATCAGAATAATCATTTGGCAATAAGACCAACCGCACAATAACAGATGTTTTTTGAATATAATTAAATCATTTTACCCATCGCCGCCATTCTGGAAAACACTTTTTTAACTAAAATTAAAAATAATAAAGCAGGTGGATTCAAACTTTCATGCCCAAAATTAATCACAACTATTTTTATTAAATCATTTTAGTCATTTTTACACAGAAAAACATTTTCTGGTTTCAGCTTCCTATATGTGAGAATTTGTTGCTTTTCTTTGCCTGGGTTTTGAATTACCTTGGATGAGTCCAGCAATTTGACGGCATCACTTAATGATCTGGGAACATCGTGTTTGTTTTTCAACAAGGAAGGAAAAATGAACGTATGAATGTACTGAATTTGTGAAGAAAACTGTTTTTCTCGCATGCTTTCACAGTGAACGGAGAATCCAAAAAAGGCGAACAGTCTTCATGAAATTAAGTCACAGGGGTCTGCATTCAAAAACAGCAAAACTATATAAAAACATCAGTTTATAAACTGTCACACAACTTGTGCAGTATAATCCAAGTCTCATTTAACCAGTCATACACTCAGTACTTCCCAAACACATACATTTCCAAACAGCCGTGTGTCCAGGCATGCTACTGGTCCATGCATGAGACTGAAGGCATCACTTTATGATCTGGAAACCTGATGCTGGCTTTGCAACTTGCGGACAATTTTTTACAGAAAATTCATAATTAATTAATAGAATACTTCACCCCTAAAAAGACTATTTCCATTTCAATTACTTACCGCATGCTACATTGAATTTGTGAAGAAAAATTTTTCTCACATGCCTTCACACTGAATGGAGAATCCAAAAAAGGCGAACATTCTTCATGAATTTAAATATTTGGAGACCACTTTTAAAAACAGAATAACCATACCAAAAATCAGTTTACAATCTGTCACACAACTGGTGCAGCATAATAAAGTCTCATTTAACCAGTCATATGCTCAGTGCTTCCCAAACACATGCATTTCCAAACGTGTGTGCCCAGGCATGCCACTCATCAGTGCATGAGACTGTGCCAATGTGTTTTCATTTTTAATATTTTAGAAAAACTGCATGTGTGTGCAATGTTATGATCATACCACTGAATAAACAAGACTCTGATTAGCTTAAACTGCAGGAGTTGTGTTGGAGTTTGTGAACTGTTGTTTTGATATAGTTCTGCTACACGCGGTTTGGAAGATGTTCACCTTTTTTGATTCTTCGTTCACCTTGGGGCCATGCATTTTTCTTACGAATTCAAGGTCACACCTCGTGAGTAACTGATATACGAATAGTCTTTTTGCTGGTGAGGTACTCAGAAGCTTACTCAATAATGCAAATATTATTTTTTTGTAGGAATATATGTTACAGAGCAAGTAAAGGCTGTGTTTGTATTGAACACTGTAATGCTTTTAACTTCCATTCTCATTCATGTTCTTTACAGCCACAGCTTTTGAGCTCTCTTTCTGTGTCTGGTGGTCTGATGACTCCTGCCACACACTGTCACCGTTGTATGTTTGCAGCCTTAGAAGCGACGGAGGCCAGGCCAGTGCACAGCATCACAGCTCTCTACACCACATGATGCATATGGACCGAAGGGACTCATTAAAACAACACACATTTTTATCTCAGGTGTGAAACAGCTGTGAAATGTCTTAATGTACCAAAATCACAGAGGCTCATTTTTAATTATTTAACAATTTCACATCCTAGTGTGGAAATTCAGATAAAAAAGGAGACAGGAGGGGGGATGGATCATTATGATTGCTGTAACATTACAACATAAACATGTCTGTAATCTCTCCTTGTTGCATCAGTATTACTGATGTAACCGTGTATCATGGCACAATGTATCACAGAGCAAAAATCTGAGGGCAAATCGTGGAGCTGAAAAATGGATGTTTATGACTCCCAAAAGGGCAACATCTTTTGTTCGCTTACGTTAAATGCAACAAGATGTAATTAAACACAGTCTCCATCGACACATCGAAGTCTCAGCTGCAGCTTGAAAAAGCTGACAAACTCACAGTCTTAAAAAATGTCCTTGTCCTAGTCTGGATCTAAAAATAGTTTGTGAGGAGGTTTAAATTGGGGTTTGTGGCCAACGGACTTCCACCAAGTTCAGACATTTGCTCTTTAAGTGACACAATTCTCACCAAGACATTGTTCAATCTTCACTTTAATTTAATGTATAAAAAAACACCTGCTTGTAAAATTTTATCAATTACAACTACATTAAAAAAGTGAACCGTCAAACATAAATACAACGTGTTCGTAAAAGAGGAAAAAACGAAGATAAAATAAGTCCGATTTTGTTCTTCTTTTCAGTTGTGTTAAAAATATCATGGGTGTACTGTGCACCGCCCTGAACTGTGAGCTGTATTTTTACACCTCTTATCATTATCTTGTAACGTGTTGTCCCACGTCTATGTCATGTCTCTTAGTGTGTGCGCTGTGCTCAGTGAATGTGAGATGTCCTACAGCATTAATACTTAAAAAGATGATGATATGTGCTCATAGCCAGGACGGACTGCCAGGAGTGGTTTGAGGGGTAATTCTGGATTATTTGATTGAGACTCTGGACATAAATAATAATAAGACATAAAAACTAGCATTATAGTGATGGTGTAAACAAAGTAATGACACCCTCGGACGTCCTCACTTGCTCTTCCTGAGGTTTCTTCCATTTTTTCCCATTACAGGTTATTTTGGGGGGAGTTTTAGGACGGTGTTGTGTGTTGTGAAGCCCTCTGAGGCAAATTATGATTTGTGACATGAGGCTTTATTGAATTAAATTTAATATAAGCGGCCATCACCTCTTGCAGGGTGTCTACAGGTATCAGACAGTTATATTTAATGCTTTTTAAAATCCATTCAAGACTCCTTTTAACCAAATTACGGCAGATTGTTGGACAAATCATGTTTTACTTATCTAAGCATCGCAGGTAAGCGTTGCGGGAAAGTAGTGTATATGTGGTCATGTGCAGAGGTAGGTGTTATGTAGGAATATGGTTATTAAACTGAGTTAAGTCAAACTACATTTTGCCAAGAAATAAGTGCAAGTATGAAGTAACATGACAGTATTATAATTTTTTAAAGATTTGTAACATAGAAAGGCTTCACACAGTTTCACAAAAAGAAATTTAATAATGATAAATGAAATCATATAAAATGTTTGTGGTAGTTAAGACCTAACAAATTCAAATTTAAGACTATTTAATGACTTTTAAGGCCTTATTGTTGTAACATTGAATTTAAGACATTTTAAGACTCTAAGGACCTGTAGACACCCTGTCTTGTCTAGCCATAAACTGACTGATCAAAGCTTGAATTATATATAGGGAGTAGGTCGGCAATAATTTGTTGATTAATCGACTCGTTCATCGACAGAAAATTAATCACCAATGACTTTGATAATCGAGTAATCGTTTCAGTCATTTTTAAGCAAGAAGCCAAATATTTGTTGGTTTTGTGTTACATGTGAGAATTTCATGCTTTCTTTGTCGTACATGATAATAAACTGAACAGCTTTGAATTTTTGGACTTTTGGTTGGCTCTCATAGTCTGAGTGGGCGGAAGTTCGCTGTATAGATCAGCCTCTCATTGGGTGGAATGAGCCACCCGCTGAAGTCCCGCCCTACCACCTCCGGTTGTGTAGCAGTTTTCAACCATTTTCAACACGTCCTTTACTAACTTTTGCGGTGTTTGATCTTGCGGGGGTGTAGCCATTTTTCTGCCATGGTTCACGTCCTGTAGGTGATATTTTTGTGGGCGTCTTACACCAAAACCTGTTTCCCCCCGGCAATATTTCTGCAAGTGCACCGTTGCTGTGGCACCGCCCAGAACGATTGTGATTGGTTGAAAGGAATACAAGCAGCCGGAGCGTTTTTTTCTCCAATCTTAAAGTGAGAGTCGACCCAGCCAGACCTTTCTTTTCTTGAGAAAGGTCTGGTGAGCGAGACTAGATATAACATACTAGCTGAAAATGTACCTTGGGCTCCAGGAAAATTACACATGGTATATTTATTATTTTCTGCCATTTCATTGCCAAAATGATTAATCTTTTAATCAAGAAAAAAGTGGGCACATTAATCGATAATAAAAAACAATCGTTAGTTGCAGCCATAATATAAAAAGGCCTGGATTATAAACATAAAAGTTATGTGTCTATGTTCCCGTGCTTGTTATGTTCTCTTTTTGTCTTTTCAGACCATCACAGATAATACACACTGATAATAAATAGCAGTTGCTGAAGATGGAGGGCTTGTTTAAGGGTTTCATCTCTGTGCATTAGGTTTAATATTTTGTGTAAAATGTCTCAGCAGACATGGTTTAGCAGCTTCACTTGTTAACAGTTAATGCTCAGAGTCTAACTCATTCCTGTGGAGTAAGTCAGAGCTCAGGTTTGAGATATTTCCTCCTACAATTACAAAAAAAGACCTTTTCAGAGACACTGTTGTTGAATCATGAATTCCTGTGACAAGAAAAGTCCCAACCAGCATTTCAAACAATTCTCCCTTTCTGCAGATCTCACACTTCAGCAGAGGTTTAACAATAACACTCATCTGGGACAGAGGAGCAAGAGCACGTATCAAAATAATCATTACACCAAATCAATTAGCAACAAGGTTCATCCTTTTCATAGACTCACACAGCTCTCACAGATTTTGAAATTGCATCTCTCAATCACAAAGAGGTACAGATAATGCCTCTGTCAATGCGTTTGCTGCGTTCGTTAATTTCATTCAGCCTGCTCGTTGTGTCCACAGGAATTCGTAAGTGATTGACGTCGGTTACAACACTTTAAGCAGGTTTGCAAGAGCCAAATCAATCACCAGTAAATCACTGGTAACCCAAACCTCACTTGTTTCTAAACAAAGTCCTCAGGCCACTTTGTCAGAGCTTGTCTGTCTTTCTACAGTGCTGGCATGAAGCTGTGAGTAATACAAAACTGAAATAAGCTATCCATAAAAGCTTCATCAGTTGTTCATAATTGCTGTGCAGTCAACAGCACGATGTGAGGTTGACATTCATACACATAAAAAGCAGACCAGCTAATGACTTCCTTCATGTTTGTGCAGACAAAAATTCTCCAAATTTTACAATCTAACAACAGCACACGAGAAAACACCTCTATCCTCAAAAGGTTAAGGGCTGCAACTGATTCATCTATTGACTATTATATTTTGTTATTTGATTTATTCATAACCATACGAAAAAATAACGCCAAATGCCAATCGCACCTTGCCATAGCTCAAAATTATGTTTTTCCTTTAGTTTAATCTGCAGTCCAAAAACTCAAAAGTGGAGTCGAAACCTTCAGAAAACAAAATAAAAACTATTGTGATCCATTAAAGGTCCAATATTGTAAAAATTCAGATTTCCATGTATTTGTTAAAGTTGGTACAGGGGGCACATAAATACTGTGACAATATCAAAACGCTCAATCCACAGACAAATGCACACAGTCCGTTTTCAGAAACTGTGCCGTCAGGACATCTGTGAAGTTGTGATGTCACAACTATAATATATAAAAAGGTAGAATCTGCTGCTACAGAACCATTACGGTCATTCCCCTGGCTGCAATGACGGTGCAGAGACACCAAGGGCACATGTGTAAAAAGACCTGGAAACGCTGACCAATCGGAGCAGACTGGGCTTTTTTGGAAGGGGGTCTTAAAGACACAGGCGCTCAGGCAGACAGTATGAGAAAAATAAAGCGTTTTTTGAATATTAAAGCTTGTAAACACGTTCTAATAGAAACCCCAAATACATGTACAAACCTGAAAATGAGCAAAATATGGGACCTTTAATTGTTCCAGCTTCTCAATTGTAAGGATTTGCGGCTTTTTTTTAATTCTTAAGTGACAATAAACGGATGATCTCTTCAGGTTTCTGACTGTTGGTCAGACAAAACAAGCAATTTTTAGATGTCACTTTCGCTTTGGTACACTGTGGCATTTCTTACTGTTTGCTGACATTTGATAGATTTGCTGATTAACTGACATGAAAGCAATTATCAGCTGCAGCCCCGTGCCCCCACATATTCAACTTACATCATGAAAATGAAAAAAGCAAGCAAATATTGACATTTAAGAAGCTGCAACCATCTCTCAGCAAAGATCTGCACTTTCATTAATCAGGGAAAGCTTATAACACACTGTAGTAAGACCACATCTGGATTTACAGCAGGCAGAGGGTGCAGCTTCATTACAGTCTGTGTAGCCGAATGGCAGCTGGCACAAAGGAGCACGTATAGATCCACAGATCCCGGCCAGGCAGTGGAAACACACTGGGGGAGAGTCTAAAAATAGCTCAAGACTCTGATCAATAACTGCTAGATATGTTCCAACTCTGCTTCATCAGGTTAAATTAAAACAGCGTTTCGGCGGAGCTACGATGCAAACAGTCATGTTAACAGAAAGATGCATCAGCGATGAATTTCCAGTGGTGGAATTTAACTAAGTAAATTTAGTCAAATGCTGTATTTCACTACAAATTTCAGGTACTTGTACTTTACTCTAGTATTTCCATTTTATGCAGCGTTATGCTTCTACTCCACCACATCACAGAGACAAGTATTGTATTTTTACTCCACTACATTTGTCTGACAGCTTTAGTTACTTTTCAGATTACAACTGTGCACCCCATTCCTGTCCAGTGAAAACCATGTATCTCCAGAGGTGGTGCTTTTGAATTTGAATTTTCAAGATAAACTGAATTATACCACATCTTTAGCTACATAAACAAGAAAAAGAAAAACTTGAATCAGCGGGAAAATGCATCAACACAAAGCTGAAAACAGGGCTGTTTTTCTGACACCATGAGAAGTTGAATTTTTATAGATATGTGGTTTTCAAGGACAGCGATGATGCAAAAATGTGATGATCTTATATAATATGATGTGTTGCTGTAGATCAAACTATCCAACAGCATATAGAGGAGTTAACCCTAAACATCTACAGCGGTAAAATGCAACGTACAAATAAATGCAGCAGCAATATTAATTTAAAAAAAGATATAATCGAAAAACACTATCAGGAACATTTTGACTGCATAATGAATAATTTCCCCTTTTATATTTTAAGTAAATTCTGCTGATAACATGTAAAATAAGGTTCTGAAAGCAAGACTTTTACTTGTAGTGGAGTATTTCCACTGTGTGGTGTTGGTGCTTTACTTAAATACAGGACTGAAATATTTCTTTCACCACTGTGAATCTCTGAGAGTCGACCACCTGGATACTTTGCTGATATAATGTTTAATCAGCTGCCGGTGGTGACACACTCATCATGCCTACATCATTTATTTCTTTGCACTGTTTTACAGGTCACAACTTACAAAATGCTTGATTTGTACAGACAGGCTGAGGCTGCAATACCATCACACAGAAGACAGTATTTTAATTTCATATATATAAATAAATATATATTTATATAATATTCAGTGTTGGGGAGGTTACTTTCAAAATGTAATAGTTACAGGTTAGTAGTTAACCCAATAAAAATGCAATAAGTAATGTAACTATTTTAATTACTTATCAAAGTAATGTAACATGTTACTTTTTATTGTTATTATCTTTCTGCACCTCCTGTCTGCATTTTTGCAATTTTTAATGGTGACATTTTTACTGTAAATCATTTAGTCATTAATTTTACCTTTTTATCTCTTTATTCTTTTATTGTAAATCTGTATCCTTTATGGTGTTTTATATTTTATTGCTCTGAAAAGCACTTTAAATTGTCCTGGTATATGAAATGTGCTACACAAATAAAGCTGCCTTGCCTTTCACTGCTAAAAATGTTTAAAATTGGGCAATAAAGCTAAAAAAAAATGTCCTGAAAGAGGCTCTGCCAAAAGAAGACATTCTGCACAGCGAAAAAAAAACAAAGCAACAGAGTGAATGTGATATTCTAGCTTACATGTAAACTTTTTACTGCAAAAAAAATTTGAATGTAACTCCTCCTTTGCAATCACCAGTTTTATAAGTAACTGTTATTTAATTACAGAAATTTTCTCAGTAATCATAACTGATTACACTTGTTTTGCAATTTAATTACAAAACTCAGTATATAGTTGTTTCCCAGCACTGATTAAATTTATATGTACACCTATTTTTCCACACACCTGTGTACATAATAGTCATGTTATCGTTACCTTTATTTGTCCAGCTTCGTTGATTTGTTTTAATCTGTTATGTCTATTTTTGTGCATGTTTATTAGGAGCAATGGTGAAAAAAACAAAGTTTAATTTCTTGTATGTTTGCACATACTTGTCCAATAAAGGTGATTGTGATTCAACAGGTAAAGTGAGTCGCAGGTGTTAATGAACAGGTCAGGTAACGTGACTGCAGCTGCACACAGCCTCGCTCAGGTATCAACTTTATCATGATTCATATGTGAGAGATGATCCGTCCATGTGTGCGTGTTTTCAAACATGCAGCATGAAGCCGCTGTCACATCCACACAGTCTGGAGGCTGTCCGCGCCACTAAACGCTCTCGAGCAAACGTTTATTTATACCTTAAAAATATAAATTAAAGACACCGGACAGAGCTAGGTGTGATGCCCTTTAGTGAGCCGCTGCCTCCCGTGTTCAAACCCCACACAGAGGATGGTTGTAAAGTAAAAGCCGCCCCGCCAGCAGCTGAAAACGGTCCGTTCGCACAAACCAGCGCGTCTCAATATCAACATAAACATGCTCGTGCAAGCTTTGGCGCTCGCGCATTCAATAAAGTTGCCGCTGTGTTTGAGCGATAAACATTAAAATCTGACAACATCTCAGCCCCACGAGATTTAAATCACTGCCGCGCGGTGTCACTTGACAATCTAACGCTCGGTAACCGAGTAAAATTATAACGATTTCAGGCTGCGCCTTACCTTCAGTTCCGCACTCTCCGCCATCTTGTATTTGTTTGCGCAGGCGTGGTGAGGTGCTGTCACATGACTGGGACGCGCAGAGCTGCTCCGGGAACGCGCACACAGCACGCAGGGGTGCGTTCAGGAACACAAATGATGGGAGGAAAAAACAGCTGTAAACTTTTGTCGAATGTTACAGAAATGAAATATAATATAATATAATATAATATAATATAATATAATATAATATAATATAATATAATATAATATAATATATACATTTTTAAAAAATATGCAAAAAAAATTTTTTTGGGCAGATATATAGATGAGGACAGGTTGTGTTAGAGGAGTGCTTATTTATTTTGTAACACTGGTTGATACTTGGACTCTAAATAAACTGGGTTTATTACCGATTTATTTAATTGGGTGGTAAATAGACTGGGGACAGTTATGTATTAGTTGCAAATAAATTTGGCAAATTGTTGAAATAATGTATAAGTTAAAAGAAGGAATGTAAGGAAAGGGCAGGGACACATAAGTTTTACTTCTACCTACTCGTTTTCGGACACTTTTGTCTTTGTCTTGTTTGTTTTTTTATTATGTTTTTTTTTTTAATTTTTGGTTAAAGATAAAGTCATTCATTCATTCATTCATTCATTCATAATATAATATAATATAATATATTGGTTATAAATAGATAAATCTCAACTTAAAAGTCCAGTGTGTAGGATTTACAGGGATATACTGGCAGAAATGGAATACAATATAATAAGTATATTTTCTTTAGTGTATAATCACTTGAAAATAAGAATTTTTGTGTTTTTGTTACCTTAAAAAGAGACGTTTATATCGTCGTAAGTAGCGGGTCCTCATCCATGGAGACTGCCATGCTGACCATCATGTTTCTACAGAAGCCCAGGAGGGACAAACCAAAAACTGGCTCCAGACAGGGCCACTCAGGTTTTCACATTGGCCATTCATGTCGGCCACCATAGTTAGAAGCCCATTTGCAACATGCACCATCAGAAAAATACTAACTTGCAACATGAAACTGCTTTTCTTGTGTTTTTACTGGTTTAAATCACCTGGCCTGTTTGTTCTGGAGAGGAAGGGACCTCTGCAGATAATTCAGCTCCAGGTGACAATGTCGTGAACATCTGCATCTTAAGTTGTCAGAGAAAAAAGGTGAGCCTACATTATCATGTTGTGGGCAAGCCACCCATCTTCAACGTGCCAAGCAGTGCAGGAGAAAGACCCATTTGTAATGTGACACTGCCTTATTCTGTATGTTTATCAGTTTTGATTACCTGCTCCGTTTGTTTTGGAGAGGAAGAGACCTCTGTGGATAATTCGGCTCCCAAGAAAAACACCCTGAATACTGAATCTGATCTTATCTTATTTGAGCTTATCTTAACTAAAAAAAGGATACAATGTACACCCGTACAAGCCACACACTCACATTTGTTGAAAAGTAGTCTGTAAATTGCTAACCATAATCATATATACTCATTAAACTTACACAGTATATTCTCCAAACAATTTATCTCAGCGAATAAATCAGACCTTGATTTTTCAGACTCTCATACATGATTATTTTCCACTGGGAATCCCCATTATTAGTCAAATATGTAGGTCATTTCTGGCAATAACAATGTGGGACAAACAGTTTCTGTCTCAAATATCAATGACACACCTGTATCTTGTTTGCCATCTTACAAAGACCATGCCATCAGTGCCACACCTGAACATGCTCAGCTCATATTCCCCATACCAGCGCTGAGTCAAGGCCAGCAGTGCCAAGCTGAAGGCACATCTGGTCCACATCAGTCTGCTATGTGGGTTAAATTATTCTTCACCAACAGCGATTTGAGTCTATTCTTCTATCCAGCCTGTAACCTAACTAGTAATCAAAATCATTACTGTCTGGACAAATAGAATAAGTCTGGCATATTACAGTGGATCTAGTATTCTTTGCTTTGTTCAGATGGAAAACTACATGAAAATAGTGTATTTTCCTTCGGCCTGTGTTAAAAAATGAACTCAATTGTCTTACACTTTGCTGGTATCAGAGGGAAACATAGCTTGCAGCTTTAACCTGTACTGTACCTGAATCACTGAGGCTGAATTTTGTTTTTTTTGCTGCTCAAAACAATGAATGAAACAACAAAAACAACATCTCTTTCCAGACACAGGTCCGCCTGGGCAACCAGAATACCTCTCTGAAACTGCAGGAATACTGAGGAAATAGTTTGTATATAAAACATGGATGTTTTTCCTGGAAAAAGGGGTTTATGCAAAACTGTATATTTTTTCAGTGCTGTGAGATCCACAAACAAAATTCCAGTCACCTCCACTGTGTTGGGTGGAGGCAGGAAAATCTCAGAGAGGAACATTCTAAAACCTTGATAAACAAATTCAAACCTTTCTGCTTTGCTAAATCCCATTACAGCTGAGAGATGAAATATGATTTTAGCAATTCAGGTGAACTGACCTTTTAATAGATTTGCTGCACCACATGCCTTTATGTCTTCCTTTTGTATTGAAAGGAATGGTGACATTGTAAGGCCTTCCCAGTTCCCAGTAACCACACAACTAAATCCTGTTACACTGGAACTAAGCTGCCCCCCATTTTATAAACACTGGGCGAGAGGCGTAAACATAGTTTGATGCAATGTGACAAATCATTCATTTCTCATCACATGAACCAGGAAGGCTGGGACCCTTTATAATGTGATAGCTGTATTGAGTTACAAACTCTCACTAATATGCCAAAGACACAAAAACAAATATTGAGTCTTGATTAGCACACCTCTATCATTCATGGGTGGATTACTGAACAGGCCAACTGAGTATAGGCCCGGGGGCCCAAAGTGTCAGGGGCCCCTCTGGCCTTCATCTGCAAAATGTCACGCAAATACTGTAACATGTACCCTCCAGGAAAAGACTCAAAATTAGCACAAAGAGATGCAAAGAAACCAAGCGACAACCTCCAGGGCTGAAAAATGAAGCCAACACACAAGTGCCAGAAACTGCAGTTCCTCTAATGGCCACTTGAGGCTGTCTCCAGAAGTGAGTCAATCCCCATGTTTACATGTTTAAAAACATGTTTACAGCCTTTTACAAAAAATCAGTTTTGGTCTCTATAGCTAATTTCCACCTTCATGACAACTGTACGGGGTTTAATTTTTTTTATAATTCATCTGTTTACATTCCACAAAGGCTTAAAGTTAAGCATAATTAAGAGCACTTTGAGCGACAGGCTGTTTGCTGATAGTGTCCTCGGCTACTCAGTCGGCTCTTCCACAGCACCAGCTTTTCGCCAAAATATGGTCACTTCTGGCTCCAAAAAAACAACATGGGAGTCCACAAACCAACAGGTGACGTCACGGTGGCTATTATTTTTACAGTCTATGAAAGAAACCGCAAAAAAAGACACAAAATGACCTCAAAGAGATGCAAAACCACAAAAAATGGATAATGATCACAAAGACATGCAAAACAACAACAAAATAAAAGAAGCAAAACCATACAAAGTCTATGTGGCTTGCTTCTATGTATGAGGGTAACACAGTCTCACTCCAAAGTCATCAAAATCCGGTGCTTGGGCAGTGACTTGTGGCATCAGACACTGACGAAAAAGTCATCCTTTAATGTCAGCATGATGTGCAGCCAGTCACCGGAGGCTTGACAGCATCAGGGGGAAATGCGGTGGGATACAAACGAAGTTAAGGTGACAAAAGTCTGAGTAGGGCGGGCTTGACAGGTGGTGTATGGGTCCAACAAACACAGACCTTCACCCAGGAGAGCGGTGTTTGCGTCCTGATAGATTCTAGAGGCCAAACCCTGTTCTTTTTTCCTAAACCTAACCATGTGCTTTTGTTGCCTAAACTCCGTCGGCAGAATTATGAAATTCATTGTCTTCAAAGTGGTCAAAAATCTAAATAAGTATTCAGCAGGATAAGGACGAAAATAAGAATTAATGAACATTTTCATGGTTTACTATTAACAAACTTCATCTCAAATATTTATTATGCGTGTCCCTTGAACATTGAATATTTTGGAAACACAATATTTCAAGGGAGGGATGCATCTCAGAGGCAGATGTGCAGCAATTGTTAACATTTGTTTTGAAACATTCAGATTTCTTTGACAAACTAAATTTTATTGTTGTTAGATCCATGTGAATCTCCACAGTGCAAAACCATGCATTCTGTTCATCTGCTCAGGGGTGTGTGAGGTATAATTTATTCTGTTCCTAACATCTAAGCCAACTTAAAAGCTGTTTTCTGAAAAATATATGTGACCTCTGACCCTCCCAGAGATCAAAGGAGAATTTCCCAGAAACAGCAAGCAGACTATCACACACACACACTCGGCTCACTGTACACTTAACTTCAGCTGTTTATATTAGTTTAATCGTTAAAATCTTACAAATACAAAGACTGTGTTCAAACGAGGAGAGTATATCAGCTTATCATACTTATAAACGATGACTCAGATTTTGAATCATAACTTCCAAACACAGCCTCGCCTTTATTTTTCCTTTCTTTTCTTTTGTGGCCAGAAAGGCAGAGACAGTTGCATATAAAAGTTCTTGTATCATAAGATTGTCGTGATAATCATATCAAAAGGAATGATTTCATCAATATTTATGGTGAGCCGAGGCGTCTGCTGTGCTCTTAATAAAACATGCTTTCTCAAAGCTGCATGTTCACAGTGAAAACCTGAGTTCACGGAGGATTCTGACCCCAAATCTGTTTTTCGTATAAAAGTTTGAAGAACACAATGATCAAAAGCTTCATATCAGCAGACACACAATGGGTCTGAGGGGTACGGAGGACATTTTGATTGGCTCCATAGAGGTTTTTCTTTCTTTTTCTATGGTAACTTATATTTTAAACATCAAGGTTACTTTACTTATGATGAAGAGAAACACAGCCTATAAAAACAGTTGTATAGAGTTATCTGCGGCTCTGGAGTGAGCTCGCCAAAGTCCAAAAACAAACTCAATTTGAGACTGAAGTGCCTGGTAGGGTCGAACAAACAGTTGCTTCTATGTTGCTTAATGTGAAGTGTAGGCTACAGGCGTTTCTATGAAGGACTAAAGCATCAGGATGTCTCGGACTCTGCTGGATGATTTCTGAACTCATTAAATCTATCTCTCACAAGTCTGCCTGGATCTCGAGGCACAGCCTGGGGGAGGAAGGGGTCCAGTTTGGGGACCTCAGAATTGCATCTCTGCTTTTCGCAGATGATGTGGATCTGTGGGCTTCATCATACCATGACCTTCAGCATGCACTGTGGCGGTTTGCAGCCAAGTGTGAAGCGGTCGGGATGAGAGTCAGCACCTCCAAATCTGAGGTCATGGTTCTCTGCCGGAAAGTGGTATATTGCCTCCTCTGGGTTGGGAGGGAGTTACTGCCTCAAGCGAGGGAGTTCAAGTATCTCGGGGTCTTGTTCACGAGTCAGGGTAGAATGGAGCGCGAGATGGATCGGCGATTTGGTCCAGCTTTTGCAGTGATGCAGGCACTGTACTGAACCGTGAGCCGCTGAGCGGGAAGGCGATGCTTTCGATTTACTGGTCCATCTACGTCCCAACCCTCACCTATGGTCATGGGCTCTGGGTAGAGACCCAAAGAATGAGATCATTGATTTAAGCGGCCGAAATGAGTTTCCTCCGTGGGGTGGCTGGGCTCAGTCTTGGAGATGGGGCAAAGAGCTCGGACATCCAGAGGGAGCTCGGAGTAGAGCCGCTGCTCCTTCGTGTCGAAAGGGGTCAGTTGAGGTGGTTCGGGCATCTTATGAGGATGCTCCTGGGCGCCTCCTGTTCCTGTTCCAGGCTCGTCCCACTGGTAGGAGGCCCTGGGTCAGACCCAGAACACGCTGCAGGGATTATATATCTCATCTGGCCTGGGAACACCTTGGGGTCCCCCGGGAGGAGCTGGAAATTGTTGCTGTGTAGAGGGACATCTGGGGTGCTGAGCTTAGCCTGCTGCCCCTTTGACCCAGACCCGAATAAGTGGATGAAAATGGATGGATGGATGGATAAGCCTGCCAACTTTTGAAGGACAGTGCTAAATCTCTGGAGTGCACCTTTACTTTAAGTGTAAAAACAACCCACTTCACAGTAATAAGAGCAAGTGTCTTTTCATAATCTTTAGATATTTGCTCCTTTATCAATACTTGAACATTAATACTTCTCATTTTCTTATTTGAAGCTCTTTTGCTCTTCAGTTTGAGAGAGAAACCTAGTGTTTTTCTACAGTGACACCTGCGAAACGGCGGAACACAGAACAAAGTCAAGACTGTAGATAAGACTGAGGACACTGAGGCCGTGTCCTTGGTGTATCGTGCATGGAAAATTGAGCATTATGTTTTGCAATCTGAACACAATGACAGGGTGTTAAGGTGTTATTTGTGACAATGCCAAATGTTTTAGACTCAATACATTTAAATTTGACAACTTTTTGGTTAAAAAATCTTCACCAGACTTCGGAGAACGCTTTGAAACAGCATTCAGACACTTATGCTTAGAAGTGAAACACACAGAAAATATAACAGAATCTTTAACCAGTGGTGGAAACTAACTACGTACATTTGCTCAAGTACTGTACTTAAGTACAATTTGAACATATTTTTCTGTAGGTTACTTGAACATTTCCATATTCTGCTACTTCAGACTTCTCTTCCACACATTTTACTCCACTACAGTGGAGCCAGTTCACAGTGTTAGATTCTCAGGTCACATCCTTCCTGCTGTTCCACAATTGAGGCTTAAATCTGAAGGTGACTTTGCTTCTGCCATCAGGGCCTCTCGGATTTAGAACGACCTGCCCGAGGTCTAACTACTAAGGGGTATTTAGTGTAAGTGTTTTGGTGTATTGACATATGTGTACTTTAGTATGTGTATAGTGATATGTCTGTTGTAGTCGATGTATTGTGGGATATGTTGTGATGATTGTATTGTGGTATATGTGTTGTAGTGTGTGGATTATGGTTTATGTATTTTATTGTGCCTTCCATGTTTATAGTTTATTGTGGTTGTATGATGTTTTAAACTGTATATTTTTACTAACATTTTAGGTCTACATGTAAAATCCCAACTAGGGACAAGAGTTGAAAATTTCCAGTAGCTTTAAACTCTCTGCAACACATCAGTCTCGTACTCTGCATTGGAACTATATTAAATTGCATTGTGACTATAAAATAAAATTAAATTAAATTAAATACAATAAAATAAAATAAAGAAATAAGTAAGGGACAAGGACAGAGCACCAAATTCTTTTTTTTAGCAAAGTGAGTTTGCTTTCTTTCCTTTTCCTTTCTTTATTTTCTGTTTTTGGAACCCTAATTTTCCTTTCTAACAGACATGACAGTGTCTGCTCCAGTCAGTAGAAAACTAGCGTCACACACTCTGGCTCTATGTGCATTTCTTTTATTTTGACGATGTTTCGGCCTTTGGGCCTTCACTCAGACCAACAAACATACAATCTTTGATACCTTGATCTTGAAAAGGCCCAAAGCCTGAAACATCATCAAAATGCACATGGAGCCAGAGTTTTCTACAATCAAGTCTAATGCCAGTGACCCGCACCTCATTGTAATACTTGGTATTTGTTACTTTGTTATTTTAAATAGTGTCTGCTCCAGTAGCACTTGTCGTTAGTCATGTGTAGAGACAAATCCTAGTGCAGGGTGGACTAAACCATTTTGCAAAAGTTGTGAGGGACCTCAGAGAGCCTCCACTATTTTTTGATACAAAGTTCAGTCTTTCAACCTATGTATTCAGCCAATTTTAATTTAGTTACAACATTAATTTCTTAGAAATAAAAAACAACCAAACTTCTCTTTCCATGCTTTTTGAGGGCCCCCTCCAATTTAGACCCTGAGTAATCAGTCCCACTTTTCCCTCAACTACGACACCCCTGCCTGAGGATGAGGTTTGCAGAATCAGTGACTTCTTTTTTAATCACTTTTTAAACCCTGTCTTTGTAGACTTTCTTGTACGTGATGTCATCTTCTTATTTCATTGTATTTCATATTTTTATTGCTTTGATTCTTTTTATTTGTATTTATTCAAATTGACATTTTGCATTTTTTTTGTCTTCTTGTTTTAACTTTATCTCAACTTTACATTAATTTTGTCTCACTTGTGTTTTGGTAATGTTCGGCTTTCTGTTGTCGTATTGCCCTCTGACTGTCCTGTTTCGGCTTTTGCTTTGTTTGTCAAAGCACCTTGTAAATTCAGTTTTAAAGGTACAATATAAATCATAATCATTATTAATTGTTGTTACAGGTTAGTTTTTACATGAAAAAAGTTAAGCTTACATTATGTAATGCAATGCAATACCACTAATCTCCCCAGTAGTACACAAAGTATCTGAAATTGGCTCCAAACTGACAAATCTACAAAATGAACATGCTCCAACATGCATTCATTAGTGATAAAATCATAATAATATAATATTCTATAATACTATATCATCTAAACGAGCCCTTCTGCATAATGAGTACTTTTACGTTTGTTACTTTAACCTCATTTTTCTGATGATACTAATGTACTTAACAGTAACATTTTGAATTCAGGACTTTTACTTGTAGTTAAATGGATTTTTAAACTTTTGTTTTACTAACTTACTTAAGTTAAGGATTTGAGTGCTTCCTCCGCTGCTGCCTTTACCTGAATACATGAAATCTGAAAACTCAAAATCATTAAGAAAATGTAAAAACAATGTTGGAGAGTAGAGTAGGGGTGAGAAGTGTATTTCTAAAATTATGGTTATAAAACCCTGAAATAAATTGAAGACTTTTGTCACTTGGGGATTCAGTTTGATGCCACTGCCTTCTCTATACAACCAGGTTAAAGTCGAGTCAGATAAATGTCTCAATCAGACACTAAATCACACAAAAATCTTTCCGAAGTACAAGACTGTAACAGCAAAAGCTCACAGCCAGGTGAAGGATTTGATAAAGCCAGTAGGTGGCGCCCCATCATTTCAAATTAATCCACCACAACATGAAGTGAACTCTCAGGTCCAGATCCTCCTCAGTGGTTTGTAGCCTGTTTGTCCCTCTGCAGTCACGTCTCTGCTCAGTATAATGCTTCTATACTTCCATACTGACCAAAAATCCACTATAACACCAAACACATTAGGCTTTATGCCCGCTCCTTCCCTCGAGGCTCATACAAAGAATCTATTGACAAACTAGTTGTGCTGCTTGTTTCATACGAGAGAATCACAGAGGCTTTATTATATCATTATGCATCACTGCCATCTGCTGCATTGTTGATGGCCGCTGATGGGACAGGTGTCCACTGGCCACACATGTTTATACAAGCAAATAAAGGTACACACTGCAAATACTGTGGTACAATATGTTCCTCTTTAAAATGCTTGATATTACAGTGTATGGATTTAATGTGAGCTTGTGTAAATGCACTTAGTGTGGAGCAGCAGGAAATCTGAACAGATGATCACTTTAAAGACAATCAAAACTTCCCTCAGAATACAACAACATAAATTCACCAATATATGGTCAAGGTGGCCTGATTTTATCAAACCCCCAAAGACCAGACTTTACCTGAGACACCTGTATATAAGTTGACAACTGCCATCCCTCCCACTTGTTCTGTAATGATCATAGTTTTGTTTGGTACCAGCGATTAATGCCTGTGAAATATAACTACTGGGGAAGGAACATGACACATTTTCATTTGGAAATTTTATTATGTTTTTCTATGTTTGTGGAAAAAAAAAATCGTATTTCCACTGTTATTGTGGGACTTTGAGACAGTAAAAGAGGAGTGATGTAAAATATCAGATATTAGAGATTACTGTCTTAATCAGGAATCCAATGGAAAATGACTTGAACTTTGATGTTCTGTTTTCTTCCTCAGTTCCTTCCTCATTTATCTCAGTATATGTGCTTGTTTGTTTTTTGGCTTGTTTATTTATTTCCTCTAAGCACTTTTTTTGTAATTGTTGTGATATACAACCACCAAAACAGACGTGTAGTAAAGTATTTGTAACTGTTTTTCCTTATAAATCCTTTGGCTGTAAAACAATACTAGGAGTGAGCTACATGGATAAAATCCATCATTACAGTGTAGTATACGTAATGTTATATTGTGATATCAATATATCACTTTACATATGTCATGTCATGATATAGAAAATTAAACCATTTGTGGATATAATATTTGGATTAAAAAGTGTCTTATCACTGTGCTGGAAAGAAATTCTGAGTATGTTTCTTGATTACAGTTTTGAGGTACTTGTACTTTACTTGCGTATTTTTCATTTTCAATACATTTCTTATAGGATTATTGCACTTTTTACACCAGTTCATTTAACTTACAGCTAAAGTTACTGGTTATTTTCAGATTATAGTTCTACATTTAAAACATATGGGCAGTTTTTAAAATAGGGTGCAGTGTTATTTCTGAAATTATGCAAACAATATAAAATAGTAAACAAATGTCCTCCATCTTGACCAGCTACAATGTTAAAATGCTGCTTACATGGTTAATGAAATGCATCAATAATAATATCTATAATTAAATATAACACCGGGGCCCATTCTGCATTAAAAAAAAAGTATGTTTATGTTTGATACTTAAAGTACATTTTGTTGTCAAAACGTCTTTCCTTATACTTAAATAAAATTTTGATTGCTTGACTTTTGAATGTACTTAAAGGCGCTTCCTCAGCAAGTTAAATGTATGATCAATAAAGGCACTTTTTGACATTGATACTAAAGTCATATACACTTTCAATATTGCCATATAGCAGTCGCTGCCTGTCGACCTGCAACATTTACCATGATTTAAATTTCTGTGTGAGTGAGAGACATATGACAAACTCTGTAAATTAATATTTTCCAGGTATTTATTGTCATATTGCCCAACCTAAAACAATACATACTACAAATAAAATAAGATTGTGCATGTGTGTGTGTGTCTGTGTGTGACCTACAAGGCAAAAAAGCATATATAATATACTGCATATTGTCCGTTGCTTTATTTGTTAAATACTTTTTTTCTCAGAACCTCCTCTTTAATTATTTATTTATTTACTAATAAACAATATTTTGTCGAGTCATTAAGTTGTGGTGATGTGTAAACTGTGTCCGTCACTTTATCTCATTTATGTGTATTTTATTGCCAGTGCGTCACATATGCATCATGGATCAATATGCGAACACGGGGCACATTTTCAATGAGCGCCTTCAGTCATACTTTAAATTTTAAAGTTGTATAATTACGAAATTATCATTAAATAATTCATCATGCCTGTAGTCAGCAGCTCTCAGGCCCTCTGTCCTCAGTTTGCATTTCAGCTTTGCAGGGTTTTAGAGAAGCTAGAAATCACCTTGTTTGGAGGAGACTTTTTTCCCCCCTCACTTGTCACCATTAAGGATTACTGAATGGGCCTACTGGGCACAGGCCCAGGAGCCCAAGGGGTCAGGGGACTCCTAGGCCTATAATAAGGAGCAAAATAACTAGAAAGAGGCGCAAAAAGACCACAAAGAGTTGCAACATGAGCACAAAGAGAAGAAAAACAACCACAAAAAGAAGCAAAATTAGTAAAAGGAGACACAAATCATCCACAAAGAGATGCAAAATGACCACAAAGAGACACAAACTGACCATGCTAAGAAGCGAAACCACCACAAAGAGATGCAAAATGAATACAAGATGCAAAATGACTACAAAGAGAAACAAAACCATCATAAAGAAATGCAAAATGACCAGAGGAGATGCAAAACAACTGCAGAGAGACGCAAAACAAAACAAAACTGGAAAAACATGCAAAACAACTAGATGAGACACAAAACCATCACAAAGAGACACAAAACAACAGCACAGAGATGCAAATAGATCGCAAAGAGACACAAAACCATCATAAAGAGATGCAAAATGACCAACAAAAACGCAAAACAACTGCACAGAGATGCAGAATGATCACAGAGACAAAACTATCACAGAGACTCAAAGCTACCACAAAGAGATGCAAAACTACTAGACAGACATGTAGAACCATCACAAAGAGACTCAAAATGACCAAAAGAGATGCAAAACAACCACACAAAGATACAAAATGACCACAAAGAGACGCAGAACAGCTGCACAGGGATGCAAAATCATTACAAAGTGACATAAAACAACCACAAAAAGATGCAAAACAACTGCAATGAGACACAAAGCAACCACACAGAGACACAATACAACGACAAAGAGACACAAAACCACTACAAAGAGAGTAATTTGTAGTTTGCAATCATTTTGAGTCTCTTTGAGTCTTTCCCTTAAGCATGATGAGTGGGGGGGGGGGGGGGGGGGGGGGGGGGTTGACGTGTCTGTGCTCAGGGCCCCAGTGTCGCATAACCCATCCACACTTGTCACCACATATCAGCCTAAATCTTTCTTTCTTAATATCAAACAGCTGAATAAAAACATACTGTATGAAAGCAGCTGATGGTTCCCACATTACTTCAGTACTTCAGTTCTGTTCATCTCCGCAGGCCTTGTTAGTATTCAAAGGGAACCGGCTTTGCCACGGAGGGCAATTACGCTCACAGAAAATTAACATTCATTGTGTGTCAGTGACATTATGCGAGTATCTGTCTCAGTATGAAGCATCCAGGGACTGAGAGCCGTGTAATCAATATCTATTAGCCCTCCCATCAGAAGAATTAGATTTCACTATTAGATCAGCCTGCTCCCCTGACTCGACGTCAAACATTATAAGTTGACTGGACATGTCATGCACTGATGTAGCCGCCTAATGAAAGAGATCATGTTGAACTCAAATACAATAAGAGGAAATATGATCCATCTCAGGAGAAGCTCTTCTGTGCCGAGGCCAGTAGGTGTCAGGCTCACACCAGAGAGAGGAACAAAGAGCAGAAAGTGGCTTTCACATTTTATTAATATTGACATGGGTACATACATAAATGGGAAAATTATGGGTAGATTGTGACAGAGAACATAAACGCAGCTGTGTGAATGGCAGATTGAACACACACCTCATACAGTGTCTTATAAAAACACCTTCAGATGACAGGAAAAGGTTTTGGTTTTGTCTGTTGTGACTCACAGATGCATGTCATGATAGAAAAAACCCTGAAACAGAGAAATTTATGGGATCAAATTTGTGTCAAAATAGTCTCAACTGTACATGAAATCTATAAATGGCTCAAGACAGTTTATTTTCTTTAAATCATCACTTCAAAGTTTGACAGAAAATCTTTTGTTTGATGTGAAACCTGACCGGCTTGTTTAAGTAAGTGCTCATAAGAATGTTCTCTGTCTTAAACATAAAGATCCTCGTATTGTTTGATAAAAAGAATTTGGTATCGGATGGCATGATCAAATTCAGAAATGTTGCCCATTTAAAGTGCTTAACAACATATACAGTGTTATAAATAATCTAAACAATAAATTAAACCAAAGATAAATAAACAAATAAATGTAAAAACTCATTCAAACAAGCAACAAAAACTAAATAATGAGATTTTGAACTTAATATCACAATTATACGAGCCATTGCACATCGTCACGTGTTATATATATATATGTATATGTATATAGTGTTGTTTCTTATTCTCAGAGTAGCTAAAGAGCAGACGACTTTGATTCAGAGAGACTCCTTGGTTTGAGCTTCGCAGCTTCAGATCAACAATCCTTCGACTCACAACATAAAATGAACTTAAGATCTCTTTAAGTCAAGAGTTCAGTTTTTCAGGGCGGAGAGGTCGCTGCCGAAACCTTCTCCGAGTCTTAGCTCAAGTGCTAAAATCAGTGGTGTATCTATACAGCAGGCTGGTAATCCTCGGGTTACAGGTGGAAGGTGAACACATGAGAGCTCTCGAGGCAGACCAGTGAGTGTGTTTTTTTTTGTTTTTTTTTGGCTGTGCTGAGGTCAGGTGCAGGGGTCGTGCCGGGCACTAGGGAGGCAGCAGCGGAGGTTTGAAGGTGCAGGCTCCGGTGCACTGACGAGGGGTGAGCATCTTGCAGGAGAAATGGTGAAGGGCGTCATGAGCTTCTGGGGAGGAACGAGTCCATCAGTGAGAACATGCAGACACACACAAACACTATCACTGATTATTGTTTCATGTACAGGTGTATGTTGTTTTTAATGTTAAAGGATGGGTTCACATTTTATTAAGTCTGTCTTAAAACAATACTCACATGCTCATATGTACACTGAAACAGGTTTTTGGTCATTGTAAAGGCCCTGACACATAAAGCTGACAGCCGGCTGTTGGTGAGCGCTCTAGTTTTGGTGGTGTGTCCTGCACCGTTTGCCCTTGTGGCTTTTTTTCCCAGCTGATTCAGGATGTTGAATCAGCATTAAAGATGGCAGAGCCCATGCATGAATGAAATCAACCTGATTGGCGGTTCAGCTCAGGGCACGAGAAGATAAACGTAAGTGAGGAAGCAACCAACGACTAAAGTCAAGAGAGCGTGAGATCAAAACAAACTTGTTATACGAGATAAGATTATTTTTTTCGCCAATTAGCTCTTTAGCAGAAGCAGTTCGTAAGTGTTTGTGTTTGCGTTTGCTAGCGCATGATAAATATCCTTTGTTCTTTTAACACCAGGTTGTGTTGTTAATATGCTAACTGGCTAACTAGCATCATGAATCCCTCCTGTCAGTCGTCCGGTTTCCCTTTCAAATGTCGACTAGAAACGACCGCCGCCTGTTGGTATGGAGAGTTATTTCCTCTCACACAGGAGCAGACGCATATGTGCTAGTTGGCCACAGGCTGTAGTCTTTGCAGTGTGTTCAGGTGCAGCTTTTTGCCTGATACACAGTTGACATGAGGCGACACATCTGTTAGCCTTCATTGCCATTTTTCTTTGTTGTCACCTTGGTGTTAATAGCTCCTCCATGTCCATACAGGTCATACAGAAATCTGTTACTGACATAATTTGTGATCCACAGTCCTTGTTCTGTGTAAGAATGACTTCTGAAGTCTAGCCGAAGCTAACTGAGAGGCTTCAGTAGTCTGAGTTACACAAATGAAGTTGGTATCCTCCACTTGATATTTTTTTAGTACTAAATTTGCCCTTTGTGATTTCATCCAAATGTAGTTTACATTTCAAATGAAGGATCAGAAAATTGGTAAAGGAAAATGAGAATCAGGAGTTTGTTCATCACAGATAAACAGCTGGTGATGCTAATCAGGGACGTAGCACCAAATTCTAGGCCCTACGCCTTAGCAGTCTCTGTGGGCCCCCTGCCCTTCCTCTCTTGATTCATGTCTCTCTCATGCACCTTTTAATTTTTTTCACAAAGTCAGTTTCCTCTCTATCTTTTTCCTTTAATTTCGTTCTGGGAACCTCGATGTTCCCAGTCTTGAGGACAGACTCTGGTGCTGCAGCAGCGCACACAGTCACTCAGCTCCTGCTGCGTTTAGAGACAAATCCTAGTGCAGGGGCGGAGTAAACCATTTTCCACCTTGAAAGGGTAAGAGGGAAGTTAGAGAGCTTCCACTTTTGTTTTTATATAAAGTTCAGTCTTTCAACCAAGTTATTCAGCCAATTTTAATTCAATTATGGCATTAATTGCAAACAAACCCGAGCCTTTCATTCCAGGCTTTTCAAGGGCCCTCCTCCCATCGGGGCCCTGGGTAATCAGTCCCACTCTTCACCCCACCATGACACCACTGGCACTTACTCTCCAGTTGGATGCTGTTAAACCATAACAGACGAAGAAGGTGCAATGAGATGATGTCATTAAGAAAGCGACAGTCAGACCAATAGAGAAGGATGTGGAGAGGGTGATGGAGATATGGCATTTATGTTTTTTAACATGAATAAATGAAAGAGGAAGGTTTTAGTCTCCTCATTGCTCCACACAGATCTGACATTTTGTCTGCTCCTATTTTAGTCTCTTCAGTGGACAATAAGTTACATATTCCACACAGGTCATGATTTATTTTCTGTTGCACTTAGTTACATCTTGCTTTTATTGAGTGTAAAACACTTTTACAATAGATCTATTTCGGTGCTTTAATGTCAGCAGCCGTCTTTTGAAATAAAGGCTTTTTAACTTAATTCAAATGCATCTGTTCTTGCTCCATGAATAAGTGCCTGAAGTTCATTATTTCTTCCTCCCATGCACTGACCCTGTTCTTCAAGATAACCTGCATTTTTTCTTGAGTATCACATGACAAAGACAGTCCTCAAGTGCACTACTATCTCGTTCTTCGAAGATCTATTTCTACTTTTAAAGAGCAATGTATTTTTTATGCACACAAACACACCTATAGACAGTGTTTTGTTTCCTTGCTGAGCCCCACAGTGGGTTAGCATAGGTGTAAATTTCGAGGAGGACACAGGGGACGCATCCTCCTCCATATTTAGAACATTTGCATTTGCTGCCCTCCAATAAAAACATGAAAATAGCAGAGGACTTTTACTTTGATAAAATTGAAGACATTTACACCATAAACTGATGCACAAAAGGTGCAAAGTGTCGCGTAAAAAAGCAGGAAATTGAATGTGTGATGCTCAAAATTTTCTTGCAGAGGTGCTGAAATGAAACCTACACCTTTGTCAGTTAGTGACTAAAAGAAATAGGACATTGTGCACTAAAAGGACTGTGAATTTGGAGGACACACACTTCATTTGATAAATTCAGATTGCTGAAGCCTCAATAATGTTTTGCACAGAACAATAATCGTGGATTTTCCATCACTTACAGTGAAACTGCTTTCAGAAAGCATCTCTCTACAGCCAGAATGGACAGGAAGAACAATTAAAGCGACCAGCAGGACGTTTGATGCACATATTGGTCCGTGAGTGTTGTTTTAAAACAGCCTTGAGAAAATGCAAACCTATTCTTCAATGGTGTCTTACTGTAAATACTGATCACACTGATCACAGGAGATGACTAATTAAAAAAAAAGTAGCACTTGCATATTTATGCTTGTAGGCACAAAATGACATGTATTCATGTTCCTCTTTTGGGCCAGATAAATTTACCTTTTAGCTTCTGCTGTATTGCATAACGAGCCTTTCTCTCTTGGTCCAACTCGCTGCACAAAGTGTCTATCCAAAAATAAAAAATTGGTCAAAAAAAGGAATAAAAAGGAGTAAAAAAAAAAAAAAAAGAAGAAGATGTGAGCTGCTGCGTAGCATCTGAAGCAGAGGAGTGTAATGTATGCCGTTTGCCCCTATGGTATTTAGAGTGACCCCTCTGTGTACTTGAACCCTGTATTTAAACTACTGTAACATTAAACCAATCCTTTAACGGGTGGCATTAGTTGCTGTCTACTGCATGTAACCGATACAGCACTACATAATGGTCTGTCCATTCAATTTTCCAGAGCATGATTTAGGAGAAAATAACCTTTGCAAACAAAACAACGTGGTTTCAGTTTCACCTTCTGATATCTAATGATTTACTCAACTGCAGGAGGGAAAAATATGGAGTTTACAGGAAAAAGGCTGGACACAAATCACCAATATTTCAATATGCAAGTGTCACTTTTCCTTTCTTTTTAGTTCAGAGGCTCGTTGGTTCAGATTGATTGATATGGCCTATGTTACTTAAACGCTCTTTTGTGTGTGGCTCAAATATTTTTCCTATAAACTTAAAGAGCATTGATCTACATCCGCTTTACAGTCATAATCTATGGAGGCACAAAGTACAGAGAGAGAGAGACAAACCTCGAACAATCTGCAGCTGCTGGACCATTTCCTCTCTGTAGGACAGCTCACGCTTCATTTGATCCTGAAAATTATCTGAAGAGTACCGAAGGCCACATCAGATGGAAACTCTCTGACATTGTGGGGATACATTTAAAGACACATTCCTGGATGCAAAGGACACAACAACACAACTGGCTCTCCTCCTGACATCTAGGCTGCGAGCACAGACCCAAACACAACACATCTCTCTGTGACTTCCACTCACTTTGTGTCCTACCTTTCAAATGCTGAAATTCTCTCTCCAACTTTTTCCTCAACTCCACTTGCTCCACAAGCTGCTTCTGTAATTCCTCTGCAAAGCCAAAAGCCAAAATATGTGTCAACTTATTTTCATCTGCTGCAAGGAAATATCATTATTCACCCTCAAACACTGAAACACACCCTCGTCTGACTCCTGAATCATGAGCAGGGATGTGGTGCAGCACAAAGCGAAGAGCCACCAGTAACACAAATATCTGCTAAAACATATAAAAATCCTTCCCGTCCTCATCTACCTCACATCAATTTGATTCCACTTACTATGATATATTTTGAATTTCTGCACATAAAGATTTATGTCAGCCCAGTAAACCGACTTCAGGTGCGTTTACATCCTTGATAACAACCATTTCACCGCTTTCCTCTCGCTCGCTGCCACAGTAATTGCCATGCATTGCCTGGAGGTTGAGACGATAATAATGGAGTCCCAGGGTTTTTCCAAGCGTTGTAAAATAATTAGCTGCCGTGCCTCGGGGTTATGGCTCTGTTCGTTAAAATATTAATAGCCTCTAAACGATTTCCTCTTACAATAATAAGTCAAAACTCCCACATCTCGTGATTAAGTGGTTAACAACTATGGAAACACTTTAGGCCTACAAAATGTAAATTCGCATTCGGATTTTGGCACGTCATCTTTAGCAGGCCGTGGGCATTTGGCTGCATTAAAATAAGATTGAATTTAATGTTTAATATTAATAAAATACACGTTTTTTTAAATGTTTGATAAACAGCGTAAGAAGGGTCGAGTTTAATTTGAGTTTATAAATTCAGAACCTAAATAGCATTTAATTGGCAATATTTGATTTAATTTTAATTCTTACATTTAGAAATAACAAATAAAAAGCTGCCTTAATTAAATGTGGTGACCATGCTGCGTCTGGCTGCTGCATAAATATATATTTGCAGGCTGGCACATTAAAAATCAAACAAGGAATAATTGCTGATGATAATTAATATCACCTGCTACACCCTTTCTTTCCCTTTTATTTCCTTTTGATCCCGAAATCAGCCTCTTACCTTTCGCCATGTTCTCCAGATCCCTTTCATGCACGCTGATATCGATGCGTAAAGCTCCATCGGCTGCACAAAAACAATAAAACACACAATTTAACCCACAGTAAATCATCTATATGGCACATATATTGCAAAAGGCTTCAGTGGGATTTAATCAAAGCAGCTAAAAAAGATAAAACAGGTGGATTTTGAATTTTACTATTAAAAATATAGAGAAAATAATTAAAAACCTTGTCTGTCCTTCTGCTCCTGGTACGTTGCGTTGCGTTGGCTCTGTATTTCAGACACGTGGTGAACACCTAAACATGAACGAGCCACAAACATTTTAAATTAAATTATACACACAAAACGACCCCCATTTGCATCAATAACCCAAAAACCATAAATTGCCTGAATAATTACCGTTGGATCTGCGGGGGCTGCTCGAGTGTTTGGATCCAAACGATGTCGGAGGCTCGCTCAGGAGCACGTGTCCGTCCTTTTCATGAGCGTACACCTGTAAAACCAAGCGCACAATCGCGTTTCATAACGCACAGCAATTACATGTCATTTGCTGCAGTTCTTCACATAATTGAGGCCCTTTTTTTCCTTCTTCAGAAACACAGCAGCCCTGTAATTTGTTTGTGAAGATGTTGCTTTCAAAAACAGTAATTTGGTGGTGAAATAATATCTTATAATTGCCACACTGATTTATTATAATGGGAATAAATCAAAATTAAATCAGGATAAATTAGGGGTTTGATTACATTGATGGTAAAAGGAGATATATTAGTAGGCTACAAATTAATGCTGCTCTTTGTAGATTTTTTAAAGCCAATTTCACTAATTCTAGAGGGAAACATCGGCCTTGCTGCTTTGCTCAACGACACTTCAGCACATTTTCCCCGAACACTAGGTCACCGTCAACATTTACTCCTATGAATATTTAGAGAATATGCCCGTCTACATCTGGATTCTTTTTTATTCCAGGCCAATTGATCTTGATTACATTTTTATAGGCCTCGTCTCTTCTATAAACTCTTTTCATATTCTCCACAACTGCGACAATTCCACTTCCCCCACGGGGATCATTAAAGTTTCATTTAATCTAATCTTACTTCATGAAGAGGAGAGCCATTACGCATCCGTCTGTCCTCATCTGATGACCCAGTGTGCACGGTGTCCTCCGGTGACGCTGCTGCTGCTGCTGCTGCTGCTGCTGCTGCGGGGCTGGAGGCATCAGGCTGCTCTTGTCTCTCCTCAGCAGCCGAGGAGACCTGGTCCGGCACTGGGGAGCCGTGGTGGTCTCCTCCCGGTGAGATCTGAATCGGCTCCTCCTCGTCTTGTCCCCGGTTGGACTCCACATCCACGTCCGGGTCATCGTCGTCGTCGTCCACCACGCTGTCCCTGTCCGGTGATATCGACCTATAACTGGAGCTCTCGCTGATAAAATCCGGGGACAGGTAGCCAGGGCGCACGCCGTAGCTGTCCCGGTTGCCGTAGAGTTTGGCGATGGTCTCCGCGTCTTTGACGACGGGTCTGAAGGCTGAGATGTAGCTGATTTTCCTCTGAGGGGTCTCGTCCCCGGACTTGTCCTCGTCGTTCCTGGTGGAGGAGGACTGGGAGCTGGAGCAGCGCTCTCCGCCGTCCTGCTGGTGGTGAGGGTGGTGGTTGGTGTCTTTGGGTGTGTTTGCGCCCCGGTCGCTTTGGTCCGATAAGTCGAGCTCTGCCTGCCGGACGCCTGGCAGCTCTGGAAGAGGTTTTGGTGGAGACCCCGGGTAGGGTGGCATTGGTAGGCCGCCAGCTGTAGGCCAGAACATGGGGAAAGCAGGGTAGAGGGCGTCCTTTGCGCCAGGCCAAAACACACCCGAGACATTGGTTTTGTTCGCGTCAGGCACACCATCGCTCTTTTTCTGACACAGCCCATAGCTGGGGAAGCCGTAGGGGTGGTGGGGGAACAGAGGTGGGGGGATTTTCTGGAGCATGCCAAAGTTCTTGCTGGGCACTGGGATGACTGGGTAGGTCCGTGCGCCGCTCGCCAAACTCAGGTTATTATTTCCCTGATCCTCATCGCACCGTAAAGTTTTTTGAGGGATCTCAGGGGAGCTGGTTTGGGCCAAAGAGGACGAGGCCTGTGATTTCATCGACGAGGACATCCCTGACCCGTTCATGGGCAGAGTCCTCTTTCTGCTCCCCCCGTTGAACATGGCCTTTACATCCTCCCACGCGTGGTGAATGTCCTCAGACTGTTTTTTATCCGTCAGTTTCAGGTGGCGTCTCCACGAGTTGAAGTTGGCCGCGTCCGGCTGCAGATACTTGGACTCTGCGGTGCGGTGAGAGTGGAAAATGAATTTATTCGGGGAGAAATACATGTTACAAAAGCTGCACTTGATGCACTTGGCTCTGGAGCTGTTGTATCTGGCGGGGATGAAGCTGCCTCTGGAGCCCCAGGCGCATTCATGAGACACGTCAAATGCGAAATTTTCCGGGAGCTTTGGGGGGCTGTGCGCTCCCAGGAAGGACTTGCAGAGCCTCTCGGCCTCCCGTTTGGTGATCATGCCGCAGCGCCTGGAGGAGATGGGCATGGCCCCGGCGCGCCGCAGGAGCTCCAGCTGGACGGGGGTGCACTGCACACAGGTGATGCCCAAAGCGACCCGACGGTTGTGTATCTCGTTGTAGCTGTAGTTTTTCAGCAGGGTGTTAGAAATCTGCGCCAGGCACAGTCTCTCCTTACCGTCTATGACCAGACATACGATGGGCACCCCGTACAAGGAGGTCTCACTCACTTGGTTTGGTTTGAGGGAGCTGGGGCCGGAGAAGCTCGGTGCGTCCTGCTTTAAGCTGGGGGAAGAGCTGGCGTCTCGTCCCGCGTCTCGAAGCTGTCCGGGCATCGACTCCATCCCTGGAAGCCTGTCAGGCAGAGAGGAAACAGGAGTGAGCCCCGGGGGAATGTTTGACAGGATGCACAATCATCTTAAAATTATTCAGCAAGTGACAAAAACTTATTAAAACGGCACTAAAAAAAAAAGAAAAATGTAAACGTGTCAAAGAAATGAAAACAAAAATGTGGTTTCCAAATTAAAAAATTTAGAAATATAAACGATGTGAGGAAATTATCATGTTTTTATCCACAATATCTGACAAATAGAGATGATAACACAACATTTATCATTACTATAATAAAGATTATTACTATAATAAAGTAGCTGTGGCAGCAGTAGGCCTGTAAGTGCTGATATTTATGGGACATTAATAATAATAATAATAATAATAATAATAATAATATAGGCTACATAACGTATTTTAAAAAATTACCAAATATAACTAACATGAGGCTTTTGCAGGAGGTTATATTAAAAAGTGAAATCAATCAGACGTCTTGTGAATCATTTCTCGTATGGCTTTATTTATTCCTCCGTGTATTCGGCCTCCTCTCTCGGGTTATCCGGGTTCCTGCGCGGCAGAGGTGGCTCTGCTGCTCCTCTTATCTCCAAAATCGGCTCAGATACTTATGGGGCAACTACTTAAGGGTCACATAAGATCCTTATACGCGGATAAGGACAGAAGGAAAATGCAGCCTGAGCTGCGCCAATGCGCTTAGCAGAGAGGAAAAGAACAACTATAAGCTGCTTTCCTGGTAATTACACAGATCCACGAGCGCGTCTTCGCATTGTTAATAAAAGACTAGCCCTATATATAATTAAAGCTTCTGCGCAGATTAGCCTCAGCCAGTTGCTCGAAATTAGGTTGAGGCAGGCCTATCTCACGTTCACCTGCGCATACTTACTTTTTACATCTCGTCAACACGGAGGCCGCGTAAAGACATGAGAACAGCCCGCAGCGGCTTTAATGGATCTTTATAAGTATTTAGGGTGATTTATTAAACACAATTAGACGAGTTTAAATAAGAAAATGCAAAAAAAAAAAAAAAAAAAAAAAAAAAAATACAGCAAAATTATCATCAATTCTGTCTAAATTATAATTAATAACAAAAACAGCAACATACCTTTCTCTCCTTAAAAGACGACTCACTCCAACAGGGTTTGGGATGAAAAATAAAATATAATTAATATGAATAAAGTGATATAAATGCAGGCCCGGTGAGTCCAGAGAATGATGATGCCACAGACAAAACGGTCTGACAGCAGGAACTCTGAGTCGGAGTCTTTATTTCAGTTTATCTGAGTGCAGCAGCAGACAGGACCTCCATCCCGCTGGATCCCGGGGAGGTGAATGGCGTGTAGACAGGAAGCACATGGCACCTCTCTCTGTCTCCCTCCCTCCCTCTCTCTGTGTCACACACACTCCCACACACACACACACACATACACACTCTCTCTATCCTGTCGTGCTGATGTGTAATAGCTCTCCCTCCTTCTCTCTTTCCCTCAAAGACGTGCTGAGCAGCTACACACCACTTTTGATAATTCACAATTTTGCAGCTCTGACGCACAAACATGATCGGAAACAGAGAGCTGTCACGCCCCATTAGGCCCCTGCTGACCCCAGAATGGGGAATCATTTTTGCCTTAACACTCATGCATGAATATATTTGTCATAAGGTATACATAGGGCCTACATATAATTAAGATAAATGCGACATAGATTTTTGGAAATATCTGCACAAAGACGCGAAAGCAGAGTAAAACTGTGACAGTGGGCCACCTCATAGACCCTTTAAAGGACCCTTAACCCCACACTGGACTTGGCTGATCACGCACGGTGTGTTTTTAAGCATCAGATCAGCTGTGATCATTTCATATCCCGCATTATTTCCACCGCAGCAGGAGCGAGCTGACAAACACGAGGCAGCGCCGAGTGGCACTTTGCAGGGCAGCAAGACTGACAAAAGGCCCGGGCTCATTTATCAAGTTACACCACCATCTGTTAGGCTTCCACACCGGCCACGGAAATCAATCTGAGGCCTGAGCGATAAAAGAAGAGTGTGGAAGGAAGAAATGAAAGACGGGGAAAATAAATAAAGGACTTTTTTGCGTGCGTTAAATCATTTGGAGGCGTTTTAAAATGTTTTGGGTTCAAATTCTGTGCGATGAAAATGGAGTGAATCTGGGATGAACTGAGGATGATGACGACAATGATGATGATGCCCCAGGCCAAACACACACACACACACACACACACACACACACACACACACATATACACACACACAAAGTTCCTATGCAGTCCTATGTCAGTGATGTAAATGGTGGCAGTGAAGCCGATTGGCTGTCCTCGAAGACCCTAATTTATTATTAAAAACCGGATCAATGCTGATCGCTTAACCAAGCTAATGTCCCCTCTGTCCCCTACAGAGAGACGTGTCAATACCTGCAGCAGGTGGACAGGCAGACAGGCAGACAGACAGGCAGACAGACAGACAGACAGACAGACAGTGTTTGACCACTGAGTGGAGAGAGGAAATGGCAAAAGCAGTCATGAATTTTGTTTTTCTGACATCATGTATGAATGGAAAAAGAGCCACGCCTTCAAAATTACAGGACCCCACCCTTCTCCTGGGTGTTTATTTTATACACTCTGTGGTGTTTGTACCTGAAGCTTTCCCCTCCAGTGGCTTGGTTTTATTTTAAAGGTGCATGAAGTCTTTATCAGGTCTTTATCAGCCTAAATATTCCATGGAATAAACCCTACAGTAAATCTCCTCCTCCATCCTGTGACTAGAAATAGATTGATAAATCAGCAGGCTGATATTAGTATTGCAGATATGTTGATGTCAGTGTATCTGCAAGCTGATAAGAAGTGCCAAATACATCTAAGACAACTGACAGGTTAATTTTTCGACTGTTAAATAGCCCACTAAATACACATGTTGGTCACAATTCTTATGAACAAAATAAACCATTTTTAAGGGATCCGTATCAACAATGTTTGTTCATGTTAATGGTGTTTGAAAAGTTAAGTTACGTATCTATTAACTCTCAAATACTGGTATCAAGTTTAAAAATCCAGTATTGGTAGGATTATACACAGTGGTGTAGTGGTGGTTGATGAGGTTGATGGGAAGGTTACTGAGGAGGAAGTGGGTATATTCTCTTGTATATTCCAACGGCTTTTGGCTGACAGGTGGGTTTACTGTATGCAGCCAGATTAAGAGGATATCCTCCACCACACTGCTGGTTATACATGTTTATTCACATGAGCAGTTTTATTATCTATAACAATGTTACATTCTTTGTTACATCTAGTTCTTCAGGTACACTGTCAGCACAAAGTTTAAAGTAATAACATCACACAAACGCAGCAGTCAAATCACCAGCCTTCTATTGTGTGACTTCATTCTTGTGTTCAAGGTGTGCTCTGATAGGACGATATTCACTCTGAGGTAAGCATTAGAGGATTAAGGGACGTCCACGCCAATAACTCTAACTATAAGAATATATTGTTTTACAAAATAGATTTTACGCAAGTGGATGGTGGAGTCCACACCACAACTTTAATGACAACGGCAGTGGCAAACAATATCACATTCAAAGGAATATGATGAACGATAGAGACACTGACAGCAAATCAAAATCCATGCTGACACAGCTGGAGCATGCAGTGTTTGCCTGGTGCCACTTTTCACAGATTTGTTACCGTTCATCATTGTGGGTGCTCAAATAATAATTTTTTTTAACCTTTATTTTAGGATTTTCAACATAAAACAAACGCTCAGTGCTTCAATTCAACAACTCAGTCACAAATATCTTCACAGGTAGAAAAACAAACAAGTCTTAGGACTTCACTTGATCGCTTCCACAGCGATAGAGGGTCTACTGCTAGACCAATATTGCGGACAAATATTTGAATCTTATTCTTATTAGAAAACCTTAACCTTTCATCAGCACTCCTATCCACATGCTGTATGTTGGTGCAAGGTCTGACTTCCACATAAGTAGAATAAGTTTCCTTACCACAACTACACCAAATAAAATGACCTGAGGATGATCACGCTATTGTTCTTAATGTGGACGACCCTTAAGGGTTGTATCCCGTATTTGTCACCAAGTCTTATAAAAAATAAAACCCAGCAATGAATCTAAGCTTTTGTCTGAATATGAGTCTCACACACACACAAACACACACACACACTCTGTCCTGTGGCCAGAAATACTCCTGTATTAATTCACTGGTGACAATAGTCCTTCAGTTTATGTAACATCTACTAAAACAATATAGTGGCAAACTGTTTAAGGAAATTATTCATCCTCTTAAAACTACTAAAGCTCTACATTTGTGACCTGTTTTTAAGACGTACAGTACACCTTCAATAGGAACCGACAGACAGGGTGTTCAAAAGAGACGGACTGAAGCACTGTTAGTTTTGGTCTTTTCATGGGGTTTGTTGACAATAACAAAAATATAGAATAACATCAGCAGATATTTTTCATAAAATAAAGTAGGCTATGCATTAAGTGTATTTGACATGGGGGGGGGGGGGGGGGGGGGGCAGTGAGCAAAATCTCACCATGGGCCCCAGAAAGTCTCAAACTGGCCCTGTCTTTCAAACTCATAGAGCTGGTATCAAAGGTGAGGGTTTACTTTCAATTTTGGACACGCACACACACACACACACACACACACACACACACACACATGTAACAGGGGAATAGGGGCTCCACTGACAGAAAATTTTGTGCATCAAACACTTAATTCCACTAATCTAGTGAATTTTATGCACAAATTTTTGCTTTTTTGTATTAATTTTGCTTTAATTTAGTCAAAGTGATACTTTCATGTATTTAATGGGAGATGTTATAAAATTTGAGGGGGACGTGCCCCCTGCGTCCACCCTGAAATCTACACCTATGGGTGGTGTGCATTGGTTTCACATAATCCGCAGAATAATTTAAGGTTATGCTGCTAATGTCTACTGAGTCACTGTAAATACATGAATAAATACATATTGTGGGAGGTGTCAAGGACGGCAGCGGAGAGAAACCAAACAAATGGCAAACAGGTGCGTTTGTGGACAGTTTATCATGAATGAAGTGACACTGCAGCAAATAAACACTTCATACACTTGGACTGATGTGTGTGTGTGTGTGTGTGTGTGTGTGTGTGTGTGTGTGTGTGTATTAATCTGGTGTATGAAGTTTGTATGAAGCATCATGAGCCTGTGTGCAGCCTGAGCTCGCCAGTTTTACCTCCCTGCAATATTGATGCTGAACCTGATCCTAAGCGCATCCTCTCCTCTTTCACCATCAAGAGGCTTCCCCCGCAGCCCCCGCCAATAATTACAATTTTATACTGTAATTATTCCTCTCTTTTTAATTATTTAGACCGCCGACTTGAATGCAGCCATTGTCGCTGCTTATTCCGGGGGAAACGTGAGCTGACGTGGCTGGATCAGCAGCGAGGAGTTTTTAATTAGACATTTCAGCGGTAATTTTAGGCGAGCTCTTTATTATTACTGTTGGATACAAATTACCCGGGCCTCATTGATATGCGCTCAATTGTTTAAACAAACCTTTAACCTGAAACATTAATGCGCTTCAGGTTCAAGTCATTAAGAGTCCCAACTCACCAGGTGAACCCGAACCTGATGGATTATTTAACACGGTGCTGATGCCACTGGATTTTCCTTTTTGGGAAATAACGTTTAATAAGCATTTGGTTGGTAAATGGTAAAGTGTAGCGTCACTCATTTTGCCACAAAGACTGGAGACTGTGGACACATCTGCATAATGTAAAGAGGCACATTTTATTTTAAAACCCTTGAATTCAATTTAAAAAACATCACAGGGAAGTTCTCATGTACTTCAGGAATTAATTTTCATTTTAAATTTTAATTTTGGGACGTTTCGCAAAAATAAACTTGCCTTGCTTGAATATTCCACATTTTCTTTTTACTGTATTTTAATTGTAAAAGTCAGTTATGTAGTTAAATGTAGATGTGGTGCTTCATAACTTCTTTTCCTTTTTACTTTATACAGTGGCAGATCTTCCTATATATGACATAGGCACCCCCCACCCCATAAATAAATAAATAAATAAATAGAAAATTAAAAAATTGACATTAAAAAAGTAACACATGATGGAACGATGTGTATGATGAAAAAATGAGAAAATATAAAAAGCTAAAGCCATTTTGGGCTAAAAAAAACAAAGGGGGAGCTTGCCTAGGGCACTGAATATGCTGGGTCCAGCACTGCCTTTAAATGTTGATTTATTCATTGACTGACTGCCTTCTCAGCAGCACAAAATCATATCCAAACCTGTTATTTAATCGACTATCACATAACTAACTGTATTATTACCCAATGCAAACATGTAGAAAATATAGCTATGGACTTAAGTTAAAATATAAAAGTCCACTTCAGGAAACACAGCTGTATCCATGTAGGCCTAAAAGAGGGGGCTTTAATACCACCTCTAAGTGTAAAACAACCAACAGGAGTGTTTCAATGCCATGGATCACTGGTTTGAGTCAAAGCTCTGCGTTAGATTGCAGCTGAAGATCATATTTTCCTGCAGGAGCCGTTTCATCCCGTTAAAGGTTTATTTCCCAAACACTTGCATTTTGTCACATGATGTAAAAAGATAAATCAAGCGCGCCTCAATCAGGACAGGTTTAATAACAGCAGCAATTGAGGCCAAATGTTTTATAATTAACAGTTGTATCAGCACCCTATAAAACCATGACCCCTATAAATCCCATTTTAGAGACCAATCAATCCTCCTCTTGGACTAAAGGGCCTATTGATCCCTCGCTGCTAAACGCTTTCTCCGTATCCTTTTTTGTTTCCAGTGAAAAGAGCATTTCGATTGCACTTTTTATTGGAGGAAAGATTCCGCCGAGAGGAAAGCGATGGCTCGAAAATTAAACGGTGACATTTTAATTACAGGACATTGATAAAGGGATCTGGGTAATGGCTGTGTACAGGGCGGCCACTCATTGTCCCGCCTGATGTGCTAATCAAGTCGGACTGCTCGGGAAAAAAAGGTCATCGGCCGATACAAAGCGGAGACGCAGCTCGGTGGGAATTTGGGAATATGAAGGTCCCGGATTGGCAGAAATGAAGACGCATCTCCAAACAAAGCGCGGTCAATATCCCGGAGAGAGGCCCGCCAGATGAGATCATGGAGCGGCCAAATTTTCATTGCAGACATATTATCAGTATAGGTCACATGAAGCGTCGCCATAGATCATCTGATGCCACAATTTACATGCTACAGAAATCATTTGTGGCGAGCAGAGCTGTCACAACACGGACCGATCATCATCATCATCATCATCATCACTGATCCCAGCAGGCTGCAGGTTGGTTCAATCAGAGGAGTTATCATGTCAGCGTTATCAAGTGATGCAAAGTCACGACTTAACATTATGAGCTGAATGAGAGGCTTAATCAATGTTTTAGTGAGGAGTTTCTGCACCACGCCCCTACCCAGCTACACCCACAGACACTAATTAAGGTGTGAACTGTGGTGTAATTGAGCTGTTTGTGGACTGAATCCTTGAACTGGGCTGAACCCGTCTGATACATTACTACATGAATATTAATTTATGTTTTTTTGTGTGGCCAGAAAGACCAACACATTCTCACTCCGACCTCGTCATATTGACGTTTGGTCATGGACCTTCCACATCCGGATGAAAGGTACCCTAGGTGCGTTGTTTTTTGACGCTCTGGGACACCTTGTCAAGTTCTGCCGGCCTTCTTTCAAAATACACGTTTTCACAGGAAATTTCACATTTACATACAGTCTCTTTCAAAATAAACACACTACATCGGCACAACACAGCGAAATGGCTTTTTTTTGCCACCCAACAACAAACACACAGGTTTAGGAAAACAGGTTTTGGCTTATAATCTTACAGGATGCGAGCACTGCTGTCCCAGGTGAAAGTCGAGCTAGGTCTCACTCTGAAGTCGTCAAAATCTGGCGCTTGGGCAGTGATTTGCAGCGTCAAAAACCAACGGAAAAAAAAGGCATCCTTTAAGGTCGGCATGATATGCAGCCGGTTGCCGTTATAGTTAAATGGCGCCCGACAGAGTCAGGGGGAAACGCAAGAACAAAAGTTAAGGCGCCGAAAGTCTGAGAAGGGCTGGCAGGAGGGGTGGTGGATTTGCCTGGTTCCAGACCATAGACCCCGCCCACTCAACTGAGTAGGCTTGCATCTCTGGTCTGGCATACTGCAATGAATTTGCGATTTATTTCGTCCAAACGATGGAAGGACCAATGAATGCTGGGGGTGGGGGCAGGGCTAGCGATTAGCCAATCAGCTCCACGCTGATGTCAAGCTGTCCGCTGGTGGGTAACTGGTGAGGATAGCAACAATGGCGACTGCTACAGATCCTACAGACCACATTAACGATGCTATCGAGGTATTTCGCCACTACTCGCATTAATGGAGGACCAAATTAAGGAATCTGCTAAACTGGATTTAACGGCGATGCAGCTGGGCGTGCACGACGACAGAGACATTTTAAACGGGCAATGCTCGCTTGTTTTCGGCACCCCCGAGGCATGGATACTAATGACGTCAGATTCTGGGTGAGTCGTTGATCTCTATTGATTGGTTAGGGAAAAATCAAATTCCCTCCCCCTTGTAAATCACCTTCAATAAAGGCAATGTCAGACTGAAGGTTCTGGGAGCTTCAGTCTGACACTCAGGCTAGTGGTGGATGGGTAAAACAAACACTGACTTTCACCCGAAAGAGTGGTACTCATGTTGGATTCTAAAGCCAAACTCTGTTCTTTTTTCCTAAACCTAACCACGTGTGTTTGTTAAAGGGAAAAAAAAGAAAAGTCAATTTGGAGTGTTAATTTTGTCTTAATTTTGAAGGAGACTGTATGTAAATGGTAAATTCCCTGTAAAAACGGAAGTGTATCTTGAAAGAAGAGAACTTGACACGGTGTCCCAGAACATCAACAACTAACGCACCCAGGGTACCTTGTACCTTAATTTCTTCGTGCAACAAATGCACGTGGTTAGGTTTAGAAAAAAACATCATGGTTTGACTCAACATTCATATGAGAAGCGAACACCAACATCCTGGGTGAAAGTCTGGTGTTTGTTGGACCCATCCACCACCTCTCCCACCTGCCCCATAGGGACTCTCCAGCTCCTTAAGTTACGTTGTTTTCTGGCGGTGAGTCTAACTGATGCTGCCCGGCAGCGTATCATACTGCTATGAGAGAATGCCTTTATTAATCGCTGTTTGATGCGACCAGGTGGCGGTATTTGACGATTTCAGAATGAGAATGGGTTGCCCCCGTCTGCGCAACCCAACCTCACCCGTCTATGCAACCCAACCGTACCTGTCTGCGCTCACCTGTTTTCTCTGAAAACTTAATGTGTGCTCACCTTTTTCTGATCCAGACGTTCAGGTGGTTCTTCCTGTGAGCTGAATTATCCGCAGGGGTCTCATCCTCTCCAAAACAAATAGACCTGGTGATTTAAAGCGGTAAGAACACTGAATAAAGCAGTTTCACATAAATAAAATCAGTCTAAAAACATGGTGGCAACCAAGCAGCAACCTCAGAGGCTGATAAGTGACACCAAAGTGGAAGTGCCAAAAACTGCAGTTCCTTGAATGGCCACTTGAGGCTGGCTCCAAAACAGTGAATCTCCATATACCTCCATGTTAAAATGTCCAACTTTACAGCAGAAATAAACATGTTCACAACTTGGTACAAAATGGTTTTGGTCTCTATAGCTAATTTCAACATTTATGACAACTGTACAGGGGGTGAATTTTTTCACAACTCACCCATTGACATTTTATCAGGACCCAAAACATTTAAGGGTGGGCTGCTTTGAGTGAGAGGCCGTCTGATGATAGTGTCCTTGGCTTCTCAGTCCAACACATTCTCACTCTGACCTCGTCACATATCAGTGTTTGATCATGAACTTTCCACATTCCAGACATGACGTTAAAGGTACCCTGGGTGTGTTGGTTGTTGACGTTCTGGGACGCCATGTCAAGTTCTGCCTGTTACATGCATTGTCTTCTTTTAAAATACACTCAGTCAAATCCACCCCTTGCTCCTCCACAGCTCAAACCTCTCGCTCAAACCTGGTCACTTCTGGCTCCAAATATCCAAGATGGCGACGACCGAAATTCAGGTCAAGGCTTCAAAAAGGGAGTCCACAAACCAGTGGGTGAAGTAATGGTAGCTACTCTGATTATTTATACAGCCTGTGGGTGCAACATGGCAATGTCCATGAATGAGGACCCTCCACCTGCCTGATATAAATGGCTCATTTTAAGGTAACAAAAAATTCTTACATTATATTCCATTTCTGCTAATATATCCTAAAATATCTGAATTAAAGTGCAAAAAGAAACAGATTTGTAGGAAACCTCAATGGCTTTTACAGAAGGTTACACCAAACAAATGCAGAAAACATTCAGTTTTTTAAGCTATTCATGTTAGTAGCAGTTGAATAGAAACAAATAAACAACCCTGTTCATTTAAAAATGAGCACACCTGGCTAGCTGTGGAAAGTGAGACTTATGGATTGATACAAAAATGTTCCCACTTCAACAGACCATCATGAGGAGCTTTGCAGTGCTGTCGAAACTTCTAAAGAGCCTCTCGTTGGCGGCATGCGGCAGCCTTTAGGTCGATACTGTAGGACAACTCTCTTATTGATGCGGCAGCAGGTGTCCAAGGTTGTTTTTTTTAAAGGATACAACAGTAAATGTGAGTAGCAAAATGATTTCCTACCTGACTGGAGTCTTTTCTGGGAATGTTTGTGGCACAAGGTTGACACGGTATAGAGGCAGTTCTCCTCCCAATGGAGATTCATGTCATTTAAAAAAAAAAAAAAAAAAATTTAATACAAGGACGAGTATCATTCTGGCTCATAGTGGGTATTTATTGTATTACTGCCATCAGTGTCCCTCAGAAGAATAATCAGTGCTTACATTGCACCATAAAAGGGATCAAATGGCAGGTAAAGTTCATGTCACAGCAGAAGGATCAGTGAACCTCAATCATGAAATCATTTCACTTAACATGGCTTTCATTTAAAGATCAAATAAAGCAGGGAAGGAATTTCTGTATAATCATATAATATCACAATATAGAAGAGCTTTGAAATCACAGTTTGTCCTTCTGCTTTCCGAGTCCCCTTTGAAAAAGTTGATAATACAGACAATACAACACAGCACAGACTAACTACATGCTCCCGAGGTGTGTGTCAGGGTCCTGAGACGCCTTCACGCCTCTGTTACACACGCAGCATAATTATAATTATTAGATCAGGCTGCCTGTCAATACATGTTGTCGCATTCAGGAGGAAACCTGTTCAAATAACATCGTTCAAGGTCTCTGACTGAAGGCAACATATGACCAACGGTAGGTAACACAATACAGCTGTGAAGGCCACGAGTCTGTATGGAAGCCCGGGGAGGACAAGCGTAAATACGAAAATGCAAGAAATAATTTAGGGATCTTGGCATTGGCTTGTTTTCTTGAGATCATTTCATTCCATGCTAAAGAAAAGCTGAAATTATTTGCCTCCAAATGCAGTAATTAAAATGAAGACCTCTCTGACCCTGTGTAAATTAATCATTGGCCGTGTCTCTTTTGAAAAGGTGAAGATATCACAAGGAAGCCAGAAATGTATTCAACTAATGTTTCACACCTGAATAATATATAAACTGTTGTTTACCAAACCTTGACATACCTGACATGTTATTTTACTTAGCGGCTGTTTAAGAAGATACAAAGTCAAAAAAAAAAAGCAGCTGCTTACATTAATAACCGAGAATAAGGTGGATGTTAATTAAAGGTTGACTAAGATTAATTATGAAATGCAAATTGTAATTGAACTTTGGAGATAGCAAGGTGCTCACAGGTTTAGGTCACTCTACAGCAAGATGTGTAAATGTCAAAATATTAATAAAGCTACCATCATTTTTTAAGTCGTGTGAAGAGGTGGCTGCCGTGCAGGTGTCCAAGGTCTTGTTTTCATTTTAAGAAAACCCTGCACTCAGTTGCCAGTTTATTAGGTACACCTTGAGTACCTCATATAGTCTTATACTACAGTCCTGCAGTTAATCATGAGGGTTATAATTTGTAGTTTATATTTATAGTTTTTGTTAGAATTGTTTCAGAGAGGTTTGATTTTACTTAATGGGTGGTTTAGAAGTTGCAGTTTGTGGTGCTGGTATTTCTCATCTACCCACTTTTAATTTTAAATTGATGTTTCTAGAGCTGTCTCGACACCATCTTTACCAAATGTATATGTCAGAGCTATAATGTGTGAATATAAGTTAATTTAAACATCATACAAAATTAATTTCCATTTTATACATGTTATTCTATAAAACTTAGATATTGTATAAAAATGTAAAAGGACTAAAATGCATGTATGTTACATTTCGATGATGACGCTCCCTTTAATTTAGTCATTTACATCATGTGCAGTTTAGTTAAACAGAGAGCTGCATTAGGCAGGGAGTACATAGTTTTTCTACTGTGTGACTGAGTGTAATTTCAACTTTTCAGCAAACATTTTAAACTATATTACATCTCCTGTCATTTCCGTCAGACTTAAGTTACCATGCCTACAGCTCATTAATGGCTTTCTGAAATTTAGAGGTTAACGCGACAACATCAAACAAGGATGATTATTTTGAAATGCTTTACACAGGGTTTCTACAGCTTAAGGCAAGTTAGATTTATATATTCTTTTAATGGCGCTCAATACAATTTAAGACCAATTTTCCAATAACCAGAACTGAAGAAAAAAATAAATACACCGACATCAATTATGTAAGGTAGGAAACAATTTCACTCAAATGTATATTGTAAGATGAAACATGACTTTTAGTCTCTTGTCAAAGATAAGGGGTCGAACAGAACTGGGAAATACCCAGGAGTTTTCTTAATGATTTTGAGTATCTTACTCTGCATGTGAGATTCCACTGGCTTGAGTGTGAAAAACTTTTGCATAAAATATACTGAGCCTGTCGGGCAGGTAATGACTTCACCATGCTAGCTTGCTAGCAGACAGTTGTTCTCTACTCTGAGCATCCCAGCTGAAAACAAAATAGGAGTGTTGTTGATCGCACCGTGCTGATTTGTGTGACATTTATGCCAGTAAAGTATTTGGTAAATTATTTAAAGAAAATAAATGTTACCAATTGTTTTGAGATCTTACAATGCAACATCAGGAAGAAAAACATTAAAACCCCACTTTCCGTGTTATAGTATTTCTTAAAAGACTTTTGAAAAATTGGTTTCAGACATTTTAATACCCATTAAGACTTCAATGCCTTTTAAGACTTTAAAGGAACCTGCTTAGAATTAGCACGTAGCATGGAGTTGCGATGTAGCTCGGAATACAGTATTTCTAACATTTCCTGAATAATGTATAATAAATCATGAGAGCACAACAAACGCTAGTATCCAATATGGCCATAATGTTTAACCACTCTGAAAAAGTTCAACAAAAACTGAACCTAAAGGTAGGATTAATTAGACTGCTGCTGTATTAGACTGCATGCGTTTGAACTTGGTGTAACTAATTAACTGAAGAGTGATGAAATGATCGTTTTTCAGTTGCAGTCCGATTTCAAAAAGATCTCGAAGAGGCTGCACCTCTCTTAAAAAACACAAAACATCAAGGTGAAAATGGACCAAGTTGCCAAAAACAAACAAAGCAAAACTGCAGTGACTAAAAACTGAGATAATACCCTCAAACTCATGAAAATTAAACATAAAAACATAAAAAAAAATCAAATAATTAATATCTAGACTGAGAGAGCATTGAAATTTTTAAATGTTTAATGTTAGGTGAACAAACAAAACTCCCAAACTTACCCAAGTGATTCTGTTTAAATACTTTTTATTTATTTTATTTGTGCATTATGGTTGGAATATGTGCCAACACTGATAGTTACAGAAAAGGCCATAATCAGCCAGTAATATCGCAGCACTAATATTTTTTCTGCTGAGTCCCATCACTGACTTAATGCTTTGTGGATCTGGCAAAAACAGGAAAAATGACAGGGCAAGAGTCACAAGCTGAAAAGTAAAAAACATAATAAATATTTCCACTGATACCTCAGATTGGTTTTTAAACATCACAGTCAATGAGCACATTGTGGAGCTTACAGAGCATCTGCTCAGAAATGTGAATTGCTTTTCTCTTTTTGGTTTTATTTGAGTTGCAAGAATATATTTAACATTTGCAGAGTGTTCATTAGTAACCAGTGGCCACTACACACTCTTCTTATTTCACACATAGTTTTACCAGACTGCAAAGTATTTATAGCTTCAGTTACATTTAAGGCCAACTCAATATAGTGGATGTGTTAATACTACAGTAGAATTTGACAGTTAGATTAATATAATTAACAATATATGTGGTATAATGTAAAGTAGATATTCTATTCAATGCACAACAGTTGGAAACTTCATGTTGACGTATTTCATTAACAATTTAAAATTTTGAGTTTCACCAAGTTTCAAAGTGGCATTCCTTTTTTTTTTTTTATGAAAATGAATGGCATCTTGCACAGAAGTCCCCCTGAAGTTAAGGTAAGAGTATATTAATGTACATCAAAGTAAAAAGGCTTAGCCTCATTTTTAGGTTTCTGAGGCAAAAATAATGGCACTAATGAATCGTGACACATAGAGCCTCCGCTGGTTGTGCAGTTCACAAACAATTTGTCTGTAATGACCCTTAACAACTGAAACACAGAATAAAGGACATTTGTAGTATGAGTTTATTAACAGTGATGAACTGTTTAATGTTTATAATGAGCAGTGTGTAGGATTTAGATGCATCTAGTGTTGAGGAGTGAAAATTGCAACCAGCTGAAACTTCTCCCGTGTGCAACACATGAACTCCCAGTTAGGATTCCTTCAGTGTTCATTGTTCAGGTTTTTACCAAGAGCCAAATTATCCACAAAGGGCTCGTCCTCTTCAAAACAAATGGACCAGTTTTGAAATTGGTTAATCTGCGCTCGATGTTTTTCTCTGATACTGTAACTTAAGATCCATTCAGGAGGTTTTTACTGGGAGCTGAATTATATGCAGAGGTCTCTTCCTCTCAAAAACAAACAGACCCAATGATTTTAACTGGTAAAAACATTGAATAAAGCAGCTCCATGTTAAAAAAAATCGGTATATTTCTGATGCTGTTTGGCTCCTCATGAAGGGGCTGCTATCTATGGTGGGTGACACAAAAATGTGAATGGCCCTGTTCTACAGCCAGTGTTTGGTTTGTCCATTCTGGGCTACTGTAAAAACATGGTGACGCAACATGGCAGACTCCATGGAGGAGGACCTGCTCCCTATGCAGATATAAATGGCTCATTCTAAGGTAATGAAAACATGATTCTTATTCAATTATACACTAAAGAAAACATACTTATTATATTAGATTCCATTTCTGCCAATATATTCACCTAAATCCCACACACTGGTACCTTAATGTAGGCTGGGATCACATATAAAATTCAATTTTTTCATAATGAGCTCTGAGCACAACCAGCAGAGGTTGCAACTAAAGGTTTCCCTCCAACCGTTAAACTACCCCAACCAATCATTTGACAATAAATAGTGGTTACCACCGCACTGAGGTGCTGTGTCCAAACTCCATCCTACAGACTGTATTGATATCATGCACTATGTAACTTTCTATTTTGCAGGTAGTAGTCAAAATGTTTTGTACTAATTGTAGAAATTATGTACAGATGTACATTTATTAGACTGTAGTCTGAACACTCCTGCCAATGTAATATTGTGAATCTTCAACAGAAAGCAAGACATTTGTCCAAAGAGTAAATGTTCATTTTTCACCTTGAAAACTGTGCTACACTTTTGGCTTTTACCCAAACTTTCAATTGCATCTTGTGATCGTCCAAGTTCTGGACAGCCCAGTTGCTAGAAGAAAATGTTGGCATTGTACGTTTCTGCAAACCACAAGAATGTTACATTTGCAAGTTTCATACATATCATATCAATGTTTCTAAAGTGTTGTATTGTATAAGCTGACTGTGTCCTCGGGCAATAGAAGAAATGGCGGATGGGTGTCACCTGTGAAAGACACCTGCCAAACTGCAGACAACTGTTCAAAACCAACAAACAACAGATCTGTTGTTTTTTAGCAACCCTTCATGATGTTTCCACCAGTGTTTTCGGCATTGTGGCTGATTCCTCAATCATATGATTCTCCAATCATAACCAAGTGATTTTTGTGCCTAAACCTAACCATGACTTTGCCACAGCATTGTTGAGAAAGGTGAAGTTTCAACATATCCATAACAAAATAATGCACAAATTTAACGTACCCATGGTTTGCAGAAAAAGCCTCGAGTTGACCTTGAGTTAGGCCCCGATCACACAGAAAGCATTTTGCAGGTTGGAAACACGAGGTGTGCTGCACTGCCGCACTTTATTTATTTTATTTAGAAGACAGTGATCAGTATGTAGTGCCTAAAATGTTGAGGCAGAGGGAACTGTCTGTAGCTCTGGTTGAGGGTGAGAGGCTGTCAGTTAAAAGTTTGTCGGGCACAGGGAAACGAAGTTCTGTGCGGGTGCGCAAGACCCTTAAAAAGAGGGTGGATGACAGGGAGTACCACCAGTTGGTCCAGGAGCTTCTCCTCATTGCTGGCTGTTTGCAGGCATATTTTAGGATGACTCGGGGGCAGTTTGACATCCTGCTGTCTATCGTGGGGCCATATAGCTCTGGGTATCCAGCAACTGCTGCGACCAGTTTCTCCTCCAATGTTTACCAACTGTAAACTTGTAGTCTCGCGTGACCAGCTTCCCTTACTTCGGAATGGGAGTCTGGGGACATTCATCTTTCGTTTTGTAACAGAAATGGGCGGGGATATCCAGACCACATGACGGCGTTGCCATAGGTACGGCACGCTGTAAATCCTTAATTTCTCCAATCTTGTGGACGTTGCAGCTCTGCAATATAGCTGAACCAAATAAGTCATATCCATTTTAATCTCTTCTTGCAATGCACTGAACACTTCCTTTTCTGTTGTACTACGGACAACAATTTGGGGAACAGCAATTCCAGTGTAGGCGGGTGTAAGGCAAAGCTAATCAGCCGTTGGTCGAGGAAGTACGGAAGTACACGGATTTGGATCCAATCACATCACTGCTGCTGGTAGCCAGCGCTAGTTCTATTACAACTTTCCTATGGGAAATGTCCACAGACGACAGAGTCAGCCAGCGTGCTGACGTCATCGGTGTCTGTGTAAGAGGCTAGTAAACTTGTTGTCGTGACCACCACAGATGGCCTGCCTCTCAAATCATCCAATTGGACACAGGGAAAAAAGATGATGAAAGAGAGATGACGTGGGGCGTGCTTCCGCTTTGAGTTGAATTTTTTTTTCAATTTTTTTGCAAAAAGGCCCCTCCAGCTGCTAAAAAGCTTTCTGTGTGATCAGGGCCCAAAGCTTTTTTTTTTTTGAATTGCGAAATTGGATTTATTGTTTTCAAGATGTTTCTCGAGCTGTCACACCACAATCTTCCAATAGTTTTCTAACATTGCAATGTGGGTCAACAGTGACCATCAAGATCACCAAAAAATCAGGCAAATTTATTATCCATATTTGCATCTTTCAGTATGCTAATTTTTTCATGCATACATACATGCAGCACATACAGGAATCAGTATGTAGTATGGAGCTGGGACACAGCTTTGGATTCCCTACACATACAGTATTCCTTCTCTTTCCTATCTGGAGTCGTGTCAGTTCTTGATGAAAGTAAATGTTACTCAAATAGCAGAAATGCTAAATGAAACACCTATTCTGGAAATCACATACTTAATAATCAAAATGATGAAAGCAATAGACCGGCTGAGGGCTTGGTAATGTAAAACTATAAGATATCTTAAGGAGTTCCCAAATTATGAATGACATGATGTTTGGTTCTACAAAAAACAAATGTGTTTTCAGTTTGCGATGATTTTCAGTCAAGAGGCCAGTGATTAAATTCTACCATCCATGTGTCTCCTCATTGTTACAGAGGACAAAAGCACATTGATCAGTGTACTGAAGAAACTACTCACCACACGTATAATAAACTGGTGCTTTAAGCCTTTTCTGTTGCGCTTATGTACTACCGTTACATTCGTTTCCAGCGATGTTCACACTGTACACATCATGTCACTGTAGGGTGCATTTACTGCTTCCTTTGTGGGAGAAATTATATTTAATTGCATTTGGGGCGTCGGTAGCGTAGTGGTAGCATAGTGCCGGTCTCATGTACAGAGGCATTGCCTTGCTGCAGCGGCTGCAGGTTCGCATCCGGCTCACGGCCCTTTGCTGCATGTCAGTCCCCACTCTCTGACTCCCCATTTCACCTTCTGTCCTGTCAATAAAGGCAAAAAGCCTATAAAATAATCTTTAATTGCACTTGAGCTCTGCACATTTATACAGCTGCACATGAGGACCTTGCCAAAGCGAATCACTTTAGTCACTTCACCCATTATGTTTGCCTCAGTCATGAGAGATATGTATGATTCACCATTTGGGTCGTCAGTGGTCTTTGGTGTTAAGTGCACTGCATTAATGTTTTCCCTCTTCAGCATATCAACTGATCTCATTTGGCAATCCAATAAAACAACATACTTTCTGTATAGTACAGGATATATCTTTCTAAAGTAAAGAGAAAGTGGATAAAACAAAAACTTGTGTTGGTGTTGGTTTATACAGGGAGGAAGAGATATGGTTTCTGTTATATTTCTCTTCTTGTCAATCGTCTCTTATTCTTATGGATTTTCAGAAAAACAAATAGCTGCTGAATGAAACTGAAGAACTTCTTCAGCATAATTTCCTTTCCAACAGGTCACTCAGTGGCATTCAATGTCAGGTGTGTCCGTGCAAACAGAAGTTAAAGATATGCAACCCAGTTAAAACTAAAAACCTAGATGGAAAGAAACCCTGGTTCGTCCAGATGAGTTTGAAGAATTATTTGTTTGGTCATAAGCTAAAGAACCAAGAAACGTTGCATGTCAATTTTTCATTGCACTCTGTAAAACTGCAGAGCTGCTTCAAACTCAGTGATACTGCAGGCTCTTTGTTCACCTAAACATCACTTGAAGACAAACAGAGCTTTGTATCCACTTAAAGGAATATTTCACCTGCAAAGTGACCATTTGTATATCAGTTATTCACTGCATGTTACTTTGAACTGTGAAGAAAAATTTCTGGCACGTCTTCTCAGTGAATGGAGAATCCAAAAAGGTGAACATTCTTCATGGATTGAAGTAAAAGGCGACCATGTTTAATGACAGAAAAACTATAAAAGCATCTGTTCACACAACTTGTGCAGTATAATCCAAGTCTCATTAATCCAGCCGTAATCTCAGTATTTATTTTTACTAAAACATTTAACACATCAGTACAAACAGTCTCATGCACTGCCAAATAGGCAGAAGTGTTTTTTATAGTAATGTCTTGGCGAAAATGCATGTTTTCGGGAAGTACTGAGCATATAACTGAATAAATGTGACTTGGATTATACTACACGAGTTTTATTCTTCTGTGTTGAATCGAAGCCGTACCCTACGCCGTGATGTGCACCTCCCCAGAAATGTAACATGTCACAGCGATGCAGACCTCCTGTCTATTTTTGTAAGCTGAAACCATTTCCCTCAGTGGAAATGAAGCTTTTATTTGCCTTAATTGTACAGATAAGAAACAATAAATTGTGAAGACAATAAAGCCTCCACTAAAATAGCATTATAAGTCTTGTGTGTTATTTATCCTGGCTTCATAGGAGTAGAGGAACTCTCTGCTAGGCTAATTTATACATTTTAAAATGCCATAAGTTTGTGCTAATAACGTTAGTATGTTAAATTTGTTTGGAAAACGTGTTCAGGAAAGACAGTCCTTTTTGTCAGTGCACCTTGTGAGTTGTAATGGAGCCGAATTTTGTAAAGTTACCTTTGTTAAATGTTGCTGTTGTCCCTGGCTTCATATGAGTAGAGGAAAAGTCCCCTAGCCGCTAGGCTAATTGTATGTAAAACGCCATAGGCTTGTGCTAAAAACATTAGCATGTTGTATTTGTGGGAAAATTTGTCCAGCAAAAGAGTGCTTTGTCTGTGAATGCTGTGAGTTATAGTGAAGCTGATTTGTGTACTTGGGTTTGAAATCGACTTCATTAAGCCATGTTTAATGTGTTTTAACTAAATCAACTCAACTTCACAGCACTTAACAGAAACCTCTGCCGCCGACTAGTGTTTTGGAGGTGTAACGGCAGAATCACACAGATACACCACCGCACAAGTAAAAATGCTCACAACGGTGTAGGCCATGTGCGTAGGCTCTGCATAAAGCAGACACACAAGTATAAATCCCGCTTTAGAGTTTGTAAACAGTTGTTTTGATATAGTGTTGCTGTTGTCAAACATGGTCCCCGTTTACATGAAGAATGTTTGACTTAGCATAGCAGAAAAACGTTTTCTTTACAAATTCAACGTAACACGCAGTGAGTAATTTATATACAAATTATAATTTAGCAGGCGAAGTATTCTTTTAATACCCTGACCTCACAAGATTAGGATATAACTGGATACAAATGTTTTAGTCCAGAAATGAAACAGGTAATCTGTTGGGGAAAGTTCTGCTAATACAGTGACAATATAAGTTTTCTGAGGTAATAAATTACACCACTGGAAAAACAGGCACACACATGGGCTATTACTCACAGGCAAAAACCTTAAACATTCAATAGAGGGCTGTCAACAGTAAAGCACAAGACGGTTATTTGAGATACCATCCCAGAAACAGCATTGCTCTGACAGCGTATTGCAGTCTGATGCTTTGAAGTTGTTTCTTGTCACTGATCCTTTAAATCGGGACCATTTTATCTCCATTCATCAGGCCGTGAAGTGCTCACTGCATTTCTGTATACTCTCAAATAACGTGGGGACGAAGCTGTGGATGGAGACCCACGTTAGAAAGAAAGCGCAGACGTCTGTGCACTTTTTGGATGCAGAGATTAAGAAGTTCAGAAGGTGTGAGCTCTTCATTGTCACGACGCACGAGTGCTGTTAAATAAAGAATTACTCACATAAAGTTTGTAACATCTAGTGATTTTTGTCCGTGTACATCGAGTCACTTGTACAGTGCATGTGGACGTACTTGACCCTGAAGCCTTTGATAAGTGTTCAAGGTTTGGGATCAAACGTCCTGGTCCATCCTTGGCGGACAGCAGGAGGGTGTCAGACATGTCCCTGAGCCTGCTGAGCTCGTCTCTCCTCCAGACAGCGACAGACCCACATCGACACCACCTCTGCATTACCATCATTAAACTGTATGATGAAGGCATGATCCTGAAAAATAATGAGAAAGATAAAGACAGGAGTGTTAAATAATTTTTACTGAGAAAACAGCTAACAGTCTAAGTTTGGGTTAATTTTGCTTTATATAGAAAAAAACACATTTTTAGAACTAAATTACTGCATTTAAAGGCTTTTTTTTAAAAAACTTGGAATGCAATACAACCACTAATGGGCTGAATTAAGAAGGTTATTTAGTGAATACACAAAGTCAAAAGTCAGACTTATATTACAAATTTTTACACTGAATATAATGATATGGAAATGGATTGACTATTTAAGTTTTACTGATCAGTTACTTTTCAGAGTGAAATTTCTGAGACATATCCAAACAACTGGTAGCAAACTATCTCAAATTACAGTTAAATGGTAAGCTAAAATATGTTTCTGAAGACATTTTAGGTGAGAAATAGGCAACACAGTAAAAGAATCTTGGTTCATATTTGATCAGCTCTGCTTATTTTTTTTTTTACCAACTGATCTCAGTTTGGTTGAAGTTTGATTCCGCCCTTACACTCTTTCTATGTGTGGTGGTAGGTATATAAATTGTGGAAGGACAATCTGTAGTTAAAGTGGGGACGACATGTTTTGAGTAGGGAGATCTGGGTGCTGGTAAAATGGAGGGAAGTCTACCATTGTTCATTTACACATACTACCCACATTGTTATGATATTAAGCTGTAAATATCCGTTTAAATGTGGCCTTAAAGGTCAAGTGTGTAGGATATAGTGGCATCTAGTGGTGAAGTTGCAGACTGCAACCAAGTGAAACTTCTCTCGTGTGTAAAGCGTGCAGGACAATTACTGCAACGGATGCTGAAAACGTGAATGGTACAGTGTAGATGGTGACCTTGTTTAAACTGTTGTTGTTATCCTATCGTGACTTAAGCCAAAGGGCCTACGTGACTTCAGTCATGGTTTGGTGGATTTCTGGCTAAATTGGGAAACTCAATTGTTCTCTAAGCCGGGTGTCTGAATGGCAGGAAATGCCACTTGGAATGTTCCTACAGTACTTACAGTGCTCATGTTAAACAATGTTTGTTTGTCTCACACTATAAATTGTCATGATGTACAAAGTCTTCAGCTTTTTTCTCAAGTTAGATGACCCTCAAATGTGCAACTGTTTCCAAGCCTGTCTTATTTTAAGTCCTGCTTATGCTACAACAATGGCCCTATCTAAAGCCCGTGTTTGGTTTGTCCATTCTGGGTTACTGTAGAAACAACATGGCGAACTCCATGGAAGAGGACCCCCCGTACGTCAATATAAACGCCTCATTCCTAGGTAGCAAAAACATAATTCTTATTTTCAGGTGATTATAAACTAATGAAAACATAGTTATGAATATTATATACAATTTCTGCCAATATATGCACTGAACTCCTGCACACTGGACCTTTTACTTTATTGAGGAACCAAATTAGAAATTAGACTGAAAAGACAAACTTTATCCATTATCACCTTCAGTCAAAAGTCTTGGATTCAATCACAAACTGTACTGAAAGGTCTTTTCTGAAAGGTTTTTTATTTATCTAAAAATCTTTTCAGTTTCCATTTTGCAATTAAATTTCATATTTCAATAAACATTTTTGCATAACTAAAAACATCTGCTGCCACTAATCTTCCTCCATACACATGACCTTCAGATTAATTATCCACAGCAAAATTGGACTGAAGTGGCTGTAAAATAACAAGTAATGAGCTTTCTCATAGAAGCACAAAAATATATAAATATATATATTCTAACAGCTATTAAAAAAAAAGTTTATACCTATGCTGCAATATAATTTTTATTATCAAACAGATGGGAGCCACAAACATTATTACACCTTGACGAGAAGTGTTTAGTTTTGTTCTACTTTGTATAATTATTCTCAATCATGATTGAAGAAATAATAATAAAAAACAAATAAACTGAACAGGAACTCCATTAAACCCTCTTAAATATTGATGTGCAACAGATTTGGATTTAAATGCTAAACGTTTAAGTAATGGCTTGTCAGGGCATTTTAAAGAAATATCTTTGGAGTTTAATGATCTACACGACTCATAACAGGTTGTAAAATGAGCTCTGTAATAAAACAGGCAGTAACACAGAGCATCACTGTCGACTATTTAAGGAAGGCTTTTGAATATGATATTGATTCTAGTTCATACAGTCTTCATTATCGACTGATTTTCATCAAAAGTGCTGATAAATGAGCTCTTAAAAAACCACAAACTGACCAGTCTTGGTTGATTGGTAGCTTATCAAGTTTGTTAAATGCTGGCAGTGTTCACTTGTTACTGCAGCAGGACCGAAACAGAGATGTCACATGTGATATCTCAGTGACAACAGTCCCAATCACTGGCCTCATCTGGGGAACTTTCCAAACCAGAGCCAGAGGTCACAGAGGGGTCAGAGGTGAGAGGGGAGGAGGTTGTAAATGAGACACTTCAACCGAGGCTGACCATGGTTTTTATTTGTGGTGTCTAGATGTCCAATTAGATAAACAACGCTGCGGCCGGCCAGTTTAAATGAACTTGTCAACACTGATTTCAGCGATATCCATCCTTAACAACAAGAGACTGTCACTGTTAACAGGAGTTCAGCCCTAATTTAAGCTGGATGGACACTGTGCATTTTATTTATTAATCTTCTACGTTGTGTTAACTCACACTACTCGTTTTAATCAGACTTTCTACATGGCCACAATCTGCAGCTTTTATGCTCACACTGTAAAGATCAATTAACCATAGCGCTCACATTGAACATTAGCATAAAACCCTGCTCTGTTTTGTCCAGTGCTAACTCCAATAGAGTTTATTCAGGCCAGACATCCGCCTCCTCAGCTGTGTTGGCTTAACACTGGATTGAGTGTTGGAGGTGCAGTGCATGGAGCCCAAAAAGCTTGATTTCTATGGCATGAAATCACTCAGATCTTCAGCATCTTGGAGCCCATAGAACAAGCGTACTACAGACTTTTCGGTTTAGCACTCTCTTAGGTTGAACAGGGATAAACATGATTTAAGTGTGTGCCTCCTCTAAACTTTGCACTTTGTTATCGCACCACATGGATCAAATCCAGATAGAGAAACGAGTCATTTTACACTATGAGTCACATTCACCTATACACACACTGGTGGCTGAGGCTACCATACATGGTGCCACCTGCTACTGAGTAACCATTCACATGCAATCACACATTGATGGAACAACCATCAGGAGCAATTTGGGTTTCAGTATCTTGCCTAAGGATACATGCAGGTGGACCACCTGCTCTTCCTCTGAGGCACATTAGTTGTGATGCTCAAAAAATGTTTCCACTGATGTACAGACTTCGCAGTTATTTGCATTGGAAATCTACAGGATAGTCTTTTTGGACCCAATGGCATCACATGAAGGGCTCAGAAGTTGTAATTCCATTGTTTGGGCACTATGAAAATTGGCTTCAAAGCCAAGTTTGGTGCTATTGATACAAAGACAGAGAGGGAGTATAACACTGTGCATACTACAAATAGAAGGTAAAAAGAAAAAGATTGAGCTGCAGATGGCTGTAAGATGCAGACAGTCTAGTTTGTCACTTCTGCAGCAAAGTTTAGTTTTATATCACAGCACAGTCAAGACTACAGACAACACAACACACACTACAACACACTACACAACATGCAAAATACAACTGCAGTAATATTAAAATAAGCCCACTTAAATTTATTACTAATCATTTGACAGCAGCCATTGAACTGCTGAACTGCTCAAACTACAAGACAGACAAATAAAATTTCTGACAAGCAAGAAATCCATCCAATTGTGTGCAAACCAAATAGCTGACTGAGCAATCAATCAATCAAAAACCAGCACCAATCTGGCAGAAATTGTAAAATTAGTTGGGGTAAATTTGTCCCAAGGTTTTGGTGCTAAGGAGGTAATAATATGGACTGTATCGGCTTTTAATGTGAGATAATGTCACTATCACAAACTCTATGCACCATAGAACAATAGACAAGTTTATTTTCCACTGTACAATGTCCCTTGTGTGTTGGTCTTATGTGTTTACCTATATAACTGAATATTGTCTGAAATATCATTATCAAATATTGGCTTTGGTATTGGCGTCAAAAATCCTGTACCAGTTGAGCTACAATCACAATATTATGTTTAACAAAAAAAAAAAAAAGCCTTACTGGGAAGTCTGAGTAACCAATGAACTCGTGGATAAGATGCAGAACACATTCTCACGAGACACTGAAATATTTTTAAGCCAGCTTAAACATTCACAGACTTCTTTTACAAGTATTTACAGGGCTGTCAGTCATGAGTAAAAAAATCTTGTCTATGAAAACCATATCTCACTGCAACAGTGACATAGTTTGCCTCAGATTTGATGCAGAAAGTGATTTCAAAGTGAGCAGTGTTGTTGTCGGCTGTTTCTTCAACGTTAAAATACCCCCCAGCAACAACCAAACTGGTGCAGACACTGTAAGATTAGCAACAAAGTAGGACAGACTGGTAGTGACGGTCCACTTCTTCCTCCTGGGATCCTTCTTGTCTATTTGCGGTTACACTGGAAAATATGTTAAACTGAAGAATATGCACAGTACATAAATATAAAGTCACACAAAGGGTGAATATATTTGTAAGTTGTAGTATCAAGATTTCTTTACAACATCTACTGAAATCTATTTGGTAGACCTCTATTCTTTCTTTATTCTGCTGTAACATGTAGAATTGGTCATTGTAAACTGGGGGGAGAACTGTTACTGTTACTTTCTATTGTGATCATTCAGTCACCACATGTTTAGTGTGCTGTAGTTTCATATTTTAAAGGAACATGTTAAGACATTCCAGCGCGCTCTAATCCTGCACAAACTGTAGAGATTGTGAAGGACTGGGGGGAGCCCCATCAATCCTGTTGTCCTTCTAATGGGCAGCTGGGGTTAACACAGTCTGAGGTTAATTACTCTCATATCAGTGTGAGCGTGTGTGTGTGTGTCAGTATGAGACGGGTGGAGTGGACGCTCCTGGGTGCCCCTATGTGCTGAATACCCATCTCATCAATCATTCCTCTGTGCCTCGGTAGAGAGGGAGCGATACAGAAATAAAGAAGGAAGTACAGAGTGATGTTTTTTAAAATCCAGCTTTTCACCTCTGCTCCACAAATTAACCCTGACAGGTCGGAGACATCTGCTGGAATCTGACCTGGATGAAGGAGCGTGGCTCGTCATACCACCATGACACACACCGTACATGCACACATGCAAAGACACTGTAGAAACACAACATTAACTCAGGCCAGACGCACACTATGCTCCTGCTTCCTGATATTCATCTTTCTAAATGAATCTTCCAACCAGCACACAAATGAGCACCGCTACCTGACTTAAGGTAAGTATGTAAATTTGTTTTCAAAATGAAGAAATAAAGACATTGAGAGGAAGTAAGGACTTGAGTCAAAGTTCTAGTAAACACATTAGACGATGTAAATTGATGGAAAGCCACTAAAGCCACTAAATGGACCCTGTGTGGTTCGTTAACTACTGTTTCCAAGGTCAAGAATCAATCTGACCTTTTAAGCCAACATGCACGAAACATTTAAAAAGGTCCTTAAAGGGGAACACCACGTAAATTAAGAATTCCAATATGTTAATTCCATGGCCGAGGAAAGTTTAATCAATGTTTTTTAAAAAGGAGCTACTCGTTTTCAAAGCCAGAAACAAGGGAAGTAAGTCTCAAACTTGTGAAGTCATGATGAATGGAGGACTCACAGAATGTTTTCTTTTTAATACCCAAATGAGCTTTATTCTATTGTATTGTACTCAGCTTTAATGTACCTACATACTCAGAACATTCCTCGGGGTGCTCTCACTCTCTATTACATGTTTAATCATTCACTGTCTACGAAGCAGCTCCACACTGTACACGCTATGACATCACAAATGTGAGTTTTAGCACTCTGGTTTGTGGATTTGAAAGAGAGTTGTTCATGTTCACTAATATTGAACTGTTCTAGACAACAGGAATAACAAGTATGAAAACGGGCAAATTTAAGGTCCTCAGAAATGTGGAAATCTAAGAATACGCAATTCAATCTGCTCTCAATCATGTGATACGATTAAGAGCTCCAGAACAGCCACTAAATAGCCACTAAATGGACTCTGACATTGTTTTGATCCCTCGCTGCACTCTTATAGTTAAAATGACAGTGAAGCTAACAAAAACAATTGACTTAGTCATTTCTAAACGTGACTAACTTTAGTGGACCATAAAATCTCAGGTATGGAGTTCATCTGCAAATCTGGTTCAGAATAAGACCAAACTTTTCTACAGATGCCAGTTTTGTAATCATAACAAAGGCCAGAATGTGGCCTGCAACAGACGGTAAGGCTTCTTGTTTGTAGTCGAACCGACTTCTGGAAAACGTACCGCCCCTGCCGACAGGTTAAGAGGAGTGAAGAGGCAGTGACAGTATAAAACAGTCAATGAAACAGGTTTTCAGCATTATGAATCATAACAACCACGTGAGATTCTTGAGCATACATATGCACACAAAAAATTAGGCTGATTGGTCCAATAGTTTGCAAGATCTACCGTGGGCAGACAGATACACACATGTACCTACATATGACCAAACGCATGATCTCCTCCTGGTTTACACCTGTAGGAGCAACAAATAACTCTTGACTTTACATACCATACACTGCTGTAATTGTCCAGAGTGGCGAAATCTGTGGCACGTCACAAATGTAAAGCATGTTTAAAGGACTGGACTCACTCCAGATACTCTGGAACAGCAGAGCGCTGGTCTTTACAGAGCAGGTGGCGACAAGAACTTCCAACATGGGTATTTTTGAATACAAAATGGAATAGGAACCAGTCCCATCGTACCTTTGGCCTTTGTGGCCCTTTATAGTCAAGCATCTTGTACTAATCCTTTCGATTACCCTCAGGTTTATCTTGTGACCCCGCCACCCAACATTTAAGACCCCCAGGTTGGGAATAATGCTCGAAGACTGTCATCTGACTCTTGTTTATATTAGACATAAGGTGCCTCAAGAGTCTTGCTTTGATGCAGACACAAACAGGTGCACACACACCAGGGTATTAACTATGCGAGAAATATATTCTCACATGCACACACACGCACAGAATACCCTAATAATTAAATTAGCTGCAACTTAAATAAGTATGAAACCTGTAAAGGGAGAGTTATAAATACAGAGTGAATAACTACTCCTTAGTTAGGTCACTGAAGGTGTTTTGACTTTCTGCTGTAGCGGTGCGTGGACAGAGGTGAGATGGGGGACGGACTCATTTAAAAGTTACATTAATCACCGTCTGGCCACATCAGAATGGGATAATCACCTGCGACTGCTCTGCTCAAATAGAAATGGCCTAAACCCAGGGGAAATTCTACCTAACTCTTTAATTGTTTGAAGCCTTTGAAGGGTCTGTTTAATCTAAGATTAATTTATGCGATTTTAAATAACTCTATGTATGATTAATACGCTCAAAAGAAATTAAAAGGAGTTTGAGGCAATTATAACAAGAGACTGGTCATCACCTCATTAGAATAGTGTTGGAAGAAACGCGGTGTGTTTGTCAGCGCACGGGTGTGTGTGTGTGGGACAGAGAGAAGGGTGAAGAGGTAGATAGAATAACTAGGTCTTTACAGATTTGCATGCTAATCACAAGCTCCCTCTGGAAACTGGCTGGCATTGTGTGTGTGTGTGTGTATATGTGTGTGTGTGTGTGTGTGTGCATGCATGCACTTTGGTCAATCTTAGTGCACAGGAAATGTAGGGAAACTTCTCTTAGGAGAGTTACAATGCTCTAAACTTAATGATCCAAGCGTCTAATGCTACTTTGAAATCTATCTGCTGCTTTCAAAACTGTTTGCATAGTGAGGCAGCGCTTTTTCCAGACAGCCACCTACCAATGAGCCACAACACTAACTGTTAGCCACTGAAATGGAAAAAAAGTAGGAAAAAGAAAAAGACAATAAAATGAGAACCAAGGAGAGGAAGAGCACCATCGTTCTCATGCCTTAGTTTAGTCTCCAACCAATTGTACAAAAGAGAAAAACTGCAACAGCAGCCAGGATTCATATTGCTGGACTAAGACATCCTACTGGGTGGGCATAAAGCCAGGTAGGATTGTGGGCAGGGTGAAGATGCGTTGATGCACATGTGCAGATATTATGTGTATTTTAGATGAGAGATGTAGCAGGGTGGACCAACAGACGTAGTTGGCAGTAGGGTAAGGTACCGTTCACATATGAACAGATACCGATACGGGTTCCGGTATCTGGAATTTTGCACGGGTACCAATCGATACCTTTAGGCCCTGATCACACAGAAAGTGTTTAAGCAGCTGGAGGCGCATTTTTGTAATTGTTTTAATGAGAATGAAGGTTTTTGCTTGCATTTTTTGCGTTGGACCAACTGGTGATACTCCCTGTGATCCACCCTCTTTTTTAGGGTCTCATGTACCCACACAGATCTCCATTTCTCGGCACCCAACAAACTATTTGCTGACAGCCTCTCACCCTCAACCAGAGCGACAGCAAGTACCCTCTGCCTGAACATTTTAGGAACTAGCTACTAATTACTGACATACGTATATCTAAAATATATAAATAAATGGTAGACACGCCTTGCATTTTGCAACCTGCAAAACACTTTCTGTGTGATCTGGGCCTTATTCTGTACTTTATCTTCTCTGTGATAACAAAAATGCAATTTTTGAACAAGGTGCAAGCATGATGTAGTAGACTGAAACTCAATTCTGTTCCTCTGCTCTTTTCTAATCACACAAAGAGCTAATCTTCTGTGTCTGTTTATCTGTCTGCTTATGTGTGTGTATTTGCGAGTTAGTGTACTACAGATTAGCACTGCAGTGGTAGTTTTGGCTCACTAGGAAGCCGATTTAGCGGCCGAAGGAGCTCTGTTGCCGACTTCCTGGCTGCTGGCACTACCACCTCCTGTCTGAAGTTAAACCTGGCAGCTCTGCAGAGCTCTGTTGCTGGCTTCTGGGGTTTGGGGCGCTGTGCAGTACTTCCACTGCTTGTCTAAACCCAAATGCTCTCTTAGGTACCAAAATTTGGCACAGATGTGAATCTGTGCTCAGTAGCTCCAATATAATTCAGTCAGTGCCCTCAAACGGTAAAGAGTTTGGTACCCAACCATAGCCGGCAGTGACCAGCACTGTAATCTATGTGGAATCTGTCATTGTAAACTGGGTGAAAAATGGAAGAGGTGGGGAAAGAGATGAGCAATTAATAACTGTCTTAAACTTACTCACACTCTAGAAGTAAAGCAGCTTCATAAGAAACCAAACTATTCCTGTCTAATAATGTTTTCACTGACCTTTTAACTTTTCAAGACAATGAGACAAGGTTGTTTTAGCTACAGTTTTCAACTGAGTAAAAGGAAACCTTCTTTCGGTCAAATCAAGGATGTTGGCCACAAAAAGACATTTCATGTAAGTGGCAAAATTGATTTTCATTTGTACAAGATCTAAACATAGATTAAAGTGTAACTTTGACTCCAGTTATCATTTAAAATGATGTGACCGAACAGTTGTGTAGCACTACCACGCTGCAGTATGTGTGAATGGGGTTCATGTCAGTGAAGACCCGAGGGTAAAATGTGAAAACATTTGGCAGCAAAGGTGCTGACAGAAAAGTTTAGGGAGGGGGAGACGTCAGTGATTTGACACAAGTTTGAAAAGGGACCAGAGGAACCCCAAAAAGGCAGAATGATACACAAGCACACATGTGAAAATCCTTTTTGCACATGCAGCGCTGTAAACATTAAGACGCCTATTCCTCAGACAGTGAAGAACTGCTGCCAAAGTTTGACACACACGATAACTCATGCGAGACACTGACCAAATAAAACAATGCTAGAACAAATATACATATTGATATTAGACGTGTAATATAGTCTGTATCTGTACGACACACAATACGATACCGGTTTCAGCTCAGATATTTTGTACTCAAATACCACAATATCTCCAGAAATGTTCACCTTTTCTTCACCAGAACCACATCATGTAAAGACATACAAACCAAGATAACAAGGCAAGCTTCATCACTGTTGAAGAGTTCAGTAAGCTAATAAACTAGAGAGAAGCTAAATGAGAGGCTCGATCCGCTATGTTTATGGGCGTGTACCCCACAGCGTTCAGGTGAGGTCAGGAGTTAAAAAAGGTAGTGATCAGGTGCCAGTCAGTAAGTAGCAGGCATCCAAGAGGCATGGTGCAGAAAAAAGCACATATAATAAGGCAAAACACCAAACGAGGGAGAATCTGGGGATGGCTTCTACTTTTACTTTCGCTGGCAAGCTTGTTTACAAACAGTAACAAACAATCCTTCATAGTATACCTTTAAAAATTTCATTAACAATTGTTTTATAATACAATACAATTATTCATTCATTTTCCATAACTGCCTATCCTGTTGGGAGTCTCAGGGGTCTGTAGCCTATCCTAGCTGACACTGGGCGAGAGATGGGGTATACCCTGGACAGGTCACCAGACTATCACAGAGCTGACACAGTAGCCCTTTTTAGATAAGAATTGTGCAAATTTGCAGGAAAGCCCAATCAGTCTTTTTTCAGCTTTTGCAGTATAAAAACAAAATCGGGGAGGGCGGAAAATTGCCGCCTACCTACTTTTGTTTATACAGATTGCGCCTTTTTCGGGGCAATGGGGGGCGTGCGCAGGTAACAAAACGTGTAGCTCAGCATGTGACGTAAACAGTGACGTGGGAGGGAAGCCGCGGCACAGAAGGGCTCCTCCAACCCCGGTTACCAACCGCCAACCCTGGGTTTGAACTGGGAAGCCTCTTGCTATGAGGCGACAATGCTAACCAATGCACCACTGTGCTAATACAATTATATTAAAATAAATAAATAAAACATATTGGTACATAAGAACATGTGAAAAAGCTGAAATGCTAAATGAAGCTATGAGTTTGTCTTGCATTTAGATATTTGCCTGTTTGATTGCATCCACTCCACCAAGTTTACTGGGACTGAGCACTGCGAGTGCTGAGAAGGTGGACTTTAAGTTTGGTTATTAATAACTTACACAGATTCCTGCTTTGTGACTTTATGACTCATAACTACTCCCTAATAATAAGCTGACAAATGGATTTATAATGTCTCATCAATGGTACCGTTGGGTAAAACACACATATTTGGGTTTGGTAAATCATTCCTAATAAAATAATTTCCATCTCAATTCCTTTGGGTTAGCCTTAATATATATATATATATATATATACATATATATATATTTACGTTTATGTTTGTTAATAATTCCTGTTTATTTAACTATATATTTGTTAATACTATTGTTTAAATTTCTTATATTTTCATGTATCTTTCCTCTCTTGCAAGGAGCACCTGTAACATAAATAAATTCCCCCCGGGGATCAATAAAGTATTTCTGATTCTGATTCTGATGATTCTGGTGTGTGTGTGTGTGTGTGTGTGTGTAAAAAGCTAAATATCCTGCATAGAGCACATTTTTTTCCTCACATTTTCTGAAATGATTAATATTCTGCAGGCCAGATGGGAGGCTCTGGTGGACCGGCCATGGCCCACAGGCTGCCAGTTGACGATCACTGCGTTACGTTCTTGATCCAAAATGAATACTCTGAGAGTGTCGGCCATATTCTGTAACTGTCCAGTAAACACAAAGGCCTGTGTGTTGCCTTGTGGCCTCCAGTCCACTGCATGCCTCATCTCATACATGTCTGCCCCAACATTGAGGTGTCATTAAGTCAGACAGTAGGATTTCTCTGCTTTATAAAACAACAATATAGTTTGTAAGAGACCACGTCATCCTCGTGGTAAGTTGACACGTCCATATTGTCTGACACGGTGAATGAATGAAGATGAATTATTAAATGAGGCAGCTGTTGACATGTTTGATGGACAGATAAAGATTAACATTAATGAGTCAGGGTTTGTTTGTTAGAAACATCCACACTTGAGTGGTGCTATAAGTGGTCAAAACTTGATGCTACTCAGCTCCTATCTGTGTGTTTGTTTGTGTTTGTATGAGCCGAAACTAGATTTAGGGACAGTCAGACACAGGAGGGGTTCCTTTGTGACAAACCGTGGGGCTCATCTGGTGTCTCCGGGGTTGAAAGGGGGCTACAAAATGTGTGCGTGTGTGTATGTGTGCCTATGAATAGAAAAGCAGAATAGGAGGGCTGCATTGACAAGGGTGCTAAAAGGCTGTGTGAAGGCTGCTGGCTGGGGAACGGGGGACGACGAGGGAGAGGAGGGGGAGGGAGAAATGAAATGTCCATCAAATCACAATCACAGAATGTGAGGGTGTAGGATCATCACTTTTGTTTTCTTCTTCTCTCACAGAGACACGGAAAGACAAGAACACAGAACACCAAACTCTGCATTTTCTGTCTGTCTTGCCGTAACGCAAAATAAATGAGTCAACAGTTGCTGCACACAGATCGGGCCTTGTGCTGGAGGAGACGGGGGAGGAGACAGACAGCGTCTTTAGAATCAAAAGCCAGAAACCTCAGACAGGATGGGTCATCACCAAATACCTGCAGCTAACGTCCTGGGAGCAGGCCAATGGAAAGTCTCCTCGACTGACCAACGTCATTAGCTTATGATGACAGGATAGAGTGTCCCAATAAAAGATGCATTAGTATGAGGGGAGAAAAACACACTCACTTTCCTGTCTGATGGCTCATCATGTGATTCTTTACAAATAAAGGGAAGAAATGAGAGAAAGAAAGATCTCTTGCTGATACAAGGCAGACAAACCTCAGTTACATATACTAACTGTGGTTTAAGTTGATTTTTAAATAAGACAGTAATGATTAAATATGCGCAAATCAATCAGAGTAATTTAACTGTGGGATGTTTTAGGAGAATACCGTCAGTGTAGAAGACTGTGGTGAAAAGAACGAGAAGCAAAGACGGATTTTTGTTTGTGTCATGTTGTTTTGTTTCAGTTTAAAACTTAAAGTACCCTGTGAAGTCTCTGATCACTGCAGCAATACAGCAATGTTTATACAAGCGACAACCCGCGTGCATTCTGCTGTTTGACATGCAAAGAAACGTAGTAATGTGCCAACAAAGGCAGTGAAGAAAAAGACGAGCTCCTAAACAATGCTGTAAACAAAGCATAATTTTAAAAAAAAAACAAACAAAACAAGCAAATGTTTTACAAGAAAGGAAATGCTTTCAATGTGTTTGTCAAGCCTCAAGGACATACAACAATGTGTTTATAGCTTTTGTGTGTTTACAAGACCAAGACACCTTTATTATACGGTTATACTTAAAACTACACTTGTGTCTGAAACTGGTTTGACTTTGGGTACGTCAGAGGACCAACATGGTTGTTTTTGTGGTGTTTCAGAGCAACAATCAAAAGTGCTTAACTGATTTTGGATTTTATTAATAAGCATGAAGTATCAAGTGAGCACCTCAAAAGTTTTCTATTGTTAACCCCTGCCTCATAAAACATGTTCAGACCATCCTACTGCCACCCCCCAGACATGTAGCGGAGTCCAAAAGTTTGGACTTGCCCACCACAAAAGCTTGATTGGGTACAGTCAGATGTCTGAGAGAACAAGTCTATATTTTTGAGTGGTTTTTTATGCTTTTAGGTTGTAGAAAGGCGTCTTAACAAATAGTTGATATTTTGTATGAATGATGTTTTGTACATAGAGAACAAAAGCAGTAAAGTGGTAACTGAAAGGGCAGAGAGAGACAAAGATACTTCTGAGTGACATGTAAATAAGAATAGATGCGAATAGATGCAGATTTAAACAGAAACATATTCCTGTCAAGAGCACAATAATGTCTATAAAAAGCTGGAATTAACAAGCTATGTGTTGCTTTGACAAAGCTATTCTTCCAACTTCACAACAGAAACGGAAAGTTAGTTAAGGGTTAGCACTGTTGGAGCTGGATCAGGGAATATCAGCGGAGCATATGGACTGATAAATCATAGTTAAAACCTCTTCAATCTATCGCACTGTTGTGTGGTTAAATAACGATTGAGGGTCACTTAAGATTACCTAGACCTGAAAACAAATTCAAATTCAAAGGGATTTCAGGGGAAAGAATGATTGAAACAGTATTCTCATCTGTCATGCAACACTGTGGGGACGTTGACTAAATGTAAGTTTGAATCATTTGAAGAAAATTTCAATTTTCAAATTTTTCAAATTTCAAACGTTAATATTACATTTGGTGTCTGAATTATACTGTTTTTGTCTCTGTTAAAAACATTATTAAAGGAAATCAAATCATCAATATAATTGATTCCAAGCTTTTGAACAGCTGTGTAGAAAATTATAGAATTTATGTCAGAGAAAACTGGGTCATTTTTAATTGTAGCAAAGAGCAAATGTATGTGATTTTGCATTACTGTTTTAAAACCTCCTGCTGTAGTGTGCCATATAGTCATTAGGGGTGTAAATCATACGTTTCATCATGATATTATACTGATTATTTGATAATCGATATGAGACGATATCAGTAAATGTACTCATTGTCTTTTCCTTGGCTGCCTGGTGCTAGGCCGCTAGCACTACTTGGATGTTCAGGAAGGAGATGAGCCTGAACCATGGATGTATAAAGAGAACTGAATACAGCATTTGAGGCAGGGCCTGGTTCATTCCTATGAAAGTTGACCAGAGGCACCTAAAACTCTCTGAATGATCAGCACTGCTTCTGCACTGTGTAGCCCATAGAGCAGGTGCAGATGAAGGTGAATGGGGATAAAATGATGCAAATGTGCACCTCTCCTAGACTTCTGAAATGTTATCTGACCAATTGGATCAAATTCTGATAGTGAAACGAGTCATTTTGCAGTGGCTGTGATGCTAAACAAATGTATCCATTGACTCACAGACACCTCTTTTGCCATTTCAGTCTATGGGGAAAATGTCTTCTTGGGCCACATAGTATCATGTGATGGATGTAATTACACTGTTCGGCTACTACAAAAATTGGTTTTAAAGTCCTCACATTTCCTGGTGGCCTGGCTTGGATGGAAATGGTGACACAGAGGTACCTTGGGAATTTCAACATAAAGGTGTATCTTGTAGTGTAAGAATTAATCCCTAATCCAGTAAAAGTGATATACTGCATAAATTGATCAAGAAACAAAACCATATAACCATGTTTTATGCATAAGTTCTTATAAAACTGAGTGAGATGCATTTATATGTGTTAAAACACTGTCATACATAACAAAGTATTCATAATATGAGTTCACATTGTATCCATACGCTAAAGAACACACACATTCAAATATAACCTATCGTACTCTGTATAATGATAACTCACATACAGTCAGGTCCATAATTATTTGGACAATGATACAGTTGTCGTCATTTTGGCTCTGTACACCACCACAATGGGTTTTAAATGAAACAATGAATACCTGCTTAAAGTGCAGACTCTCAGCTTTCATTTAAGGCTTTTTTCAAAAATGTAGTATGAACCGTGTAGGAATTACAACCATTTCTTCACACAGTCCCCCGACTTTAAGGGCTCATAAGTATTTGGACAAACTAACATAATCATCAATTAAACAGTCAGTTTCAATACTTGGTTGCAAATCCTTTACAGTCAATGACTGCCTGAAGTGTTGGACACATAGGCATCATCAGATGCTGGGTTTCTTCCCTGGTGATGCTCTGCCAGCCCTTTACTGCAGCGGTCTGCACTTCCTGCTTGTGTTTTGGGTGTTTTGCCCTCAGTTTTGGCTTCAGCAAGAGAAACGCATGCTCAATTGGATTCAGGTCAGATGATATGACTTGGCAATTGCAGAACATTCCACTTCTTTGCCTTAAAAATGTCTTTGGTTGCTTTTGCAATATGCTTCAGGTCAATGTCCATCTGCACTGTGAAGCATCGTCCAATGAGTTTTGAAGCATTTAGTTGAATCTGAACAGATAATGGTGCCCCAAACACTTCAGCTTTCATGAGTTGTATGTGTTGAAGCTTGTGAACACATTAAACTCGATTGCATCGGACTCTGCCTGTCTCCAGTGTTTCTTTGAGTATTACTTAGCTGAATCCAAGGTACCAGATTGACATCAAAGGGCAACGGAGAAGTCAAGTGGAGGACAAGGTCGGGAGCCTACAGGCCCACTTCCAGGCACCGATTTTTGCCTCTACAATCTTTAAAACAATATGTATCGATGTTTTCACTCTGTCAATAATATCGGGTCGTTGATCACTGAATCTTTATATAAATCCAGATCAGTGTATCTTTACACCCCTAACGGTCATTCTGTTGCCATGAACTTTGCTCGTCTGTTACCATTAATCTTTTTTTCTTTGTATTGTTGTACTGTTCTCTCTCTTATTCACATCGGGAACACACTGTAGCATTAACCAATGAAAAAGGTTTTCTTTTCAGTCAGGTAAAGTTATAAAAAGGTTTAACTGAATAGGATGAAAATATTAATGGTAGGAACAAAGCATCCAGCCAAAGTAGCTGTAGCATAGAGTGTAAAGCTTCAGGGACAGAACCCATCAACGGCAAGCACGCAATCTAACAGCAGCCCTTTAAAGAACATCTAATAGGATAAAATCCCAGTGAAAATAATGACGTCAATAAAAGCTATACCAGTGATTAGAGAAACCACATGCTGAAACCTGATGAGCAAACTAGAGCTACTAGGTGAGTTCGTATAGTCATAAAACAACATTATTTGCTCAGTGTCTACACCACTGTGTGATTTCCCACATTACCTTCCAGGAGAAATGAGTTGCAGAAATAAAAAACTGAGAGCAAATGGTGGCACGTTCTGTAAAGCAAAGGGAGAGAGGAGAGAAGGCGAGCTGTGGCGAGGTGCATTAACATACAGATAGAATAGGTAAAGAGTTTTAATGTACTCGGGAGGCCGGGGGAACGGGGAGGTAGAGTGAGAGGTGGGGAGGAAAGAGGGAATCAGAAGGAGAGAGAAAGACAATCAGCGGGCTGGTGCCACAAAGGCAGGCATCCATGACCTTATATCTCACTTCACTGTGGGCAAAGGAAGAAATGGAAGGCCTACAGGAGGACAAAAATATAGGTAAAGGAAAGACGAGAGGGATGGAGAGAAAGTGGGAGCAGAAAACAGAGAGAGAGAGAGCTCTGAAAATTTGAAAGAGTGCACAGGGACTGAATGTGAAGGAAGTGGGGCAGAGGAGGAGGAGAGTGAGAAAAAGGAAACATTGACAGGAGCTATGATGAAAATGCCACCACGTGAGCTACAATGACCCCAAAGCATTTAAAAACCAGAAAGAAGGAGAAGCAGTGTGTGGTTGATCCAGGGTCCTGGATCAATTACAGATACACTGCATATTAATCAGTGGAGGTCTAATAAATAGTGATATCTGATATTCATTGTGACACTCATTGTGTCCTTGCATTACAGGGCTTGACGCTAACTTTTTTCCCAAGGAGCACATGTGCTCCTAAGTTGAAAAAGTAAGGAGTGCACAAAGAACTTTAGGGGCACAATGTAAATTGATCAAATAATGTGTTTTCCGTAATAAACGTGATGCAAATAGACATTTACAAGCAAAATTATTTAATGAATTTGCATACAAAATGTACAGAAAGGTAAAATCATCAAGTTTTGAAAAAGTAGGCCTATTGCAATTTAATTTTGTCTTTAATGTTATTATCTTATATATATTATCTTTGCAATATGATTATCTTATATAATGTTATTACTATCCTAAAACATTCTCCAGGTCCTCTGAAACTCTGCAGGACTTATTTCCACCCTGCCCAGCAGCGGTACTGTGGCGAGCGGTCCCTAACTGCGGGGAGAACGGAGCAGGCCTCCCCGGAGGTCCGCTGCTTTTCCCGGTCCCTCTTCTTTGCCACACTTTGACTTATTCCCACCCAGCCGACAGCCTGGCCATGGAGAACGGTCCCTAACTGCGGGGAGAACGGAGCAGGCTTCCCTGGAAGTCCGCCGCTTTTCCCGGTCCCTCTTCTCCGCCACACTTTGACTTATTCCCACCCAGCCGACAGCCTGGCCGTGGAGAACGGTCCCTAACTGTGGGGAGAATGGAGCAGGCTTCCCCGGAGGTCCGCCGCTTAACCCGGTACCGTCTCCTCCACACTTTGACTTATTTCCACCCAGCCGACAGTGGGACTTATATTCATTGTGCCAACAGTGGTTTGGAAAACCACCCATAACCGTGTCACACGGGGAAGAGGGAAGAGGGAAGGCAGCTGGAGTTCCTCCAACATTTGTGGTTAGATAATCATATTTTTTATTGACAAAAATATAGGCTGCTTCGGCTGTTTTTTTTATGCACACGTGCCCCTAAATATTTTTTACAGTTCGCACACACCTATTTTTAGTCGCAAATGTGAGTGAAATGCTTGCACTGTCGAGCTCTGCATTATTTTGTGTTGGAATGAAGCTTTGTTTGTGAAACTGTCTCATTAACAAAAACTACGATGAAATGTATGTTTTGTTTTTGTGTAGGACAAAGGACTCAAATCTAAGCAGTACTATCAGACAGAAATGAAAAGTGCATAACATTTTCTGCCAATTGTGTTTCCAAGTAACAGTGAAGTGCAGCCGCCACAATAATAAAAATTTTTGAGGCGTGTTTATGTGTTTCAGGTGGGAGAAATTAATTGTAGCACAGGTCAACACAGGATTCACAGGACTTTGTTTACTGATTGGCTGCAGGTATTCTCTGGCCTCAATTCGCCACTAAAAGTCAACTAAATTATGCTTAGCTTTTAGTTTTTTTCAGCAGCACTGTGTGCAGAGTGGCCACGGCTGCAGGTCGCACTTTGCTGGTGCTTGGTGTGTTTTCAGTTTAAGGATCAGTATCAGCTAAAATAATACAGATCAAAATCTGATCCTGTCATTTCTGTACTCTGCTGTGTTCTTTTTGTCCACCTCAGCCTAACTGGGGCTCTACACTCAGTGAGAATAAGTGTGTGGAAGTGAAATATAGTTGGGCACAACGTTGAGTAACTCTGTGTTGAGAAAATGAGGTTGGAAAGACACACAGATTAACTAATCTCCCAACACTAATAATTATTAGCAAAGCAGTGTAGGGAACATTCAGCAGTAGCTTCTTGTAGCCAGAGCTTAGTGTCGCTTTCAGTGGTTAAAATGACAAACCACCTGTAGTACATCATATCAGCTGTCACTAACTACTGTTGATTCTGTCAGAAACTTGACAACAAGCTTAAGTTAAACTTGGCTGTTGTCAGTTTGCTCTCTGAACGCAGCTGCCAGAACCTCTCAAAGACAGTTAAAGAGTAAAGAACCTCCACTCTGTGACACCACTGTAACAACACGAATTAACTGAGAAATCAAGAGTGAATTGTATCGTGTCACTGTCAGGGATGCTATCTGCCAAAGGAATATTGATATATGTTATCAACACAAGTAACAGCCTTAACAGAGTGAAATGCTGTTTGATGAAGTTCAACTCTTAATACAGCCTGTCACCTTGATTCAAGCATTAGCCTAATTATATGAGTTTAAGGAGGCAAAACATCCGATCAAAGGCCCTGACACACCAAGCTGTAGGTCAGCCGTAGTAGCAGTTCAGCTCAGTGCATGAGAAGAAAAACTAGAGTGAGGAAAGCAAACAAATGATTATAGTTGAGAGGGTGTGAGATCAAAAGACATGTCTTATATTAGGTGACAATATTTTTATTGCCATTGAGTCCTTTATCAATAACACTTCATCAGAGTTTGTGTTATTGTTTGCTCGCGCACGGTGAATATAATTTGTTCTTTCAACATTGGGTTGTGTTGTTAATGTGCTAACTGCGTCTTGAATCCATCTCGTCAGTCCTCCGGTTTCCATATTTTATTTAACCAATAAAGATTACCACCACCTGCTGGCATGGAGAGTCTCCTCTCATCCAGGTGCAGAATGCGCCTGCTAGTTGGCCATCGGCTGTGGTCTTTGCAGTGTGTTCAAGTGCAACATTTTGGCTGAGACACAGGTGATGGTAGGTGACCCAAGAGTCAGCCATCATCGCCTCTAGCTCTTTGATTAATCTAAATAGCGGCCATAATCAGCACTGTGTGAACCAAGTCATGGGGGACACGAGAAACCACAAGAGGACATGTGAAAGAGCTCATGAATTGGTCTCATCAAGTATTCTTCAACATTCTTCTTCACGGTGCGAATACAAATGCAGTCAAGAAGATGTGTTAAGTGGGCACTCATCTGCCAGAGCATAAGAGAAAAGAGGATTGGATGTGATTTTTCCATCAAACGTTAACCACATCCTCACCACTAGAGACTTATACACACAGGTATTAATGACTGGAGTCAAAGGTGTCACTCAACGCAAACAATGGAAGTTATGTTCAAATAAAGGTGAACAAGTCGCAAAAACTGAGCAGCACAATACAAAGACAACAAGCTCAACTTCCTCAAGAGAAGTAGTGCATGGTCTCATTCTCAAGAGAACCACTTCTGTCTTGAGGCAAGAATTCCCAGTGAGTGTCTAGACAACATTCCCCTTTACTCCTCCTTTCTGGTGTGAGACTGAGAACATACAATCTGTTAGCAGCTCTGCATTTACACCCTCCAGCCCTCTATCCCCACAACACAAACCACCCCCCCCCCACCCCCCCCACCCCACCCCCCTCTGTGGACCTGTCGCTGTCCTTGGTCCTAACACAGAAACCAGAGCGTGTTGCAACTCTTAAAAGGCAGTTTGTGCAAACTGCTGTGGCCTTGTGCTAATGCAAGAACAGAGGAAGTCATCAAGTCCATGTTGGGAGGGAGGCATGTGATTTGATGTGTATACCATTCAGACACACTCGCAGAACGAGCTGGAACCTGAAGTCTTCTTCCTTATCTATAAAACTGACTGCTCCAGAGTCACAAAGAGTGCTAAGAAACAATGAACTATGGCTTTGGAATCTGAATGTGAAACAACAAACCACAGCTGCCTTAAACTCAGACTGGAAGTCTCAGTAAATATCATCATTAAACGAATATTTCTACCCCAAATGACCATCTGAATATCACTCACCTTGTGTTTCATTAAATTTTTGAAGGTAAGTGTTTTTGAATCCGAACTAACCCTTTAAAACACCAAAGTCACATAAAACATAAACAAACTAACTGACTGAGGCAGCAGTAGACCAGCAGCTCCCGTGTTCAGTGAGGTAAAATGTTCTTGCCGATGGAGTCTGGCTTTGAAGAGAGCATAAATAAGTTTCACTTTTAGTTCAGTTCCCTGTCGGAAAGGGTCGTCTGCTTGAGAAATACTGAGCATATGACTGGATAAATGAGACTTGGATTATACTGCATGAATAAATTAAATAGATGTTTTGTTACAGTTTTCCCATTGTTAAACACGGAACACCAGAAGGTAAAGGTAATGTACAATAAATTAAAAAACTGACTAGTTTACATTCATGATAGAAGAAAATAGCTCTGGTCTCTACATGTCTCTAATTTTTAAATGAGACAGGAGGTTATTCTGGTGACAGCAAACTTTTGGGTTTCGAGAATTAATTATATCTGTTAAAATGAAAAAGTGTTCATGGGCATGCGTTCTCATCGTTACATGTAAAAAGAAAGGCAGACACACTTAAAAATAATTTCCTTTTTGTCCCTTGCTCAAATTTTCATTAGGGTATAACACTTAATTTTTGTAAACTAGAATTATTTGACTCTTCTACAACAGCTAGGCCTGATTCATTCAGGGTAGCTCCAACGCAGTGAATTGAACAAATTATCACTGAAGTAGGTCTCAATCCAACCTCAAGGTTTCTCGCTGACCTCTCTGACATCTTTCATTGGTACCAAAAAGTTCATTACTGTTGTTTCCACACAGCAATCCCAACTTTCAGGGTCCTTGACCCACAAAACCTCAATCATTGCGAAAAATACAATTGTGTATTTGAAAAGCTACAGAGATAGCGAAATTCAGTTTAATTGAATTTTTATTGGAATGCATGAATATGATCACTGTCTGTAGAGTTATTCAAAACTTATACTTTGTGGTCCTTGGAACTGTCTTGTTTAACTTACCATGAGGTTATTAGGGGCAGGCCTCTCTTTGGGTTGCCGTCGCATACTGAAAAAAAAAAAAAAAAAAAAAAAAAAAAGAGGGATACAAGCAGTCAATACTCAGCCACTATTCAAACTGTGTTTGTAAGTGTGTGAGAGACATTTTTGTTCTAACTTTTATTTCAACGGCATAATTTTCGTTTAGAAATTAATATTCAAGAGGAGGCTCGAATCCTTTCATGCCTGAAAGAGAGGGCTTGATTGACAATAAACACGATAACCTAACAACACAGAACATTTATTTCAAATAGAATCATTTAATTAATATTTCCAATTTCAATTAATATTTCTTGAGAACACTAAAAATGAAGCAGTTACCACATTGGCAGTGGATTTATGTGTGTTTTTCTGAGTGTCCTCTGCAGTATGTATCTGTACACCTTCTGTAAAACGACCTATATCAGGGACTTTGAGGAATTAGTGCAGGAGCCTGTATGCAGTTCGTCATGCAACTGGTTTATGTATTACAATGAATGGGCCATGACCTTCTAAGAATAGCCTGGGAGAAGATAATGCCAGGGCAGGTACCTCAGTCTGTCCTGAGAGAGAGGTGCTCTGTTTGAGTAAATAAAGCAGGCATGAGGGATAAACAACAGATGGTACAAACACACACTCCCCCACACACACTGCTTGCATGTGGTTTAGGTGTGTATGTACATGTTTGTACAACTGTAAAGGTTACAAGAAGCTAATGAATCAGACGTAAACGCAGGGTAAACATTGTCTTTGTCCTATTTTATCGGATAAATCAATCATTCCTTTTTATTCAGCAGTGCTGAATATCATAGCTAAACCCATTACAACCACAACGCATTAACACACAAGCAAATGCACTTTAATTGTATACTATTATACCTTTGATTCGCCTACAATAATTTGGTTAATCTATGTTAAATGCAGCTTGTGGTCTTTGTAATTGTTCAGTCTGGCTCCGTGGGGCTCAGATGGCCGACTGTGCCACACATATTAAGCTATTGTGAACTAGAATCCCAAACAAATGCACGACGCAGTCAACAGCCATTGAAAACACACACAATTCCATTTGAAATCTGAAAGTGTTGAATACAATAATTTCAGTGTCTGTCCTTCTGGAAAGAAAGCATGTTAAGCAGTGACTGACTCACCACTGAGTTATGAAGTGGACAAACTTCTCACTGAACTGGCCGACTGGAAGAACTGGAGGATCCTGTGAACAATATAATTCAGACAATAAGCAACATTTTAATCTTGGCCGATAACTCAATGCCATGACTGAAAGATGACTGAAAGATGATTTTGGGAAAATTCTATGAGAGAACTGTCCATTATTTTTAGTATTTCTCTAAACAAAAACCCATTAGCCCGTCTACTTAGGGAAATACTAGAAAAGATTAAAAAAAATAAAGGCAGCAATAAATAAACAAATTACATGGAATTGATTAAAAGATGATAATTAATTCTAAAGAAAAGGATTTTGTTATGGCGGAGGTATGGAACATGCAATATTTCCAATGACTCATCTGTAAAATGTGATAACTAAGATAATTTAATATGATATCAGGTGTAGTTTCTTTTGGTACATGGGTATACTCAAAAATTTGTGTGTGACAATAGGTGTGTGCATGTGCATGAACACACACGTGTCTTGGTGTGTTTATGTGAGTATTTATGGCACCCAACATCATGTCCTATGTTGGTAAAATGTATCTTCTGACTTAAATTTATCAACTGTAAGTAAATTATATCCTATGGAATGATATCTATTTTACCAGTTAAATTATATCCTTTGTTTTTATTTTATTTGTGTCTTGACGTCTTTTATTTTTATATTTCTTTATTTTTTTCCCTCTGTTTCTCTTTAATTTAATCAATTTATTTATTATTTTATTTGTACAGGAACAGTATACATTAAAAAGTGTTGCTGTATATATGCCAGTGTTAGCCAAAGATTTCAAGTGTTTCCCCTTGGCCAGATGTTAAGATAGCCACTAAAACAGAAAGACATAAAAGCATGCAAACAATTAAAACCATGAATCAAAACATAATTATAAAATATGCCAAATGGTTGGCACATGTGTTTTGCCTGTACATAAATTACTATGTCATCTGCATACATTTATACATTTGTCAGCCCCAACACATGCTGATAGCTTATCAATGATATACAGGCTGAAGAGGAGAGGTACAAGAATAGAGCCCTGTGGCACCCCAACATCATAATTAAGCATGGGTGACAATTCACGATTGACCTTTACACACTGGGTTCTCATTAGGTCCAATTTGAACCAGCATAAGGTGTCAGAAGAAAAATTTAATTTTGCCATTTTGCTGATTAGTATAGAACAATTTACAGCATCGAAATACAGTTCCAACAACCGTCCCCTTATCCTATTAGGCTTTGATATTTGGCTGTTGCAGTGGAATGATGGGCTCTGAAGCCAAACTGCATGGAGTTCAGTGTAAAGAAGCTGCTGTCGAGTTGAGCATTTAGTTTTTCTGCTGAGCATCTTTCAGTGACCTTGGACAAAATCAGGAGAATGCTTACTGGCCTGCAACTGCTGATGTTGGCAGTATCACCCACTTTAAAAATGGGTGTTATCATGGCCGAATTCCAGACCCCATAATATATCTTCTGATCAAAAGACATATTAATAATCTTGGTGATGGGATATGAAAGTGACTCTTTAAACTTCCTAAGGAACATAGAGTCCAAGCATGTCTGAAGCTTTTGAGTTTCGTAGGGGGTCTATCACCCTATGTACGACTGTTTGTGTGATGGGTGTTAAGTTAAAGACTGCTTGTGTCTCGTCCACAGACACAGAAGTAGTGGGCCTAGTGTTCAAACTCTGGGTAAAAGATTTCACTGGTTTACCAAAACAGGTATTAAAAGCGGTCATAATTTTCTTTGAGTCTTGTGTTAAGTTGCCATTCAAGTTAATTTGTATTTGGTGTTTTGCTTTGTCAGTGGTTTTCCCTGACAGAATTTTCAGATATTTTTCAAATTAATTTCAGTGTACCCTTTGCTTATCATATTAATGAAAAAGTTGGCTTTGGCCTTTCTAATTTCTTTGGGGACCTTTAATGATTTGTAACTCCAGTATTACTATGTCATATAATTTCATTAAATGCATAACAAATAAACAAATAATAAAATAAAACTAAGATTAAGAGTTTTTAATTAAATAGTAGATTAATAAATAAAATGCTGAATTTCTTGTGGAAAATAAATTAAAAAGTGATGTAATCTAAAGTTAATTGTTTTTTGTCCACTGGAGACAAAAAACATAGAAATAAATTTACAGATACACAGCCACTACCAAGTTATTGTGGCCACCAACTGCCATCCATCGAGCGACATTAGAACAGAATTTCAAAGGGCAAAAAGTTGCTGTTTCTACAAGCTTTAGTGCTTATTCAAAAAAGACAAGGTCCCAAAGGTGGACGAGTTAAATAAGATCAACACAACACTGTTTATGTCATTATATAATTACTGATACAACATACAGTACGTTCAAAGAGTATATCACATTGAAACCCTGGATCCGCTGAGGTTCAGAGTTAAATTCCTTCATTGTAGGAGCACTTTGTGTCTGATCTCAAGGCTGCATGCTCCACTCTTTATCCTCTGTATTCACTGTATTCATTAGCAATCAAGTTAATATACAAAACCTGCTGGGTGACACAACATTTGGCTCGCAGGGTCAACCAATCAAAAGATCTGGTGATTCAAAAGGGTAAAAATGCAGATTCAAAAGAAAGTACTGTATATTAGAGCTGTCACTGTGGTTTCTACCTGTTTCAGACTCTTAAATTTAATACTTTTCAAGACCTTTTCGAGATAGTTTGGACCCATTTGAGTGATTTTTAGGAAAAATTATCTTTTTCTGATTCAAGCATTGCAGAATGAAGTTAAGTAGCATATATGCAGTCCCGTGCAGAGGTAGGTTTTATGTAGAAATATGTTTATCAGAGTGAGTTAGGTTAATCAAGATTTTGCCAACAGGTGTGCAAGTATAAAGTAAAAAGAGACAGTATTTGGTTCAGTAGTAGGTCATCAGAAATAAGGACTTTCACACACTCTGTGACTCATTTTGAAAAAATGAAACAAAAAGACAAATAAATGAAATCACATAAAACATCTGTACCAATAAAAACCTCAAAAATTCAAATTTAAGTCTACTTAATGACTTTTAGGGCCTAATATTTATAAAATTGAATTTAAGACAATTAAGACTTTTTTTAAGGACCTGCAGACACCCTGGTTCATCATCGTGGTTTGGATTTCTACCACCATCATTGTACAGAGCTTCATGCTGTAATGGCTAAAAGATGGCAGTCGAAACAGCTATACACGACAATTTATCTATAATTGTTCATAATGTTATTACAAATTCTTGGATTCATTCCTATAATCAACTTGTTTATCAAAGAAAGCTGAATGCCTCTTTCTTTGACTGAGCTAAGATGCACGACTCACTGAAAAGAGCAAATCAATGCTACTGGCCAAAGAAGAAACACTTAAAAAGTAAAAGTGATTATGTGATTATATTATTTACATCTCACTGAAAAACTGGAGAAACAAAATAAGCACGACTAAAAACTGCAGCCTGTCTGAAATACTCATGAGATAGACAGTCTTACAATACAAATCTCTCTTTTTTAACTATAAATTTTCACTTCTTTGTACACAAAGAAGACATAAATTAATTTGTCTTCAGAGGACAAAAAGGAATATTTGAAATACTTAAAGAGAATTGAGGGTTTTTCTTTAAACCAGTGGTTATTGGCCATTGTCACTGTATTATCGTGTGTCTAGGTTAGTGTTTTGTTAATGAAAAATATGCTGGAATATGTTCTATAACAATCCATCTGAATCTAAATCTAAGTCTTAATACTGTTACCCAGAATAATATATGCTGTTTATATGTATATATGTCAAATGCTTCGGCTTTGGAACAGTCTTGTGAAGATGTCGGATCAGAGACTCGCCAAAAAGATTTTTAATTGGGACGCCTCCAACTATCATCCCTGGGCTAATGAGTTAAAATAATTATTTTATTTGAACAACTACAAACATATTGTCTCATAAAGAATAGCTACATTGTGGAACCTTACATGAAGTACAATCTAAACAAAAGACAAAGATTACTTTGTGCACAGTTGTGCTCAGAACGTTACCACTAGGCTTAGAGCCACCCCAGAGGAGGCCAGAATTTGTTTGTTGTGTAATTTAGGTGATGTTGAGAATGAGGTTCATTTCTTGTTTTACTGTCCTGCATATGAAGACATAGGGAATGTACTTTTAAGTAAAATTATCTCTATTTATGTTGATTTCTTTTGGTTGGATGATCATGAAAAATTTGAGTTTTGTTTCAGAAAGGGAACCTTTTTTGTTGCTGAATTTCTATGCAAGGCCTGGGATAGAGAGCAGAGTATTCTGTTTCTGGACTGAGTAGTTAAATAATATGCACTTTTGATGGTTACTGCAACATCATTGTAATGGTGTCTTATAAACCAATGAGGGTTGGGCACACTGATGTGTGCGTGACACAAATAAAAATCAATCAAATCAATATAAGGTAAACTACACTGTAGCCTCTAGTTTCCCGGTGCGGCGCAGGGTAGCGAACCCCATGCAGAGCTGGTTTCGAGCAGCGCAACCCAAGGTGCGCTCAGTTTGGTAGTTTGGCAGACCGAGTTGCGCTGAGATGGGTGTGGCGGTGCAGCAGGGGGAGGTGTCGACAGATCCAGCTTGGCGCAATGACAGTTTCGTGCCAAAAGGCTTCGCCAAAGGTGCACTAAAAGCTCGCCAGCTGAAACCAGGTCTACTGTCAGCGCAGGGGGAGCGCAGCCGGTGTAAGCCGAAGTTTGGCTGACCGGTGGACAGTGCGCACACGTCACCAAAACCTCACAGGCAGGTTTCCAGAATGTCAGGCACATTAACAATGCAATAAATACCCAAAAAAACACTATTCAATGCAACTATCTGCAATCAGCACATAAATGTATCTCTATATCGACTGTCCCGTCACATCTGATGTCAGATCAAAGGGGATTGGCACCGTTTGGCACGCGTAATGGAAACCCAACCTGATTTGATTAAGACAGCTGCAAACTAATGAGTTCACATCCCTCTCAGACAACCACAAACAGCCACAGCATCAGATAGGGAGTATATATTCAGCATCTGTCATCTTAGAAAAGTCAAAAGAAAAGAAACAGAGTGAGACTGCGAGAGAGAAAGAGAGAGCGCGTGCACACAAAAGAAACACAACATTAATTTACAATTGTGGTGACCTCCTCCCAGGCTACCTTTGCATCATTAGCCCCTGGAGGTCTGCTCGCAGTTCCGTATATTTGGACACTGCGAGCTTGGACCTCCCGGACCAAAACATCCGTTTCCTCCTGGGAGAAGTTTGGCCGTCTGACGCTGCTGCTCTCTTCTGCCATGGCGAATTGAGGAAACTCTCATTACGCCTTCGTGCGGCGCATTTAAAGGCGAGGAGAGGGGCTCATGTGATTGGTGTGATGTGAATCGGCTATGTAAAACCCACTCCACGCCTTCTCTCCTCCCTCTTTCCGATTTGCGCAGGTAGGAGGGACGGAGGTGGGAAAGAGGCGCAGCTTGATGACAACTGACAAAACCTGACTGACTTTTTTGCAAAAATAATGCTGATACGTGAGAGGATAGCTGGTAAAACGATGGCAACAGCAGGCTTGATTAAAAAAAGCTGGATGTTTGGATCTATTTTTCTTACAGTATAAATCTGCAAAGATAAAAAAGTGTGTCACAGTTTGGGGAAAAGCTGTAAATTCTACCAGTCTCAAGAGATACCTGAGGGTGGACATGGACACAGGTAATTAAAGATGTTTAATTCAGATGAATTTGTGAATAGTGGGGATGTATGAGACATTTCCTGATTTCTTTTTTTGACATTGTGGTTTTTCACTCTATCACTCTGAGGGATGGTGTGTGAGAACGCTTTGTGCAGTCTGTTTCACTGTGTCAAAGCAACAATGTCTTTCTGGGAAAGAGCGCTGTTTTCTCCATTAATGCAGGTTTTCACTTTGTTCACAAGGGTTTTTATTTTGGATTTTGCTGTATTAAGCTGGGAAGGAGTCATAAGATGCACCAGCTCACTGCAGCCTTGGTGGATTGTTTTTTTTACCAGTATTTTAGGTGATGAAAGAGAAAGTTTTCTTCTTTGTTTTCCAAAAAATTACTGTCACTGTTTCATGGCTCAACTGGCCTCCTCATGATTAATAATATGTTTTTTCCCCTATCATTTTGTTTTTTAAATAAAAGAAGGATTTAAAAGGAAAATCTTACAAGACTAACCAAACATTATGGCTCTTACAGCTAGAATCAAAACTTTTTAAATTACGAAGATGTCCACGGTTCTCTCAAAATATGAGGATGGAGTAGACCAAATGTGACTAAAACTCACACAGACATTTCATCTCAGGGTTAAGAATAAATCTTGCGGCCAAAATGAACAGTAGTAAGGTGTGTGTGTGCATGTGTGACTTGTGACATGTTGTCAATGGAGGGACTATGAACCGTGTCATGTAGAACAGCTGGGCAACACTGACCACCAGGGGAAAACTGAAAAAATGGTATTTTGATGCAATGAAGCAAAATGGTGCAAATGGCTCCAGCCCTTTTACTTTTCCATATTTTGATGTAAAATACAACATGTTACGCAGGTTAATTGCTGTATGCACTGCCGCATGGAAATTAATTTTTTTTTTTTTCATTTACTATAACTGCTTATCCTGTTAGGGGTTGCAGGGGGGCTGGAGCCTATCCCAGCCGACACTGGGTGAGAGGCGGGGTACACCCTGGACAGGTCGCCAGACTATCACAATGAAAGACTATTGCAATGAAAGACAGACAACCATTCACGCTCACATTCACACCTATGGGCAACTTTAAAGTCACCAGTTTACCTAACCTGCATGTCTTTGGACTGTGGGAGGAAGCTGGAGACCCTGGAGAAAACCCACGCTGAACACACACCCTGGATTCAACCTAGGAACCCTCTCGCTGTAAGGCGACAACCCTAACCACTGCAGCACCGTGCCGCCCAACGGGAACATTAGTATATGGGAACATTAGTATATGGGAACATTAGTAAAATATTCATTTTCATCAGCCATGTAAACAGCTTAGTGGTAATATTGTCTTTTTGGAATAAGGGCAAAAACCACAATATTTAGTATATTTAAACGCAGTCAGTGATAAGATAGACAGGGTTTTAGTTACACATTTTTTTAAAACAATAAAATGGTGGAACTAAGAGAGTAATATGGCAAAAGGTGGTGCAATTTGTATTAGTGTTTTCTGTTGTTTTAACACAAACTGTAGCACTAAAATATGCAAATGTCAAAATACACAGGCTAATTCCTTACATACGCAAAACTGGCTTTAAGTTAAACACCAACAACGCTTTATCACTAAAATTTCCCTATATGTGACACTGATTGTTGAAATGTAAGATATCCATATATGAATGTTTATCTCAGAAAATAGAGGTAATATCAGACTTTGTCGAAACCAAAATGACCAGTGGGTATATAGTAGGTATAATTCTGTAAGATTTAAAATATGCACAGCAGTGACATCCAATGTCACAAACAAAGATATGAACAAAAATACACAAAGTACTCAGATATGCACAAAAATCATAAAGCCTGGGTCCACAACCAGGCGTTTATTCAAATGCAGGGAATTAAACCTCTTTACATCTGAAGCCCTGCTGTGCCATTAAAAACACCTCTGGGCAGTGTTCGCTATTCCTTAATGCTCTGATCGGCAGGCTCCCGCAAAGCATGATGCATGAACCCATTTAAATTAACAAAGGAATGGGTTCCCCTCTAATCTTACTGCACTTCACAGTTCTGCCGCCGCTTGGATGAGCAATATATCATAGCGCATGCACATACACACACAGGCATGCACAAACAAATGCCCTTGAGCACTGCACACCACAAGCCTGAGTGTACACTCCGTTTAGAGGGAGAGAACCAAATAATTTGCAACCACTGTACTATGGTGTATACGCAAACACACACATGCAGAAAAACAGGATCAATTGGACCCACGGTTTGTGCAAAGTGTCGACTACACAACTAATTTATGTGTTGTGTAGGCTAAATCTGATACAAAATCTGTCTCTGCACTTTCCCCACATATTTGCATGGACATGCACCTTTTTGCAGGCACAAACACTAACACACATATTTATGCATGTATTCATGTCTCCAGCTGAGAGGAACACCGCTGCAGCTTTGATGTGGCAGCAGGCGATGGCACAAAAGACAAGCAGGCTGATGAAAGTGGCTAGTCTGAGTGAATTATTCCTCTGGTTGTCAAAGCGCTCCACTAAGAGACAGAACACACACTACGAGGGTACAAGGGTACAAGTAAATATACATGTCATTGCCATGAAGCAATTATTAGGCAAAATTAGATCAGTAATTACAGGCTTGAAAATAAAGTGGGAGTTCTTTATTAGTGGAGCCACTTGCTATTCAACAAACAGAGCAGAGAGGTACATTAATGAGGGTGGACAGCAGACAGATGGTGGGAACAACTACAGACAACTTCTTGTTTAAGACCTAGGCTGACTAAGGTGAGCGTGTTTTTCTGCCATACACTAGTACCACGTAACATTTTAAAAGACGCACTGGATAATTACTGATTGTGTAGAAGCACGTAAATGCACCTAAATGGAGGATAGTAAATACACTGAAATATGTTCTGAACATACATAAGGTACCACTCTTTTGGCCTCAGTATATTGTATGTATAACATCATTTTTTTCTTACCTGTAGTGCCGTTTATCAGTCTAGATTGCTTTGGTGTGAGTTGCCCAGTGTTGGAGATATCGCCCGTAGAGATGTCTACCTTCCCTTGAATATAATGAAACTAGATGAGGATAATCCACAGACCTTGTTGTGAGTAGTTTCATGTGGGACTAACCATTTCACCACACAGAAGGAAGCATCCATCTACTCATGGACGAGAGGCTTGTGCTCATGACAAATGTTAATGGAATCCTCTTTGGCTGAGCTGTAAAGTTAGCTAGCTCAGTGGAGCTAGGTGAGCTAGCAGTAGATGCATGCTTCCTTCTGCGTGATGATACGGCTGGCAGGTGTTGTTTAGTAGAGACAAAATAGTTCCTACATAAAACTGCTCACAACAAAGGATTATCTTGAGTAACCGGGTCATGATTTCTGGAAAGAGACATTGCTGGTGAGTTTTTCAAATGTATTTTTTGGTGCTTTGAGCACCAAAGGCAAGTACCACCTAGTTCCATTATATTCAAAAGAAGGCAGATATCTCTAATGCTGATATCTTCATCTGGCAACTCACACCAAAACAATCTAGACTGATGAAGAGCACTACAGGTAAGAGGAAAAGCATTGGGGTGAAGTGTCCTATTACCACTCGAGGTGTCCATCTATCTGTTAAGCTGTGACTTGACTGTGACCACTCTTTGTCATCTCTGTTACATTTCATCTTTGTTGATGTCATGATTTTCAAAGCCTGTCTCCTTGCCACATAAAAATTACCTGAGAATTTGTGTTGCTCTGCATGTGCCATCTTTATATTTGAGATTCACTCAGGTAAAAATTGCAATCCTTTTTTGTATCTGTTGATGTGTCTACCTTCTAATTGCTAAGCCTAATTTTCTTCACCTTATTTATTTGGTCTTTATTTTGAGCCTCAAGAGACTCAAATCTTTATTTCAGTCTTTCTCAGCCATGCTTTGCTGTGTGTTTGTGTGTATAGAAAAACAAAGGGGAAAAAAAGGGAGGCAGACTGTTACACTCCACCCCCCATCACACACATACCTCTAGCTACAATAATATTAACGATCCACTCACAGGAGCCTATTACTCATTCAGCCATTAAAGCAACTTTCAAATCCCCAGTGGATAAGTCACACACAATATCAAAGCATCACGATCAAAGAAAAAAAAAGTATTTGGATCACAACTACAGTATGTACTACCGTAATGGGCAGTACTTACTAAATGTCAATGAGTCAGGTATAATTTATCACACCTGCCATGATGTTGAAGTCAGGTGTGTCTGACTCAATTAAAAATACCTTAGCATTAAATTAACTACTCCATGGGATCAGTGCTAGTCCATAATGCCTAAAGTTCTACAAGTTGTACGATAATAATAATAAACTTTATTTATACAGCACTTTTCAAAACCTATAGTCTTGAGCCAGGACTAATGTACAGCCAGCAGTGCCCTGCCCGAAGATATGAGGCTGTGCTCACAGGGGAGCAGCAATTCAGTAATATCAATGGGAGCTGATCCAAGTTCTTTAAAAGTAATCGGTGAAATCTTAAAAAAAAAAAAAAAAAAGCCAAAAAGCTGCCTTTTGTAGTAAATTATAGCATAAGATAATGTTTTGATTTAACACTGAATACAACATATTACAACAATCTAATGGAGAAAGTGTAAAAGCACAAATGACCTCCTCAAGTTCAGGCCAAGAGAGAAAGGACCTGCTGAAGAATGTTTGGGGATGTTTGGCACTTTCTTGTTGACAGACAATAATGAAGATAATGACTCATGAAAATTGTCTTTTTGATGGTTTAAAATGGGCCATAAATTTGCATTTCATCTGCATAACAATGGTAAAGAATTTTGGGTTTATGTATGATATGTCCCAGTGGCGGCAGAGCAACAAGGGGCCAGGGATGGAACCTTGGGGAACACCAAAGTCTGATGGGCTACAAGAGAAAAGACCTGATTTCTGAGATACTCCTCAGTTGATAAAATATGACTGAACGACTTTTGTGACTTGTTTTTCAAATTAAAGGGTCACTGTTAAATATTACACCCAGGGTTCTGGCTTCAGGTTTGACTTTTGTAGACAGGGGACCAAAATGTTTTGGCAAAACTGGGATAGACCTTGTAATGTATGACATGTCCCAGTGGTAGCAGAATAACAGGGAGCCAGGGATGGAGACTTGGGGAACACCACAGGTCAGACATGCCACAGAAAAGGAGGCATCACCAAACACTTCTGAATAAACTGTTTGATATATAAGTTTTAAACCAACCTAGAGGGGTGTCCATGATGCCTACCCACGTTTCTAGGTGATCCAATACAATGATCAACTGTGTCGAATGCAGAGCTGACATTGAGAAGAATTAAAATCAAACAATCTGCTGTAAGAAAAACATTGTCATTTTAATGATGTCCTGAACTAGCAACAAAGTAGTGACACTATGATAGAGCACTTCTGTGGGTATTCTCCTGCACACTGAACTGTATATAGTTCCTAAACCTTTAAATTCTCTCTGAGCGACTTCATCTTTCTAAAGAGCGCTTATCCTCTTGTCTCCACCTCCAAAGCACTGCATTAGCTGGGACAGTAAGGCAGTGCTGGCTCGCTAGGGACAACATAAAAATGTTCTTTCGCCCCAAGGGGAGGAACAGGACAAGGCACAGGAAAAAGAGTTTTGAGTGATGCCTCTGTCTAGCTGACTAATGAACAGTTCAGCCAGGTCAATCCATTACAACCAAAAGCATTTAATTATTAATTACGGCCAAATCTATAGGCAGTTAAGGACAAGTGACATTGTATGTTTAATGTGCAATATGGCTGGTGGTGGTGTTTGAGGGGGTTGGTTTAGGTTACAGAGGTGTTGTAGCATTTCTGCTATTAGTGTATGTCAGCAAAGAAGTAAAAAAAGAGAGAGAGGAGGAAAAGGCTGCTGCTTTTGATGGAAATGTGGTGAGCTTACACATTCATGTACACGGACACAATCAAATAGCAAGTCAAAGCATGGAATTGTTGAAGTGGAAGAGATTGAATAAAAGCTTGAGGTGTGGTTACATTTTAAACAAACAGAAACAAAAAAGGGAATCTGTTTTCAGAGTGGACAGATAGGTTGATTAAAATGACATCTTATGGAATTATGTCAGCTTTTTGTGTTGCTGTTTTATTGGTTTATCTTTGTTACTTTTTCATAATCCATTTTTTGTTTTTGTGTGGTCTGACTGTTGCTTTGATACATTGTATGTTTATATGCTGTGTGTGCATTGTGAAAAAAAAGATGCTACTTATTCGATGGCTAAGCACCGTGGTCTTGAGTGCTTACATTTTATTATTAGTCTCTTTGTTTCTTGTATTTGTATGAGTTTATGCCATTTAATGTAGAAACATGAACATCCAGTGCAGTCATAACAACAGTCCTGGTTAAACAAATGCTTTGGTATTGGCTCTGTAGCATGCAGAATTCAGAGCTGTGTTGCACTGTGTGTGTGTGTGTGTGTGTGTGTGTGTGTGTGTCACTCATGACAGGTCCAACCTCTACAGTAATGTGCGTGTGCATATGTGTATTGCCTGAGGCAGTTGCATAGGGTGAAGGGTTGAGTGAGTGGGGAGCAAAGCCGCCTGAGTGGTTTGCTTCATTAGGAAACAAAATATAAGCTTTCCGGGCCATTAGGACTGACTTTAGATGCAAAAGCACATAAGACGACGACTCACCTCATCAACGATGCATTGCAGTAACTGGAGAGGCTGGAAGAGGAGAGACACAGGGAGATGAAAAAAAAAACAACAACAACATACGCCTACATGGAATTTCTAGGCAATAGGGAAAATCAATAGTGTGATAAAAAAAGTATCTACTTAGATTAATCAAATGCAGCCAGCTCAGGCAAAACAATCCTTCAGCTCCTGCATGTTTTTATTATTCCATAATGGCACCTAATGTAATACAGCAGTTTAAGCATGATCTAATATTTCATTGCAAAAATGCAATTTGAGTGTTTTGTTTTTTTTTTTTTTTCAAATGAGAGAGCCAACCAAGAGTAACAGACTATAGTGTGGGAGACCTCTATTTTATTTCTTCCTTTTCTAATGCAATAAAACTTACCATTAAAGATCCTTGGTTTTTCTGGATCTGTAGGGCAAGACAGAGAAGAGGGGACGAGGCAATATGTAATTAGCGTGTCATAATCAAGACGATGCACTTGGACACATTATGATCACTAGGAGAAAATTATTGCTTTCCTGTTGGCAATTTGTGAGTATGCGTTAACACCATTTACATAATGAAAACACACAAATGTTAATGTCCTTGTTCTCATTTGTGGAGAATGGGGGTAAAAGATCCACTAATGCTAATTTTCAGAGTAGTACTTTATTCATACCCTCCAGGTTATCGAGATGTGCTGGGATGTAGAATAACTGTTACAAACAGCATGAGCAAGCTTTGTAATGAGCACGCTCATTGGTGTCAATTTCACAGGTGCAACAATGACAATAAACAGGCCAGGACATCTTAAGCTACCTACATATGTGATGATAATAGAGTACTGCAGGGATGGATTCTTTTTGTAGGACAATGCAGAAGTTAGCATCGCCCTGGTTCTCCTGTCAAAAAGCCAATGGGATTTTTCCACTACATTTTGGATTACTGCAAAAAATAAGCTCTACAACAAACAAAAGTTTATGATGCTTACACGTTTTGTTCAGCAAGGTAATCTTGACAAATTTACACCACTTCAAGCGTAAATAAAGTAAAAAGCTAACTATGGCTATAACAAACTACACTACAGTCGCACAACTTAACGTCGCCACCACAACAAGGCTGTAAAGCTGTGTTTGTAGTGATGATGTTCCGTAGTCTTATTTAGCCACTTATTAGCAACCGTCTTTTTCAAGACACATAAAGGCTTTAAAATTCATGAGTGGAGTATTTACTGATGTATTTTATGTCATAGAGCAAAGAGTGAAAGTCTCTAAAGCTTGTGTTAACGACAGACGTTATTTCGGGCATCTGACTAAAAACAATATCCATTGACTTCAAGACAAAGCAACTGGGAGTGCTAAAATGCAAACTCATTGCTGCATTTCAGGACTCATTCCTGCACCACTCTATTGGGGTAAACCTATGAATTTTTTGGACAACACAAAAAAGAGTGATTTGATCTGAGTAGAAAACATCTTTGAATTCGCAGTCAAAAAATAACCCCAAATAACATAAAACGACATCTAAGACATTCAATACTTACTTGACTTACTAAATGTGTTTCTATGGTCACAGTCAAAACATATTAAAGGACTGAGTCCTTAAAATATGAGCTACAATAGAGACTTTTAATTTGGAAGATCTAGACACAGCCTCTGAGGTAATGTCTTAAAATGTAAATGGAAGTGACACTGCAGTGAAACTGTAGAGAGCATTTCCCACTTAAAACCCTCAGGGCTGAATTCATCACAAAAACCCTGTTTAATTTCTTTAAAAAAAAAACAACTAAATTTATAACTTCATCATATAGAGTGATATAATGCCTAAAAACTAGGCTCAGCTAAATGTCTGAGAATGTTTGGTAAATAAATTGCTCATTTCTCCGGGTCTTTTGACAGTGCATTAGAGCACTTATTGATTCACTCAATTAAATACAGGTTTTCACACTCGGCAAATACCAAGAGACTCCTAAACTGCCTCTATATCCAGTTTTGCCTGATTCAGACACATTAAAGGCAACTATGGAAAACTAATTTGTTCAGAAATAATTACTAGGACAAAATTGCGTGCTGCTCCAGGGGTTGAAATTGGATAGTGGGAGACTAACTTATTCAAGCATAATTGAGCACTTATTCTTCTTGTACTAGGTAGCTTGACCACATATCAAAAAGAGAGCTTTAAAAATACCTCCCTATCGTTCCCTCTTAGCAGTCTCTCATCACTGCGGGCTGATTATCTGGTAGACATAATATTATCTGCATGTTCATCCTAAGGGTAAACTTTGTTAATATGATTTTTATACTTAGAAAAGACTTGCCAATAATACATGTCTTCACATTTTCTTCTGATAGCTGATTTAAGATGAACAAGGATGTTGCAGAAGGTCCTGTAGGACTGTGTATGAGAGTGTATCCCTAAACACCGCCTGTAGTTGTATGAAACATCAGCTTCTTGTTCCTCTGACTTGGACAGCCCTTTTACAAGTGGCTTTGTAACGATTTATGATCCACATCAAGCTTTTTTCGTTATTTGAAAATATCACAGTGGGCTCAGTGTGAAAATAAGAAGTCACACTTTTCAGATGTCATATGATTTCTGTTCCTTTCAACAGCAACTCAATAAACACTTCTAAAAGATCAGATGGCTGTTTCTCTCCTCAAAGATCAAAGATATTTCTTCAAAGGTCACAAATCTCCTACAAAAGGGTTTTTGATCAAATCTTCGATTTGAACAAAGGTTGAGACGCACGTTTTGATTATAGGCAAGGGCAGTCCCACTCTGGCACCATGGAGCTATCACTATGAGAGGAGGACAAATGGTGAAAGTTCTTTTTCTCTGTTCTTTTCTTTACTGTTAACTTGACAACAATTAAGTCACTGTGTTGCCTGAGATCTTTGCCGAGAGACTATGCAGCGCTTCTCTGATGAAAACATTTCATTCTTAGCCAAAAGCTTTAACACTGCCAAACACAGAATCACTGAGTGGTAAATTTAGATTTTATGCATCTTAAAAAAAAAATTTAAAAAAAATTGTATCATTCATCAGCTGCACAGGGAAGCTTATACAAGGTTATACAGACGGTGTGCATGATTCAAAAATGTTTGGGTGACAATATTTATCATGGTAATAAATTGTTAGAGATGTTGTGTGGCTTTACATACCTAAGATTTGGAAGGAAAGGCCGATATTTATTCACATAATTTATAAAGTAATCTCAAGCCTACAAGGGACGCCTACTTAGCCCTGTCTCCTAAAATTACCTGCTTTCTTAATTATGTTATTGTGGCAACGTAATCGCTGCCCCGATTATGTTCAGAGACGTTTCTTTCAGGTAAACACTACATGTACCACGCAGGCTTCATAAAGACTTAGTCAGGGAGTATGGTGGGCGTACAAAGTGCAAGATTTTGCCACCAGAACTTCAGGTTTGTCTCCAGACTCTTGTCTAAGGTTTAGGCAATAAATTCACTTTCGTTAAGGTTAGGTAAAGACTGTGATTTCCGTTAAATGTAAATGAAAATGTAATAATTATGAGTGGATACTGTAATACAAGATTGCCTTTTTTGAAGGAGAAGAACTGACATTTAGTTTCCCTCAAAACCTATTTGCTGTTTCAAATTAGTTGCATATAAATGTAATTTCAAGGAGGCAGGGCTGGCCTAATACACTGAAATAATGTTTAACTAATTTCTTAAAGGAGAACATGTGACCAAGTCAACTATAAAAGAGTTTGGAGATGGCACAGGGAGCTGACAAATGACAGCAAACATTGTTTACAACACACAAACAGTAGTACAGTACCATTTCCCTTCCATCTCATTTGAGAGGAAAAAAAACAAAGTCACAAAAAGGAAAGCATCTCTGCTGCTTGATGGATGCAGCGATGTGTAATGGAAGCTCCTGAAACGTACACACCAATAACTGACATGGTTTTTCATCCAAAAATTCATTCAAATTTGAGAAAATATGACAAAATAAAGAGAAACAAAAACAACCACAGAGCAAACAAATCAATCAGAAGCAATAGTGCTGGCGGCTGTATACACATCACATCAGGTCTGGTGTCTTCAAAGACTTTCAGAGCGAGCCGTGCAAAAACTCCATTAACTCCTGACAAAGGATGCAAATGAATCCCGACATGTGGTGAAATGGAATTAAAGAGACCATCTCTAATCATGACAAACACGAGGTGATGATTCCACTGTGCATGCATACACAAAAGAATGAATGAGGGATAATGCATCAACTATCCACCGAAAGAAAGCAACTGGCAAACACACACACTCTTCCTCAGAATGTGAAGGGTAAACAAAAGACCCAAAACAATGCTAAAATTGGCTTTTCAAAAGTGCAAATCACGAACGCCTCAAAGCCAAATTCAACTTTAACAACTCCAGTATCTTCCACTGGTCTACAGTGGAAACTCAGATGCTGTTGGTTCTCTTCCAACCCCTCTCTCCATTTTATCTTCTCCAACTTCTCCCTCAGTCTGTACTAAAATGTTCTCTGTGAAGTGTAGCAGGGGGTTTTGCACAGACAGCTGTGCCAGCGTCTGCAAAAATGACAGCTTAGGCCCGAGGACTTTGGCTGGCTGCGCCTGACGAGCTGGATCCAAGCGCTCTCGCCACACCGCTCTGCTACAGCCTGCAGGTGAACTGTCTGCAGTACCATATGGAGTTAGGGGAAAATTAATACTGAGATGAGGAAAGCTGCGTGACAGCGGAGAGCCTAAACTATAAAACTGAGAGGTGTTTCTAGTATTTTGTCTACTGTGTTTCTATCAATGAGGGTAGATTAAACAACCACTCATTTGCAAAAATACACTAACAATTAACATGATAATGGGAGCACTGAAGGAAGGGAGAGCACTCTAAAATCAGACACGCCCTGGGCAGCAGTCGTACATGCGCTCCACACAAGTAGACACACAGAATGATCATTGTGTGGCATTTACATGACTATACAATTTAAGAGCTGTATAAACACACCTTTGCTCCCTGACACAAAGGCTCTCACTACTTGCTTTTCATCGTGGCTCAAGAATTAATGATCAACACAGAAAACAAGTGAATCATCACGACTGTAATCTGTCTCACAGACGCACACTAACTGTGGAAGTACGCAACTAGGTGCTAAGTTAATTCCTGGAAAAACACATTTGGGTTCCTCTCAGCACATAATAGATAACAATAATAGGAAAACATCTTCAAACGGAGGTAACTGAGATAAATATCCACAACACTTCTGGCCTAAAACTAATTTTAATGCATTAACGCTGAGATTTTAAAAGTCTCAAGTGACACCCAACTCCAACGTTTAGTAAACTGGTTCCCTCGTTCCCAGGAAAGATAGTTAGCATAGTGAAAGGAAGCAGTCAATTAGACAATCCCTGTGCAGATCGGGCAGTGGTTACATCACACTCGGCTTCTTTAATCAACCACAACCAGGAGTTTCATTTGACTGACTGAGTCCAAGTGTTGCATACATTAAGCCTACAGGAAAACTACAAATGTGCCAGTACGCACACTTATTTTACTTATGACTTATTGTCTTTGTTAATTAAAGAAACAGTGAGAAGCTATAGAGTCAGTATGTTAAAATAGAAATCAAAAATGACAGCATCTCTATTATATAGTTAAGGTTTTCAAGCATCATTTTCCACACAATCACACTGTAGTTTTAAGAACAAGCTCTTCATTAGATAAAATTGCTCCCTTCACATTTCGCGAAGGCAGGCAGCCAGGAGGTAACCTGAGGTAACCAGATTTAGATTGCTCTGCTAGGGATTAGTGAGATAAACCCATCTTAAAGGGCTAATTAAGACTTGATGGGATTGGGAAGTCACTTCGGAGGTCGGCAATTACATTTGAGCAGGATTTTTAACTTAGTGTAATGAGGGGAAAAAAACTCGAACCCAAACAGTAGATTTATACATTTAAGGTTGTGTATCAATACTGCACATCTCATCTAACAAGTAATATGGATGACAGAAAATAAAAAATTTGCGGGTTAACAGATTTCTTAATATCATTCAGGGCCTTTGAGCATGATTAGTGCAAAATAATAATAAAAAAAAAATAAAATAAAAAATGGAACTGTTTGAAATTTGGAATAAATAAAAAAAAACTCATAATTTTTTGTAAAAATATATATTTTTTTAATCTATATAATAAATAATAAAAGAAATCTAATAAAATCAGATCTAAAATGTAACCATTGCACATGAACAGTGTTTTCTTGCAACAGGAAACATCACAGCCAAACATCTTTAATAAATCTGGATTTTTTTAAGTTGAGATCAATTACAAATAAAAACACTTAAAATAGAAACAAATAAACACTAATAATAACTCACCTGTGGATAGGGGAACATGCCTAACGCCAACTGTGTAGAGACAAAAGAAAAGGTAAGTGCTACAGGATATTTTTAGATTCTCATTGAGACATATGAAATAAAATGCTGAGTCATTACTAGGCCTGTGGCAATATCTGTAAACACCTGTACAAACTAATGCAATACAATTACACAGCTCCTCCACAATGCTCACATTCATGCAACTTGTAATGGGCAAATTTTGTACATACTGTATTCTATTTTTAGGCTGTCACCAATATTTTACCTGGCCCCCTAACAAATAGCATGTATGTGTACAGTAAAGGGACACTGTTAACATTTAAAATGTATGCTTCACAAAGGTAATTTTTTAAAAATGTATAAGCTTTAATGCATAATGTATCTCCACCTATACACACGCAATGTATGTACACATGTATATTTATATATCTTTTTTATATCTTTTTATCTACAGTATTTGCAGATATCTTTCCATTTCCAGTGTCTTAGTGACATGGAATTTAAGACACAGAAGGAAAATTCTTCTAAAAGCGATGAAGCACGCAGAACTTGAGACTTTCTGTCTTTGAGGTAAGCTTAGTGCCCACCTGCTGACAACACTTCCTCATCAAACAACATCAGCTATTAGTTAATAACCCCCCACGATTACCACCTGTGGAGAACAAAATAGAGGGATAAACAGAAGCAGGACAGGATTGTGGGACGGTTGTATGTAATGTGTGTTATTCTGGCTGGGGGGTGGGGGGGAGGGGGGTGTGACAGCTCTCTCTGACATTTGGCAATTCACTTTGGGGTGGGCATTTTTTCATCTTGGTCAAGGGCAGCTTATTGGCAACATTAAGTTATTGAAACGTCAAAACGCTCATGGTCTTTCCTTGAACATAAATAGACCAACTAGTGGGCTAAAGATCAATCCACATTGAGTGGGACTGCGAGCCATTTCATTTAGCTTAATGCACACATCCACAGCTAGGAATAAAGAGAACAGGGCAGGGAGGGGGTCCGCTAATATAAAACTCCATCTTTATCACGCAGAGATCATGTCAATAATTTTGACACGGCTCCTTCACTATGAACTCATCCATTATTGTTAGAACTGTAATGATATGAAACATTATTGACAGACAAAGGCGAGGCAGAAGCCCATATCATTTGTGATACTGCAGAGGGAGAGCTGTGGACAGAAACAGATGGAGAATCAATAGTGTCAGTGGCAGGACAAGAGACCAGGGACTGTTAGACTAAAATTAAAATGTTATTTCGAGAGGCACGGTGTAAGTCAAGCACTCGACCAGATACTGATGCACACACATGAGGACACACAAATATATATGTATCTCATGATCAGTAAATCAGCAACAGACATGTTGCAAGACATACAATACAATCTATTCGATTTGTGTATGTGAGGTGTATGAAACCTGAGGCCCCAATCAGACAGAGCGGTTTTTGCATCTTTTTTTAAACTATTGCTAGGCAACTACCAAATCACGTGTCCTTAGTTTAACTGCTATTTTGCTGTTAAGTACACTGACAGATCTGTTCCTTAAAGTCTGCAAAGAAATGGACACACAGAGGGCACTTGGGGACTGGACACAGAGAAACAGAGCTCAGTATGGGCCCATGAGACCCTCAGAAAGAAAGGAAATCAGAGAGTACTACCAGCTGGTGCAGGAGCTTTGCCTGGATGATGGTTGGTTCAAGGCGTATTTTAGGATGAGTCAGAGACAGTTTCACAATCTGCTGTCAATAATCTGGCCTAGTCAAGGTTGGTAAAACATCAGACAGAAGTCGTGGCTACAATTTGCCAAGTATATTGAATATTGTATATTGTGTTGTATATTGCCTCCAAACACTTACTTTTAACTGTCCCACGATCGAGGCTGGTGGGTAAGGGAGATCGTGCCTTTGCGGTAGCTGCTCCAAACCTTTCGAATAGCCTTCCACTACTTCAAACGCTCCCCCTCTACTGACACTTTGAAGACAACTCTTAAAACGTACATGTTTTCATTGGCCTTTGGTTGTTTGTAGTGGTTTTAATATTGCAGTATTTCATAATTGTTTTTACGTATAGAATTTTTCTTACTGGTTTTATTCTGTTTTATACTATACATTTTACATTGCTATGTATTTGTGTGTCATTCTTTTATTTTGCATAGCACTTTGGTCAACTGTGGTTGTTTTTAAATGTGCTACAGAAATAAACTTTTTTTTTTTTAAAGATTTTTTTTTTAGGGCATTTTTGCCTTTAATCGATAGGATAGTGAAGTGTGAAAGGGGGAGAGAGAGAGAGGGAGAGACATGCAGCAAAGGGCCACAGGCTGGAGTCGAACCCAGGCCGCTGTGGTAACAGCCTTGTACATGGGGCGCCTGCTCTATCCACTACACCACTGACGCCCTACAGAAATAAACTTGATTTGATTTTAGTAGGACAATGATGACAATAAGCTAACATTAGCTTAACACTGTACGCTACTACTTGTTGTCATCACCATCACACAAGTCCCACCTCTGACTTCAGGTGCTTTTCAACTCTGAGTTAAAGTTTTTCAACTCAAGGCGTTCAGGGCACTGCTGCAAAAACTAGGGATGCACCGAATATTCGGTAACCGAATATATTCGGACGAATATTGCAAAAAAACACACATTCGGTATTCGGTGAAAATAAGTGAAAAGCAAGGCCGAATAATAGGTGTTTTGATAACGCAATCAAACAGCGTGCGGTGACGGACGGAGTAAAATGTTGGCAGTGTGGCGATATTTTACTCCGTCCGTCACCGCACTCACATTTGCGACTAAAAATAGTTTTGTGCGGGCAAAATAAATCATTCAGCACGCTGTGTGAGTACAGATTTCAACCAGCAGCAGAAGCGAAACAGCGAATCCCGCCGGTTGTGGGTTGAACGGGGGTCACAGACACGGACAGGAATACGTATTCCTGTCAAATACGGCGGCGCATGATAACGGCTTACCGGCAACGGAGAAGTCCGGCTCCAGGTAAATAACTTGTTGTCATGACTGCCCAAAAGTACCTGAACAGCCGAGCCATGGCGGCACACAGTATGTGGCGTATCAGAGGAGAAACGAGCCGTTCACATTTCTCTCTTTTAGTCTTTCAGTGGCAGGTAACGGCCCACAAACCTCACCGCACTTTAGGGACTGTTCTTTACTTATGAAGGGACTTGTCAGGGGAGGAGGGTGGCTGGTTGATTCTTATTTCATTTATTTATTTTGTATTTTGATCCCCCCTATGTTAATCACTCATTGATGCTGTTTTTGAAGTATGAATAAGTCAATAAGTAATTTATTCCATTGAAATATCATTGATGTATTATAGAAAAGTGATTTATCTTTTCATAATTGACAAAAGGCACATCTGCCTCATTTTCGCTGTGGTATCCTGATACTACTCAGAACCATGATAATTTCACTGGTATCGTACCGTGGGTCCCAATTTTGGTACCGTGACAACACTAATCTGGAGGGGGTTCATCTGCAAACGAATGAAAAACTAAAAAACGGCATTCGGTATTCGGTACTCGGTATTCGACCAAGCATTTAATATTATTCGGGTTCGGCCACAAATTTTCATTTCGGTGCATCCCTAGCAAAAACATAAGGTGCACAGAGCGGAAAAACATGCAGCACTGAGCAATGCAAAAGCAGCAAGCAAAACGTTTCACTCTCTTTCAAAACAATTACAAAAAGCCTCCTCAGACTACTAAAACATGGCCTGTCTGACCGGGGCCTTACTGTGTAGTTACAAAATATTAAATGAAGAGTGTCCCCTCCATATATTTCCCACACTTCTTTTGGTGTACAAAGCCCAGTTATAGCGTGAAGCCAGTTACAGAATGTCGTACCTCCATGAAAGAGATTCCCACACTCCAGACATCTGCGTGGATCCCATACTGTTCTCCTGATATCCTCTCCGGCTGTGGAGCAAAAGCAAATATCAACAACTGTAAGGACAAAAGTAGAGTAAAACTTAACTATTATTTGACATGAAAGTGAGGTTAAGGGGTCACTCACCGCCATGTATGCGTTTGTTCCCACGTACGTTTTGGCAATAGAGTTCACCAACTGCAAATGAAATATAATTAACAGTGGACATGCAAATAATGACACTGTATATAAACATGAATTATTTACCTGACCTTAATAAGCCTTGACCGTAATAAATAACTTTTAAGAGCCATTACTTTATTGTTCTATATTAGGGAATAAAAAGGGAGCTGGACCTCGCTAACATTATCTAAATCTATTGACATGTCAGGTTGATATTTTGGGCTGCTCTCCACCCTCACCCAAGGGAACAGGAGTAAGACAAGGAGACATTAGTGAGTCTGTGTGTGTGCGTGCGTGTGAGCGTGTGTGTGTGTGTGTGTGTGTGTGTGTGTGTGGATACAATAGCACATGCCATCAATGACAGGGCTGTGATAATGAGTGTCTGTTCCCTCATGGCTGTTTTTTTTTTTTTTGAGAATGCCCTACGCTGTGAGAGGGGGAGGGAGAATATGTATGTGTGAAAGAGAGATAAACAGAAAAACAGAGTTAGAAAAGACAGAGGACAAGTCAGTGCTGCTAGTGTTATACATGCAGTGTGTAAAATTCACCTTGGAGCTTCCAAGGAAGTGGAGGTTAAAAATGAATAACAATTTGTCACAGAAAAGGGAGGGTGTGTGTGTATTTGTTAAAAAGGGAGACAGAGTCCTCAGGGTTGATGTTTTGGGGAACGCTGAAGGTCTGTCCCCGATGATTACATTGCAAACACACACTGCCACACACACATACACACAATGACGAGGCTATTGTCTGCCACCCACGCTCTCCCCACATCTATTGAATACATATCAATGAGGCTTTGCTGTTGTGTGTGCGGGTCATAATTATAACAAGTGATTTTTTGGAGGCTGCAGAACAATGAAGGTGGGGGGGAAAGTTAATGTGAGAGGAAGACCCTTGGGATAGCGCTGATGTTTTGAGTTGAAAATGAATGCAGTGATTGAAACGTTGACCATATGCACACAGATCTGCGCACAGGACGGGTAATGCAGCGACAGACAATTGTTTCTCCTCCTCCATCCTTTCTCTTTCTCTCTCCCTCTCTCTTGCGTGCTCACACAAACAAATCAGTGTACCTGTGTGCTGACACCAAAGTCACAGAGCTTGACTTGTCCTCGGGTGTTCACCAGCATATTGGAAGGCTTGACATCTGCGGAGACAAACTGCTTGATAGAACTGCAACATCAGCACTCTACAGCTTGTCTTTATCAACTCTGTTCTTTTTTTAATAACACAGAGCCCGCGCGCTGCCTTACTCACCTCTGTGAAGTATCTTCAGGCTCCACAGATACGTCAGGCCTTTGACTACCTAGAGACACAGACCAAAGAAAAAATAGATTGACATCAATGTTGGTTAATATTTAACCAGCACATGTGGCTGAATAATTAATTGTCTTGGTTCATGTAAAGTGGTTATCTCCTGCTGAAGTACACAAACTGAACTTACAGGTTGGGGAAAAATGTCTCTGACCCTGTTTACACCTCACAACTCAGCTGTCATGGCATTTGTCACTCAAGAGGTAAAGGGGTTGGCCAAGATTCACCCTGAAATACTGAAAGGTTTGGATACTGCTGCGCTGTCATGGTTCACACAGATCTCTAATGTTGTATTGATGTTGCCCTAAGAGTGGACAGGACATTCAGGAGCAGCCAAGGTCTTAAGAGTAGGGGTGTTCCCGACAAAGAGTTTACATAGTCGAATCTGATTCATCAAGTCATGCCTCGTTGACTGATAATGAAATCATGTTTTTAAGGGGGATTTTTTTTGCTGATTGATCCATATTCTCATCAGTAACATTAGTTCTGTTTTTTCCATACCAGACAAAAAAAAAAAAACACCCAAAAAAAAATTTAATTTCTTGACTTGGCATAATAACTAGTACATGTTCCATCCAGTGCTGTTTGTTGTGTGCCGGGTGTGTGTGTGTATGTGTGTGTGTGTGTAGGGGTGGCAGCAATGCTGTCCACAGCATTGAAAGGGAGCAGAAAAGACTGACAGACAGACAGGCACAGACACATCACTTCTTTTGTTTCCTGTTAGCCTTCAGTGGTTGTAAACAGACCTGTCAACTTTCTCTTGCTAAGAGGCAGGGAAAGAGCGATACAAACAGCTGTTTCAATGTGCCACCCCCAATGATTTTGACAGAGAATCATTAATGAGTTAAAAAAAAGTTCTAAGTGCACCACGTTCTTATCCCAGCAGTCTGATTAATACATTTAAACCAAGACAGATTATATATCATAATTTACTGGCAGAAACTGAGTAATTCTGTGTAAAATCAGACATTCAGCCCCCTCATATAGCCGAACAGACTGATTGGCAGCTCAATCAGGCTTCTTAGATCAAATCATGAAATAGTCGACTACTCAGGGTCACCCCCATTAGAAGTGGTCCATTTTGGTGACCTTAGGGTAACACTGTTGCCATTTATGCTATTGTCCTTTTGGCTTCCTTTGACTGTGACCATGGTTTCTACCTGACTGTGATGTCCTCCATTTTTGACATAATGATTCAAGAATTCCTCCACCTATTGCTCCTACGCACTCAAACCCAGGTGAGGGGGAGAAATTGCCCCAAGTAGAGCAATTCAGCTCTTTCAGTCTTAATAACATGGAAAACGATTTTGAAATTGACTACAGTTTAGGTGCGTCAGCTGCACTACTGCAGATTTTGTATCAGACTGTGGTTGCAAAGTAAGAGCTGAGTTACACGTTAAAGCTCTCTTCTTGCCGATCAATCTTTGCTCCAGTCCACAGGTGAGGTCACAAGCTTTGGGAAGTCACTGAAATAATAAGACTGCAGATAAAAGCAACCAAGAAAATGTATCCTCACAGGGTGATTTGTTTCCTTGGAGCAAAACAGGTGGGCATCGGTGGGAAAGTGAAAGTTTGTGAGAGTACTTAGTAAGGATGCCTTCTTGCTCTCCTACCTTAGAGGTCTTTTGTAGGCACCAGAGTTAAAGAACCACCGGAAAGAGCAAAGTATTTTTGTTAGGTGAGTAGGAAAGGAGAGACATTTGAAATGTTTTTGTGCAGCCCTTGCAAGTTCATCTTCGGTTGTATTCATGTGACTCTGCCCTTCTTGCGAGATTCAGCCATATAATCATTGTGTTTAAGTAAGTAAGTAAATAAGTATTTCTCATTTCCCAGTGAGTAATGCTACTTTTTCATTATGGGATGTGAGAGCTGATTCAAGCCTCTAGGCTCCTGTCATCCATCTCTGATGCACGACAACCTCTGAGATAAATTAAGAAAGCACAAAAGCTCTCTGAAGTCCTGCTGCCTCAAAAGGTGGTGGTGTGAGTGCAGCGACTGCAGTGTGCAGCTTCACTCACACCCTCTTGGGTGCTTTTCCTTCTGTGATAATTAACAACTGTGACAGTGGAAAGGAGGGAAAGCTGTGAATTAGAATTAACACTGACTAAATAGCTGTCATTGTTTGATTACGGACAAAGTTAAAGGGGGGGAGACAGAGAAGAGGAGGTGGAGACAGGAGAAGGGTAATGAGTGTGGAAAAGAGACATGCATTTATCAACACCAAGGCCATTTCTGTCAAAAATCTAGTTTTAACTGAGACTAGAAAGGGAGGGAGAAAGGCAGAGAAGGGAGGTTAAGGGGAAAACAACACGGACTTTTTTCCATCACTTCACCAAATAGAAGCCAATTGAAAAATTCACACCTGTGCTTCTCTTTTGTTTTATTTCATTTACAAAATGAGTGAGTTTTTTCCCCCAGACCTGTTCTGTATCTGACAAACGAATAACAGGTCGCATTTAAAACTGTGACTGCCGGGCACACACGGGACAATCACACGCTAATACACCTTAAATAAATGTTTCTTAAAACTCAATAACACACCTCTTGATTCAAATGCTTTGCACTCAGTAATCAAACAACAAACTAGGAGCTTTTGAGTATTTCATGTAAACTCACTGCGACTGCGATCCTCCCCAGGACGTGCTCTGGAATTCTTTTGTACACGTCCAGAGACCCACCTGTGAAAGACAAATTATTTATTGAGGCAGAGATGTATTTAGTAAAACACATTTTGCACAATTTCTTAACTAATAATCTCATGGCCTTTTTGGCACATTGGCATATCACAAAGCCAAAATCATTCAACACCTACCAAAACAACTGACAAAAATTGTTGCTTGCAATGTCATCTGGATCCACATCTACATTAGGCCAACCAACATTTCCCACAATGCTTTATCGCCAAAACTGGCACCCTTGCCAAGAAAGAACTGTTGATCCTCATATTGATGTCATACTGTTACCCACGGACACAACTAACCTGGCTGAAAGTGAAATTATTACAGACTCTGCGGTGGTTAGGGTCAGCTTCAGTAGTGTGGAATAAACTGTGGCGTCCTGAAAGTTTTATGAACAGCCCCGGACTTCTCAGACTCTTTTAGCAAGTTACCGCTCGGGTAACTCATTCAGCGGCTCCTCTGGCAGGAGCACAGCGTCTTTTCCTCTCCTCTCTCACCATATGCAAACACGGAGGTAGGTGTTGTCAAGTGATTTTGTGATAAACCTTTGGTAATGTAAACCAACAGGACGCTTGCGACTTGACAAAAAACTACATACATACATGTCTATCTATTTATTCTATTTCTATGGACTACACAGTTATAATCAATATATTCTCTGTTTGATAAAATTCCACTTAACAATAAAACAATATACAAATCCATTGATGCTTCCCTGTGTGGTCAAATTTTCACAACGCCATTAATTCTTGTTTGCAACAATCAAGACCAACTGGAAATAACTGATCAAAGAAAAGTTTCACCAAGTAAAGAGTGCTGAGAGGTTAAACAGACTTTGCCAACAAGCTGGCAAATGTGTGAAACAGGGGAATCGCTGCATTAACACACACTTGGACAAACACACACACACACACACACACACACGAACACACCTAAAAACATAAACAGTCCCCCATCTCACACCAATCTAGACACACATGTACAAATGCATCTACAAATGCACTTAAGTCAAGATTTATCACGCCCTTGTAGCTTTTAGCACACAGACATGCTAAGCAGCGCACAGCGATAAGACGTCCTCTTGATCTGCAGAAGTGTAAATGGAAACACAGCCAGCAGAGAGACAGACGACAGTTCTCCAAAGTCTCCTCTACGCAGCTGTGGCTGGTGAAGATAAAACATGATCTGCTGGCTTCAACTGCAGAGAAACTCACCGTCCATAAATTCTGTGCATATGGATATCCTGTTCTCGATAAAAAAGGCACTGAAGAAAGTGATGATGTAGGGCGAATCACACTGCAATCAAGAGACAATATGATCATTAAAGAGCATGCCAAAAAATTATCTGAGATACAAAATAATTTTTTATACATTATCCTCATTATGAATTTGAGCAAAAAGTGATTAGGAATTTGAATGAAACAGTGGCATGAAATCTACGAAATTAAAAGTGTCTCACAATCAAGCATTCTTAAGTTTGTAGTCAGTGCTCAGCAGCATTTCATTGAAGTCTATCAACCTTTTTTTGTTTGGAAATTAAATATTTTCTTTATGATTTACTTCCACACACTGCATAGGAGGAGGGCTAGAAGACTAAAGTGGGGCCATGGAGAAACAAATCAATACACTGAGCTCAGGTCAGCTGATGTTCCCTCTGTTCTGGGGTAACCACAATTTCTTTTTCCATGTTCAGCGTAAATAACAGACAATGCATTTGCACTCAGTTGAAGTGAGTTTCCAAAGCTCACTGTGTTTGGGCCTGTACATTATAAGACAATGAAAGAATACTTCCCTTATGCATGTAAAGAAATTAACAGACTGTCGTCAGTAAACTTACATGCCTACTCCACGTGTATGTTGCATGTGTTTCCAGGTATCGCTGATCCCTGGCTTAGATTGTAAGGCCAGAGGTGATAACTGGCGCCTCACTAGTTAGACTCGAACAGCAACATTTAGTGAAAAGAGAAGCTGTTTTTGTAAAGAGTAACAAGTCAAAACTAACCTTGTAGAGTATTTCTAATTCTGACATGATCTGCTTCTGTAGTTCCACCGTGATATCCAAGGGAATGACCTGTAATCAAACAATAAACACAACACTTACAAGTTCTGTTGATGTTCTGATGGGATGAACTGGATTGAGGGTCACTTAATAAAGAGCATCGGCATGGAAGGAGTTCTCACCTTGACAGCTAATACCCGCTTGCTAGGAAGATGGTACGCTCTGAGGAGATACAAAAACAAGATAGTATGAAACAAAACTGCTGAAAGCAGTTGCTTAAATTTATTTTAATGGTAACCTGAGATATTGTGTTTTCATTTTTAAACTTCAGGGCAAATTCAAAAAGAACAGAATCCTAACACAGCATCTCTTTTTTTTTTTTTTTTGTAAAAATATTTTTTTGGGGCATTTTGGCCTTTAATAGACAGGACAGACATGCGTGGAAGGGGGAGAGAGAGAGGGAGTGACATGCAGCAAAGGGCCACAGGCTGGAGTCGAACCCGGGCCGCTGCGGCAACAGCCTTGTACATGGGGCGCCTGCTCTACCACTAAGCCACTGACGCCCCACAGTATCTCTGTATCAGTTTAATAGAAAGATGAGCATCTGGATTTTTGGTGGTATTGAAAATCATACTTTCTAAACACCCTGGTACTGTATACCGTAACACACTGGTGCCATCGAAGCTTATTACATGGTTTGTTTTTGTCTTACTTGTGCAGGTTTAGTGTCCACAAAAGCCTCACAATCATTTCATGTATTTGCCCATTTGAGTTGCTGTTTTTCTTTTAGTCAAGTTTTTTTTTCTTCTGAGTACACGTCCGTTCGATAAAAATCTCCCGCACTCTGCTCCAAATAAAGATGTAATGTCACTGTCCTAATTTGGCTGATAAATTAATATTGATCAAAGTAATCACAAATGACTAATGTGCTGATAATGTACTAAATAACAATACAATATGAACTCCATAGGTCCCCTAGTTTCTGAGTAATATTAATACAGCCTCAATTAGCATGACAAACTGCCTCTGTTATTTCTCCTAAAGGTCAGAGGTCACCACCCAAAACCAGATCCAGTCAGCCCTAGGACTCGTTGTTCCAGACAGAGTTTTGAGTTGCAAGTAAAGCAGCGGCCACAGACCGGCCCCGTAATGATTTAATTATCAAACTCCTTAATGCCAAACATCGGCTTTAGTTACAGCCCTTGAAGGTTAGTTTACGGCACCACTGACAACACCACAGGACCTCTCAACATACAATCCTCAAGGACAAATACTGTCCAACAGCTGTCAGGTGATGAGGATGAGGTGGGGGCCATGTACGTCACACAGGCGTGTTAGCTTGCAAGCAGGCTTAGTGAATGTGATACCTGGCTACTCACCTGTCAGTGGGTCTCCCAGGGAGAATGTGTATGGTGCAAGGTGTGATTAATGTGTCTTAGATTGGAGTATCGCATTGCTCTTCGGCCAGACACCTCAAAACTGGCCCAGGCCTTTAATTAATGCCACCCATTAGTGCCATGTCAGGTATTTACCCACGGTTAGAACAAACACTGGTCGCTGGCTGCAGCTTTGCCATGCTGTATACGAGCTGTAGTCTACACATCTTTTTTAACAGTCTCATTGCTGATAAATTCAAAAAACAAACTATAGACTTTTCGGATATTGTGAAAAGAAAAAGGTAACAAAAAGTTTACACATAAGATAACACATGGGATACAAATTAAGTCTGTAGTTATTAGCACAAACCATAAGCCTCCTTCTGACTTAAGAGAACAGTTATTTCTTTTTGCCCCAAGAGTGTAAGTGAGTGTTTTTGATCATAAGTGTCATCTTTGTTAGAAAAGAGCTCTTTGCACATAAGGCTGACGGCCTTGTTTCCATTTTGATGTCTCGGTCTTCCTTTAAGCTACAATCAATATCAGTTAAGCATGAGTGCTGCCTCTTAATTAAGATGAAGATGTTAATTGAGGCAAGATCGCAGGGGTAGACATGTTAAATACTGGCTGGGCAGGTTGTGTGTGTGTAAGGCAGCCTGAAAAGAGATTAAACCAAGTCTTTGCCAGGCTAAACAACTTGTAGTTCTCAATGAGCGGTCTAGACATGATAAAAGACATATCCAGCCTGTTTAAGATATGATGGAATATCATGCAGTTTCATCTGAGAGTTTGTGCGCGATCAATCTTTGTGTGTTTGTACCGTCATGGAAAGTATCACATCTGTTTGTTAGGGCTAAGGTTGTTTTTCTGATGTCTGCGATTCATTTTGGCCAGAGTAAGATCAAGAGAAACAGATATCAAAGACATCCACATGCAGGACTTTTTCACTCAGTGAAGGGACAGGAAGGGAGTGAACAACAGGCCTAATATTAGTGCATGTTCACAAAGCAGCAGTTTATTTTCATACGTTAATAATCAAATGCATGTCTAAGTCAAAAATAGAAGGGTTGAGAAATTAAGTTTTAACAAATGTGTTTTAAAGGAAAACTTCACCCCCAAATGACCATTTGTATTTCAATTACTGACCCTGTGTTACACTGAAATCATGAAGAAAACCTTGTTTATCTCACATGCATCCAAGGTGAATAACGAATCCAAAAACAGAGGAAATTCTTGATCGACTGAAGTCATGGGGGTCGCATTTAACAACAGCACAACTATATCAAAACATCTGTTAACAAACTCACATAACTACTGCAGTATAATCCAAGTCATATTTATGCAGTCATATGCTCAGTACTTAAATGAAAATGAAAAGTAAAACTCTGCTCTCTTTAATGCCAATTACATTGACGAGAACAGCAATTTTAAGTCAATGGAGTCTGGCTTTGAGGAGACCATAGGTAAGTTTCACTTTCTGTTCAGTTCCCTATCAGAAAGGGCCGTCTGTTTGGGAAGTACCACACATACTACTCCATAGATAAGTCTTGGATTATACAGCAGGAGTTGCGTAAGAGTTTGACAATTGATGTTTTGATATGGTTTTGCTATAGTTAAGCACGGTTGCCTATGATTCAATTCGTCAAGAATTTTGTCAGTTTTTGTAATTCAGTGGCCTGCAAGACAAGCAAAGTTCTCTTTACAAATTCAACGTAACACAGGGTGAGTACTTGATATACCCATGGTCTTTCAAGGAGTGAAATATTCCTTTAAGGGCATGTTTTAGGGCTGGAGACATGGTGTGACTACTGCTTGGTTAAAGCTTTATTCTCAGACTGTCCTTGACCACCTCAGGGCTGAGCATCACTGTATGAGTTACAGTGACAGGCTTGTGACAGCGGGAGACATGGGGACAAGGTTACATAGCCACCCCCCGCCACTTCCCCTGATCTGACCCCAGTAAACGTGCCCCATTGCCTGGATCTTATTTACACTCCAGCTCGCTCTGTAATAAAAGCTCCATCATGCAGTATTCATAGGGCCCCTCTCTATGTCTCTGAAGTTGGGGCCGTGGGTTAGACAGACTGGCCTCCTGGATCAGGGCTAACGTGGTACTTTTACACTGCCACATGGATGACGGGCCGCCTTTCCCTCTCCCTGACTCTCTCACCTGATACGGCTATAATGGTCTCCTAACTGACATAGAGAATAGAGTAAGATAAATGCAGACAGAGAGACGTGCATATAAGCACAAAGGCTTCCCAAATTAATATCCAGCACATTACAGGCAGCAAGGCTCAAAGAAGAAGCTCAAATAATATTTATATCCTGCCTTGATAAAAAAAAAAGAAGTGTACGATAATATTCCTTAGTTTAATGAATGGGCATCACTTTCAAGTGCAGGCCTCTTGTGGCTGACAAAGAACTTATAACATCACAACTTTGACAAAGAAAAAATATTGCTGTCGATTTGTATTCTTCAAGTGTGTTCTATAAATATTCGCTTATTGTCAGACCACTCCTACACATGCCACACTGCGCCACCTCCAGGAGAGGAAAGTAACAGCTGCAACAGTATAGTGCTGCAGACTTAGACATGTCTGTAATGTCATCTACAAGTAAGGACAACAGGAGCTACTAAAACTGTACATTTTGAAAAATGTATGACACCTAGAGGCAATAAGTGTCACAGCACAAGTTTGCTACTTGTATGCTTATTGGTTCAATGGCTGTGTTGCAGTTTCACAGTTAATGTGCCTTTTTTTTTAAGTAACATAATTTTGTCAGACTAGGGTGTAAAAATTCTGGGTATATTTAAGGTGGAAACTTTCACTGGGAATTAACAAGAAACTGCAGGAATAACATGGAATTATAAGGGTTATGCTTTCAGGCTGTATAAAGAATGAACAGATATAGATTAATTAAAAGTCATCGATTAGCAGACTAATTCAAGCTACATCCCACATGGTAACAGCTAGCAAGATAAATCTAGCAGAAGGTGTTAACAAGTTATAAACTGCATACAACTTTCTGCTGGTATACTGAAATATCGAGAAAAAAAAAAAACACCAAATATATTCAGTCCTCAGTAATATAAACAAGGCTCTCCTGAAAACATGTAGTCCTTTGGCTCACACCGTGTTCTAACTGGATGCGACACAACCAAGTATCAGCAACTAAATCAGAACGATTGCATTGTTTTCTATTGGACTGTCCTAACTGCCTGTGAGCAACGTGACACAGCGCAGCACAATGTGACGGTATTGTCAGACGCCCTGTTTCTATTTGTATTCTGTCACTTGCACTGGAAGTGTCGCAATGGACAAGGAACGGCTGATTTATGACGTTAAAATGAGGAATTACGTACAGGATACCTCCTTACTTTACTTCAGAAACCTAAATAAGTTGGCGTCTAACTGGAGGGAGATTTATTTTTATCCCCCCAAATAAGTTCATTAACACAGTATGCTTTTACACTGACATTGTGCAATATTACAAAATTCCCGAGCTTGATTTCCCTTGGAAATTTTCCAACTTTTTGCTTTTATGTCAGACTTAACTCCAGTGGATAACAAATACTCATTCATTTTATATCACTATCATTTACTGAATGATGCTGGAAAACACTTGAATGTTGAATGAAGCTTACCTGTCTGGATAAATACGTAAAGAGCCAAAAAGTCTACCCATACACATAATATATACATACAAATTATTTTACCACACTCAAGTTTATAGTCTTGCACCGAAGACAAAACCTTGGCTGCACAGATGCTCAACTGTAAATGGTTCTAGACACAATCTGAACATATCGGGACACAAGACACTAGGTTACCACCAATTAACCAAAAAGGTTTGGCCCTTCAATATACAGTCTAATCAATGAAGTGAAAAAACAAAATCAATGGAGAAAATGGGCTGAGAGAGTGAAGGATCAGCCATGGGTGTCTAAGTACATGTCACCACAGTCACAGTCAGGCAAATGTGCTTGTTTTAATTGCACTGCTGGATCCATGAGTCACCAAAATAGCCTGTTTGTCCTTGTTATTGTATTTATACGCCATAGAGTCACTGAGATTGCTGGACAAGATGGACCTCTGAGAGAGTGTGTAATAAAAAACAAAGGCCGACATTGATGGATGGCTAGGTCAGCGAGTGGCTATGGAGAGCTGAGGTGTTGGTAACATCCAATTGAGTCTAAATGGCTCTGGGTCATAAACGGGCTAAGAGGTGAAAAGGTGGGGGGCCTTTGGTGGTGTTTTCACACGTGATAAGCCTAATATAAGCTGGACCAAAGGGTAGAGGCTGAGGAAGACAGAGAATTGTTTTATTTAAGCAAGCAGAAAACCTGTCAAGGCCCTCTGTGAGTATGCATACAGTATTTTTAATGGATCATTTCTTGCCTGATACGGTAAAATTTCTTTGGATGAAATATTAATTTAAGGGTAAAGTGTTTTGCAAAAAAGGTTTTTCTAATCAGAATAATAACAGAAAAATCAAAACAGAAGTGCATATGTGCCCATGACACTGAAAATATATACCCGGCAATGTTTGTCTAATCTCTGACAAAAACGATCATGAATGTATTGTTATTATTTGTCAGCTGAAAAAAAAAAACTGTCACTTGCATATTTTAACAGCTACTGCTACCTGCAGTGCAACTTTTTGTCTCCCCATTCTGGCAACGAGAGTAATTACACAAACGCTGTTGACGCAAGCTTATGACAAATGCCTGCAGGTGAGTTTGCTGAATCTCCCAAGGAGTGCCCTCTTAAAGTCTTCGTAAATAAGGGCAGAGAGAAATAAAAAGCCAAGTGATTGAGTAGTCAGACAAGGTAATGAACAACTCAACAAGGCCTCAATGAGGAAGAGCTACACCAATGATGATCCGTGTTCATCCTTGCCATCAATAGCTTTCTGTTATTGACTTTAGTCCTTCCTCTGAATGCAGAGCTCCTTTCTTATCCGTAGCATCCATTCTAGAAACATCTTGGATGCTTCTCAGGAGCTTCCACCATAGTCCTGGCTGATGCTCCATCACTATGGTCTCCCTCCTCATCCTATCCCCTTTAGCTCTAGCTGGTGGACCTAAAACACACAACTTTTGGTGTGCCAGTGCAGGAAATTTGCCAGAGCCACCAGAGACCACAAATCTGATATACTGCAATTACAGAAAAGTTTTCTTGGTGGTGATAGGCTTAATCAGCATTGTGTGTACTCATTTGGTAAATTTTCAAATCCCACACTCCAGCTTTAAGATTAATTTTCAAGTTGAAAGAAATACAAAATAGAGGACAACACACACTGGCAGAGCGTGATGCGTCAAAACACCTGTATTCATTCTTTGCTATGCAACTGCCGGCGTTAGTCAATCAATGCATCAGGATATGCCATGGATACAGTAACCTTCTGGCTACTCCACCTTAACTACAGGTCTTGTCTGCATGGCAACCTTGGTGTATGCTACAGGCATCACCAACGTGACACTATGTAACACATGGAAAGGGTAGTTAGTCAGTAGTAGCTTCCATCCTATACTATGGTCTGACTTTTAGGGTTTCCTTTTGGATCCGTTTTTAGAGATGTTGCCTCAATCCAAGACCTAAGCAATTACTTTTGAAAGTACAATGTAACGAACCAACTGCAAGAACTGCAAGAATATAACCAATGCTGCGATAAAACTTAGTTTACTTTTAAGCATAATTTAACAGCTGACTTTTTGGTTTCTTTAGCTGATGCTGAAATTAAGACTGCTGTAGTGATATCAAACCAAAGCAGGTACTTCACCAAAATCTGGGAAATTAAACTATTCCTATAAAAATCATAGGTACACCGCAGGAAGGCAGCCTGTAATCTCAAGTAGTACACAATAGGTTGGTTCTTTACCATGAAGAACAACTTGTTTTGTGTCTTCCCATCTCACTGAAAGCAATTCCAGTGTTTACAGAGCTGACAAACACTAATGTACCAACACTGTAAGTATGAAGACGTTTAAATAAGTTGGAGAGAATTAGACTAACCAATGGTAATGCACTGCCCCTTTGTCTCTGCACACAAACAAAACACAGAGGCTGGGGTCAATAGTGATTGAAATGGACAGCAGATTACAGTGATCCTTTCAACCTAAACTCCTTATATTTTCTTTTCTTTGTGCACCTAATTGGATAATCTTAGTTTCCTGTCCAGACCCTCAAGAAAATCCCCAGATGATACAGCTTTTGTGAAGACAGACTGGATAATTATTTTGATGTACTTACTGTGTCACTGATTTTCTCTTCAAATAAGATAATTTACTTTGGCATGACATATTTGTAAAGAGATATTTACAGACACAATAACAGAGAGCTTTATCTAAGTTGTTACAGGTTCATTGGACTTGTTAAATTGAAAAATCCTGCAAAACTGAATACAACACTACTCAAAGGTCAGCACGTCACCATTCTTGAACTACCCGACAAACAACCTGTCATTAACACATTAAAGGTGACGCCAAGGGAAGAGCGGCAGTAAATATTGACTGTGACAAGAAATAATTAAAATTTAAGAAACAAGGAAGCAATTAACAGTTTTAACAAAAAATTCTATGAGCTGATGTCAAGGCCACAAACACAATTAACACCAATTTTGTTACAAATTCACAATTTTGAGTTTCCTCCGGCTCTAATGACCAGTCTAGTTATACAGAGGCAGATGGGTCAAAAACGCTAGCTTTATACTACTTATACTACGCCCTTTTTGTTTAAAAGACGCAAAGACTAACAGACTACATTTATTTATTTTTCAGAACAAAATGTGATTACTGAAGATGTTCTTTAAGAACCTTATAAACATTAGTCAGGCCTGCAAGGTCCAGGTTGTGCACAAACATGTGGTCAAGAATGGTGAAAGAAAGTGCAGTTGTTTCTGTGATTTGGACAGAGCACAGGCTAGCTAGGGCAGATCTTGGCGGTGATCTACAATTACAGTAACTATGTTGCTGTATTAGCAGTTGGTAGGTGACACTGCTCTATCTATTTAGTATGGTTTTAGCTTTAATCTTTGAGCCAACCTCTCCAAGTCATGATGGAGACTGGGTATATAGAGTCAGAGCTTTCAAAGCTAATGCTGACTCAGCAGAGAGGGAACAGCAGGCCAGGAAGGATGTACCTGGGGTAGTGTGGGAAGCAAAAGCCTAGTTGTAAAGTGCGGGCTTATGAGAGGCTTGGATAATGACTTACAGGCACCCTTGAAGTTTCTGATAAATCATTTGGACATAGAAGGAAAGGCCATCACCCTAGCTGTCCTCAGCAGGGTGCAGAAATGTTGACCTCAAATGGGACAATTCTGGAAGGATAAAGGAGCACATAAAGTAGCTCCTAAACTGGACTAACATCTGTTCTCTGTCCAGAAGACATCGTTGGAAGAGAAGCTCTCATATATTAAATACATTATGTAGATGTAGTGTTCATAATGTTGCAATGATCCAAACATTGTTATTAAAAAGGCTCTAAGTGAAATTCATAACGAATTAGTTGTTCTCAAAATGGTGGTGACTGAGTCGGCTGCTAGCAGCTAACAGTGCTAACTCCTTTAACAGCACTTCACATCAGCAACACTGCTGACAGAGCTAATCGTGTTAACAAGGAAGTACCGGAGGGTGGACACTACGCTTACACCATGATGCCATCCCGATATCAGCAGTAACCAATGTGTGAGCCCAGTGCAGAGCGACAGCAATGCACTAGCCAGCTGGATACACACATGATGTAGCATTTACTTTAACAAAGCGCAGAGAAGCTCAGATTACAACACACAGAGGTAGCCTGACTTAATTCTCTGCTCAGGATGCCATATCTTTACTAGGGGTGTGACGATACACATATTTGTATTGAACCATTTGGTATAAGCTCGGTCCAGTACGCATTACGAACTGAACGATATGCTGAACTGTCTTATTACATTTGGAAAATAAAATATACAGGTTAAACTGTGTGAAATATAACGTTCTCAGTGCCACAGTGCTCAAAGAGGCGGCCCACATGACGAAACAGGCAACACGCTGTGATTCTACTCAAAGCAGACATACACAGAGGCATGCTACACTAAGCTAGCTCGTTGCAGTATGGTTAGTGACGCTATTGCCAGACCAGAAATAGGAGATCCTTAGATAACCTACAGGTGTGGTGTTTGAAGCCACTTTGGTTTCGCTGTGAATTATGAGGGTGGTGACGAAAGAGAGTGGTGGATAAAAACACACTGAGCCAAACAAAGAGCCACTGCACTACTACAGAGTCTACTCAGCAGCCAACCCAGTAGCGCAGTAACATACATGACCCCCAAGCCGAAGCATGAGCCGCTGCACGGCCACAGACTCTTGTTAGCAGCTAAGCCAGCAGCACACACAGTCTCCAAACCAGGGAACAAGAGCTGCCGTGTGGCTGTAGCCTCTTGCTCAGTAGCTGACAGCAGCTAACATTAGCACAAAGCACACTTCCACAGCAGTGAGCAGTAACTGCTGGGGGTCTGGTTCGGCCAGAAAGACTGAAAGGTACGATAGTGACAGCTGTTTAGGTTGTGTTTATATGATTGTGACATTTGACAGAGATGCTTATTTGTGTATTTATTAGACTGAAAGAGCTCAGAAAGCTCATGGGATGTGGCAAACTCGCCGCTGACACACAGTGGGCAAAAGAAACAACACTGATACTATGCGTTCTGATGTTTGTTTGTAACGTATTTCTAATAATAGGACACAGAAATGGCGAAAAAGCTGAATGGACAAACTCCACAATTCAGCACTACATGGTTCCCAGTCTTTTCAGGTTTTCATCAAGTATTTACTAGAAAGAAATCGCTGATTTTACTTTACCCAGACTTTAACAAGCATATTTAGGACAGACCATAATTCCTGCTTTGTACAATGAAACAAAAACCCAAATTATGTTAGTTTTCATACATTTAGAATTTTAAAAATCAAGGAAATTTCTCAGACATCGCAACTCTATTGGTGTATTGAAAATGTATATTTTGTCACTTCTACAGTTTGAGAATTAGTGTGTAGTATGAATTTGGGAAGCAGCATATATATTTAGGGACATGCTCACTGTGCCACTGTTGAAAAGCATGTTTGAGCCCATCTGCTTACTAAATGAGATTTATCTTAATTAAAATAGGCATGACATAAAACAATCTATAGCATCAACATGGTATAAACAACCAGGCTGTTTTTTTTAAATCTGTATTTTTTTTATCTTCTCCTTCCAACCATAAAAATTTCAGCACCAAAGCATATGGATTTTTTTCCTTGACTAAATTGACTGAGAAGTTGTTGGGCTTGCAATATTGGCCTTCCCCACTGCAGTGTAACCATTTTTGGTGCCAAACTGATCAGCAATCTTACTCTCCTACAACTATGATAGATTGGCTCTTAATGAAACTATCTCAAAGTCATAAAACAGAAAAAGGTGGTTGGAAAGAAAAGGGTGAAAATAAAAAAAGGACACTTTTGTGTATTTGCCAGATGGGACATTTACTGGTTTTGCTGGGGACTGTGTAAAGCAGACCACTCTGTCAAGTCAAGGTTAGTCTGAGCAGTGATCAATACTTCAATCTCAATAAAACAGCTCAATAGCTAAGGATTGATGGGAGGGAGGACACACGAGGTGGGGAAAAGAAGGATAGAGGCAGCAACACAAATGCCAAGCTTGTCATAACGTTAGCAGGGCGGTAATACATTTGTCTAGCCAGGGAGGATGGAGCTCTCCCATCGTGGCAGGTAATGTGCTGAACTATAGACGGATTAAGTCAATTGCTGTCATACCTTACAGCCTCAAATCGATATCATATATGTTTGCAACCTTCAAACCAGAATAAATAAATGAAAGTAAAGACACAAACCAGCCTGATAGATGTCACACAAAACACTGAGATAAATGGGTTGAAGGGAGGAACAGAGGAAGGGTGGTGAACAATGGAGAACCATTCACAGAACCCTATAGAGTGATGCGTTTGTCATAAAAACTGAGCTGAAAAAAAAAAAAATATGAAAAGCCAAGAATCGTATCACAAGCATCAGTCTTAAACTGGCCACTAGCTGAGACATTCCTCCTCCGTATCTGCACTGTATAGAGGCTTTAACACCACTGAATACATCATTCAGACCATCTCACTTGCTTCAGCAGGTATCGCCTCAGTGTCACAATTCATTATTGTGCCATGGGCTTGTAATGGTAGAGCCTCAATGTGAGAGCCTAAGAATACTTACTTGTAGACTGTGCCTCCGTTTCCATGGCCAAGCTGCTCTTGATAGTGGATATCTTGGGCATTTATCTGCAGACACAGGTATACAATAATGGTACTGAGATGTTATAACATGAGAAGACATGCAACCAGTGGATGATATGTGTAACTAACTACACAGGTGAGAGAAGGAGAGTGAAAGAAAGAGGGGGACAACATTGTAACTGGAGGCTATAAACAAGACAGGCATTCAGGTCACTTCAAGTTCAGCAGCATAAGGAGAGAAAGCAGAGGGGCGGACGGAGGAGAAGAGGAGATCAATACAACATTTGCTGTCCAATTTATAAAAGGACATTGTGCTTGGGTGAGTGGGGGAGTAACTGATGTGGAGTTAAATGATGATTTGTTTGCAGTCATTGTTCCACTTATCATTGATAAAAAAGAAAAGGAAAAAGTGTTGAAGGAATTTAATACAGTCCACACAGACATGGCTAGTCTGGGAAAAAGTTTCCTCCTCTCGCCCATTTTGAAATTACCAGTCAAACCTTTCCTGTACGTCTGTGGAATTTTAACAGAGAGCTGAAATAATGTTGTGGTTATGATTTAATTAGAGTTCATGTAAATATATCTCAAATAACAGAGATAGCATTCTGTGTGTGAAATTCCTAAATGGTGGAGAAGGGTAATACACTGCCTGTCTGATGATATTGTGTGGATAATTATGAACTCCTGGCTCCTCAAGTTCAGCAGTTACATTATAGACTTTAAGTGCTACTCAAGTGTTAAGTGTTACTTCACTATCCTAATGTAAGAGTGGATTATTTTATAGCTAAAGTGAACAGTCATACATTCATTTCAGAAAAATATTTTCACATTTTTTTGTAGTGTTTGTTCTGGTCTCGAGTTTTAGAGTGAGAATTTCTGCATTCTACAGTCCAATGTGTTGGATTTAGTGGCATCTAGCAATAACACTGCAAAACCGAAACTTCTCCCACGTGTCAGAGAACTACAGTGGCCGACGCGAAAACATAAAAACACTAATGGTCCTATCTAGAGCCTGTGTTCAAGTTGTCCATTCTGGGCTACTGTAGAACAACATGACGGACTCCTTGGAAGAGGAGCGGCTCCTTAAGCAGATATAAATGGCTTATTCTAAGGTAACTAAAACACAACAATTCTTATTTTTAGGTGATTATAAACTAATGAAAACATAGTTATGAATGTTATATACCATTTCAACCAGTAGGTGCCCCTAAATCCTACACACCGGACCTTTAACAGATGCTATGAATATCTTCTGCTAATACCAAAATGAAAACGGTAAAAAAACAAACATTTACATAAACATATTGAGAACTATGTTATAAAACTTTAAGCCATTTAATTTACAATATTTTGTAAGTGCTATTGATGTAACAAGAAATAGCCTATACAATTGCAAAATGCTAGTGTCCTGAAAGTCCCTCAATTTACACAAAACAAGCAAAATAGTCCAGAGGGGAAAATCATTGTTTATATTTGGATCCCAAATGCCCAGAGTTTACAATGTCCAGTGAATAATTCTCTAATTATCTACGTCCCCAGTCCATGCTGCATTGAAGCACTTCATTCAACATGTGTATTAACAGTTTGTGTGTGGCGCTCAATGATTGATATTGATATGATATAAATGTGGGGCCGCCAATTTGTATTTTGTACAGACAGAAAGACGCACGCATCACAACACACATGTAAGCATGTGTGTACACGACTCATGTCCCCCCCAGTCCATCTAATTGGTTTGATAACAGGGTGAGAGGAGAGAGGTGAAGAGAATGAGAAGAGATTGATGAAGGGATAGAGGAGAGGGGAGAGAACAGCTCTATTAGTTCACTGTGTTACAGGAGAAACCTGAGAGGCCGCTACCTTAATTGTCTCCCTGACACGCTAGCAACTCTGTGTGCATATGTGTGTGTGTGTGTGTGTGTGTGTGTGTGTGTGTGTGTATGAGAGAGAGTGTGTTTTATAAAAGAGAAAGAGAGGTGTAACCGTAGCAGGCTTGATCCTACGAACCCACAGACTTCCTGCTCCCACTGTAGCACAGTGAAGAGACGATAACCAGATATACACTCTGTATAACATGCCCAAAGTTGGCATCACAGAAAATCAATGGAAGTGCCAACTACCACTAGCGAGAATGTGTTTTAAGTCAGTGGAAACTAGGTGTGAGAGCAGGAGCAGCAAGATAACAACGGTCAAATTCTACTTAAACTCAAAACACAGGCTCACCTGCCCATTTGTCAGGATCCTCTTCAGCTCAGCAGATGATTTTTTTAAGCTGGAGGAAGGAACACAACACAGCTGATGCAAGCACCACAGACATCTTTCTACTCATCTATCAACCCACTGAAGTTTATTCCAGGCAGTGTAACATGCTCCTCATGCCCTGCCAAAGCTCACCTGTTGTTGGCCATGGAGTCTGGGACAACATGGGTGCAGTCATTGCCTGGGTTAGGTCTTGTATTAACCTGAAGGTGTGCAAGCACATACACAACAATGTGAAAACACACACACACACACACACACACACACACATGTTCACAAACACACACAGACACACACTTAGTGGTCAAGGCCAAAAGACAGGCAGACAGACAGACATATGGCCAGACCCCCTAATGAACAAGAACAAAACACAAGCTCTCAGTTCAGCCTGGAGGTTAATTGGCTTTCGTAGGAGAGAAGGGAGGCAGGAGAGGAAGAAAGAAAGAGGTGTCCACATAGAGGAGGGGAAAGGATGACAGGCAGCAGAAGGGGAAAAGGGAGGAGAGGAGAGCCAAAAATATATTTGCATGAAAGTACAGCTTAAAACTGAAGGACGTGAGACCGATAAACCAGATTTTGGCAAGGACTGCAGGAAAATAAAGCAGTTTGTTTTTGGGGGGACATTTTTGCCTTTATTGGACAGATGTAGCGTGTGGAGGCAGACTGGAAATGGAAAGAGAGATGGGTATAACATGCAACAAAGATCCCCTGGCTGGAATCGAAACCGCGGATGTTGTGGTTATGAAGTACGTTAAGACATTAAAAATGTCATGCCTCACTGGGGTTATTGCTCCTGTTCTTTTCATCTGCATCTATGTTTACTCCAAAGACGTCTGTACTCAACCCAGATATTGTACACAAAAGAAGAGACAAGAAAAGGGTGCACTAAAAATAACTCCTTTAATTGAGGTCAAAAGGCCGGTGTGTTGGGTCCAGTAAAGCACATGGATTCTCTCTTTAATTAGTGCCCAGGAAGACCTAATTTAAACAGCGCACCAGACTCCCCTCAGCCAATTACTTTTATATTAAAACAGGAGAAAAGAGGGGAAAGATTACCAGAGGACTTAAGGTTTTTGGAAAACATCATCTTATCAAAACAAGGACCCTTGACCTTAAAAAAAACTGACACAGTTCAGTGGTTGTAACCAAAGCTCCTCAGAGGATACTTTAAATAAAGCACTTTCAGTGTTTGGAAAGGGAGGGCTGATATTATTGTTGAAATAGAGATAGATATAATATGGATCATCTGGAGAGATGGAGGAGGTGTCAAGTCATTTAACCCATGGTAATTAGCAATGGGTTTCAATAGCAACATATGCCCAACATAAAATGGGAAGGTCTATGGAAGGCCATTTGTAAATGGCAGAGGGGGGCTTGTAATGACAATTTCATGGTTGAACAATGACATCTTCCTATTGACTTAGCTTTTGCTCTAACCGGTGCTGATGTTCTTCTTATCATGTGGAATGAGAGATCATAATACTCCGGAGGGGGATCAAGGATTCAGCATATCGCCCTGCTTTCAAATGACTAAGACCCAAGAATGTAAGAAGATAAGAGAAGAAGAGAGAGATGAAGCCCCGCTGCAGCCACAGCCAGCCGTCCCCATACATAAACATGGACAAGGGGAGCAAGAGAATGAGTGAAAGAAAAGGAGAGCCTTGACTTCAATTGACATTTCAATAAGTGGAACACAGCGTTACCAATCCATTTGCCTCAACTTCCCTCCCTCCCCTCCCCGTGTTCTCTGTGTAAGGCAGCTGAAACAATTATTGAGATAGGTACCTTCAGGCCATGTATGTTCCGGATCCCTGGAGTCTTGCCGGCTGAAACAGTAATTGACTAGATTGTAGAACACATCACTGGGCCATTTACAAATGTGCTGAAAAGGAATCAGTTCTTTGTAAGGAAAAAAATGTGAAATGAAATGAGGGTTACTCTGAAATTAGTTGTAGATAAGAGAGTGATTGAGATGTTGGGCTCTTGAGACAGCTGCTGGTATGTAGGAAGGAAAAACAGAGTAAGAGAAAGGAGAAGGATAGAAAGAGGCAGATACAGAGTAAAAAGAGAGGGAGACTATAAACTTTGCCCTTGGGGCTTGTTAGTGATTATGTATGACTTTGGGTGCAGAGAAAACTATATGAAGATATAGAAAATGTATGAATATAAAAAGTAGTCAAAACCAGTTTTGTAAGAAACTGCATAATGCCAGAGATTTGGGCGAGGCTTAGCCTGAACACAAGCTTGCAGTTTCAATGTCCTTGGAGCAAAAGAAATGTAGATTTATAACTGACTGTCAACACGAAACACAATGAGCCACTGAATTTTAATGTTTTCCAGAGGCTGCATTGTTACTGCGAGCCACCAAATGCCCTGTGTTCAAACAAAATGAAAATGGGAGCAAGTGACTTACACAAATTTTGGTTTAATAGTTTCCAACTAGGAAAGTGTGAATATTTTTGTATATTTAAATTTTTGCTTGTGATTAATTGTCAACACTTTAATTACAAAGACGTATTGAGCCTTTCAGCATTACCAGTCTATGATAAACTGTAACATGTCACTCTGTACCTCGTGGAAAAATCTGTAGAGGGTCCGGCAGCAGTCCATTCATGCGTTGTTCATTCATTGTGTTGAAGTACTAAAGGGGAAAAGAAAGTCATAAACAGTTGAGAACAATAGTGATTATTATATATAGAGGAACTTACAGGGGACATATTGTGCTTTTTTGTATTTTCTGTCTCAGGGTGCTTTCAGACCTAGAGTTGTCTTGCTTTGGTTTGAATCAGAGACTTATTTTGTTACAAAATTGTACAATTGCTTAGAGTTGGTTCGTGTTCTCACGGCAGCATTTACAAGTGGACCAGATCAAATGCCTTGTGCCAGAAAGCTGCTCTTGATTGGTCAGAATTTCCATGCAGGAAAAATCCAGGAAGTAAACAAAACGTTGAAGAAGAGTACACTTGCAAGATAAATGTGACACTTTCTAATGTCACAATGGAGGGACAACTCTGCAGGTTGATTTTAGCGCTGCTCATCGTGGACTATATTGCTGTCATTGTTCATTTTAGTCAAACCATACAGTTTGAAAACCAGGCGCGGCTCCAACTAGAAAACAATGTTTTGATGTATTGGATGTGCTGAATGTGCATATTAAGGCAGTACAGGAGGAGGTGCACATTAATAATCCTCCAGGACTGTAACATGCTCATGTTTAACCCAAACAATGTGTCATGTGACTGCAGGTAGTTTTAATCGAGGTTGGAACACATTCTCACCACAAACAAACTGTACCAGAGTTTGTTTGTAACCGGACTGAGACCACCTCTTCAAGAAGGTCTTGGTCTGGTTGTTTTGGTGCACACCTGAGTGTGACTGCTGTGTTCACACCTGCCAAAATGAACTGCACTTAAGTGGCAAACGAACTTGAGTTGGTTGGACTAAACCGAACCAAACTGGGCAGGTGTGAAAGCACCCTTATATATAGCTTTACAATGATGGATGTTCATATTTGACTTGGCCAAGGTTTCAAATAATGAAGTAAGCGTGTATAGAAGTAATCCCTGTGAGCAGAAACTTCAGGCTTCCTACTGTTGTGAATACTTTGTTTCCAACAGTCTCTTAACAATCTCTTTTTCAAGGGAGACCTTGCCAAGATAGGCAGCAGCAAGTACAAAACACAGTTACACATTACACAGATAAAACACAAACAAATAAAAGAAAAAAGTATTGAATTTACAAGCAGATTATGAAAAACTACATGCTAGCTACATGCTAACGTTTAAGGAGACTGGCGCTAAAACAGAGCATTTCAGACAGTGGGTGAATTCTTCTTCAATTCTGTTTCTGTTCATCTTGCCCACATTGATTAAGTTAAATTATCACTGATTGCCAGTATTTTTTTTTTTTTGGAACATTTAAGCCTATTTAACATTTTCTAGTACAATCCTTAGACACAAGTATGAACCTGAAGATGAGCACAATAGGTCCTCTTTAAATATAATTTGTTTGGATAATGACTTACTTTACTTAAAAGAAAAAACAAATGAAGAAAAGCCTTGGTAAATTTGCAATTTGCGTATGTGCTACACTGATTTTAGAGTATTCCACACAGAAAATTGTTTATCTAAATGACGTCAGAATTAATCCACAGTGTTCCCAAAAATGTGAGCATGCTGTGCTGAAATCTGTTGCCGATGAGGACCAATGCCCTGTGGGCTTGTTCTGGAGGAGTGTAGCATTAACCCTTTTCTCCTCCAGGTCAACAGCTCACCAAACACTCATATCCTACAGGACTAACACGTGCACACACACACACACACACACGCTCTGGAGCCTCGCAGACGCTTGCCAAGGCAATGCAATAATTGATGTTTCAGTTAACCAAACCATCTGTTAAACTGTGAGCGTGTGTGTGTGCATAATGTGTGTTTTGTTTATATCCCCTCCTCTCTGAGGCTTCAAACCAACAAAAATTAACAGCAAGACTTAACAAAGACACAGTTAGACACTTTAGAAGATGTCTTTACGTAGCCCACACATACATGTGTTCATTGTGCTTCAGTTACAATCCAGTATAAACTACCAAGTCATCACTGTGATATGTAAATTTGCTCTCTCATTGTGGGGGAGGACGGAAAGGAGGGAGGACGATGGGACCGGCTTGGATGGGAATGGATCAGAATGGCTACCCAAGTGGCACAGCTGTTATTAAAAGGCCTATTTATCACTGTCAGATCCCTCCTCGCTCCTAGCCCTCTGCTTTCGCCCTCCAGCGTTTTCACTAGGCCACATCTGAACAATGGGCCTAATACCAAAAAACATGTTGTGTGTGTTGAGGGTGTGTTAGGGGGGTCGGGCTTCACGTACCTTTAATTTTCCGCTCAGCTAGCTTATTGATTAAGGCTGCAATTACCACCTAATCTGTAGTATGTGTGTCATTAAAAGACATTCTCCATTGTTGGCCAATAACTAAACAGTGTCCGATCCCAAATACCATCGCTCAGCCTTAAGGGACAAGTGGGAGAGCGGGAGCAGAGAGTGGGTCTCATCATCATTAGCAGGCTAAGGGGAAAATGGGAGTAAGAATGGTGGAATTAGAGCCACTACCTCCAGGGGGAGCTGAGCGAGGAACGGATGAGGTCACATGTTTTTTTTAGCATCTGACATAGGCCAGTCTTTAACTTTGAACAGGGGCGTCTGTCTTTCAAGGTGTCGAACAATGATTAGAGATGCCTGGAAGACTTGTGGGTCTCACAGGAGCATGTAGCAATCAATGTTCTCAGTGACGGGGGATACTGCTCACAATAAATGCCCTCTGCAGACTGATGTTAATTAAGTGCTGAATTTGAGCATTAATTTTGCTCAGCAACGAGGAGCATAATTTTTTTTTTCCACAAGGCAATGTTAAAGCAAGGATCTTGGATATTGTAAAAAGCACTGTGTGGTGACGGTATGTTTAAAAGTCTGGGTATAAATATATCAATTAATTATCACAAACATACACACACACACACAGAAATGCAACCATGAGAGACTCTAATGAATTATCCCACCTTTCACCTAACATGCTGGTTTTCCTTAATTCCTATTAATTTCACATAATGGCTGTCTGCTCACCTGGAATTAACAACACTGAGGCAAAAATCCACTGAGGTCTCTACGGAGGCCAAATGGCAACCACAGCAAACAACGACAACATGAAAAAAAATCCTCTGAATACAAATGCAAATGACTGCTGAAACGTATAACCCTTGCATAAGACATTTAAAGTACTCGGTTAGTGTAAATGATATTTTAGTGAGCTCAGTATTTTCCAGGTGATCAGCAGCTTTTTGTGCACTTGCCTGTCCCACGAGGAGTAGAAAGCTATTACGGTGCTCTTGGATTTGTTTGCCAAAAATTCATTGTGGCTTTTGAAATCTGTGGACGAAGCAGTGCAGTGCTGTGGATACTAAATACTTGTGCTGCAGGTCAGGGTCCTAAATTAATATGCTGTTAAGACATGTCGCATCATCTGAATAAAGAACTAATAACTGTTGGGACAATAAGCTGCCCTTTAACATTACAAAAAGAAATAGTACTATATGTTTATTGTTGCTTGTTGTACTACATAAATGTACAAAATATACAGTTACAGGTTAACATAATAAAGATTAAGTTCAGTGATATTTTCATATAAAAATCTAGTTAAAAATTGACTACCATGAACAACAATGGTTCCAATTGTAGCTTGAAGTTGTTGTAATTGTATTGCCTCTGCTTCTCTACAGAAATACACAGGTATACCGGCAATTGGTTGTAGGGCTGCGCAGTTAATCGAAATATTATCGAAATTGCAAAATGAACAAGGGCAATATCAGAATCACAGATTCTGCAATTTTTTGATAAAGGTAAAATATGTCACAACATACTGTATCAGTATAAATGAACCATAAAGACAAAGCGCAATGCATCATACTCTGAACACCACACCCACTGGAGGGGAAAATTACCGGCGCCACAGTGTACAACCAAGGGCTGAAAAGCAGAGAAAATGCCTGTAGGTAGCTAAAACATTGGATTTCTGAGCGTCTGAACGGATTATGTTAGCATCTTTTGTCTACCAGAGAGAGAACATTACATTGACAAACTCCATATTGTGAGTCTATTTCAGTTTCCCTTCTCCTTACCTTGCTTATCTTGGAGAAATGATCCCAGTGAACTTGTGAAAGTGAAAAACTTTGATATTTACAACTATTTGACCAAATCATCAGGTACGATCATCATTTAATCTAACAAAGATCAAAAGCAGGCTGCACATAGCTTAGTTAGCTTCAACCTCCTCAGTTATTGAAGGTCAGGCTCCCACAGTTTCCTATATATTCCTGCTGATGCCTCATATTGCTTAAAAGCTCAGTTTTTGTGGTTTGGCAGCTTGTAAAAACTTAAGTTATGCTTTCTTTACCATGTTGGTGGTGCATCTCACCACGCAGCAGCTTTCTAGGCATTTTATGTTCTCTAGCTACAAAGTCAACAGAATGAATTGTTTTCCTGTCCAGTGGGGGTGAGACTTAAATGTGCTCGGTCTATATTGCGGTGCTATGGAGATAACCCGGCCTACAAATCATATTTGAGACCAGTGTGGGGCACCAGCCAAATGCTGGTAAAATATGCAAGTGGCTGCTGGATTTGCTTCATTTACCACCCCAAAATACAATGGTAATCTACTGAGTGGCTGGTTTTAGATTTTAATTTCCAACATTGTTTCAGATGTAAGGGAACATGCTTGTTGGGTAAAGACCCCAGCCAAAAATCACATCCTCATCTTTTTATATATATATATTTTTTAGAAAACATAAAATTACCATTCCCACTAAAATCATGACTCATACTGCAATTGCAGTATCAAAAAAAAAACAATCACTATACAATGTTTTTGTATTTTGTGCAGCCCAAATTGGTTGATCATGCATCCAGTTAGTTTAAGAATTAGAGTGCCATGGTCTTTTCTTTCAAAATTATCTTAAATTATGCATCCACACATGTCCTGAAAGAACAAAAAAGTAGCACTGCACTATCAAAATCTACTGCAGCAGCATAACTGTACTTCTAAATAGGGCTGGACGATATGAAGAAAATCAAATATCACAACATTTTTGACCAAATACCTAAATATTGATATTGTAAAGATATTTTAAAGATATTGTAGCACTGACTATCAGTGTTTTTACAAAATATTTACACAATAAGATTAAAAAATCCCCAGTAATGTGGATATTATGACTAAGTGGGGAAAGACAAATAATAGAAAAGCTGGAACAGTGTGATATTTTCAGAACATTACATCACTTCACTGTAATGCAGCCTTTTATACCAGGAAGAGACAACACAATATTAAAATATCCAAAATCTAAGACGATATCCAGTATCATCCCCATATAAATATAATAGATAGATAAGGTAATATTGAGTTGCAATTTTGGCATACAATACACAAAATGGTGGTGGTGATACCAGAACCACAGGACAGAAAATTCCTTAAACCTTATTGGTACATCAATACTGTGATTTCCTTGAAAGCGTCACCAATTCAAACAGGATAAAATCGCAAAAAAAGGCTGAGTTGAGAATAAAAAAGCTGGCTGAGGTCAATACTTTTTCCATCCCTGTTTCCAAAACGCTCATCGGCACAACAGCTGTCTCTTTTTGCTTAATCACCCTGCTACCCTATGCTACTTAATGATTAAAAAGCAACCACAAGTGAATGCATGATAAAAATGGACAAAAAACAAGGAGTGTAAATTGTGCCTGTGGCTCCAGCAGCATCATTGTGAGCTGATGGGGGGTAAAAGACATCCACAGATGAAAGTAGATTTTGAACAATTCTGCAGCCCAGGGGGCCTCGCTCTTTAATGAGGCAAAACTTTAAGTACTGAATAATAAATAATAAAAATTGACAGTTCATTTAGCTTTCAGTGTACCTCGTAGAGAAACCCATTACACGCCATTACTCTTACTGTCCGTGGCATGAACAGTAAATATGGTGGAATATGAAAATGTACAGCACTAGGTGGGGGAGCTGGATGTGTAGAGGAAGTGTGTACATTCATGGGGCTGAGTGTATGTGTGTTGCTTGAAACTACCAATAAACAATTTTCTACCTGAGGTTAAACTCAACTGGATAAGGCTATATGGTTACAAAATTTTTCACAGGTTACTAAATTGCAGATACACAACGTCAGTGTAGAGGTGGAAGCAGGAAGTCAAAATCTGTCGATCCTGTCTATTCATCAGCATCAGACCAGTGGCGCCTCCAACACCACAATATACCAAGTGTTTTCTTCACTGTTGCCTTTTTAAAAAGATACAGTATCTGATAGGCAATCTGACCATCTTGAACCCTTTAAACACCACTATATAAGGTTTTGGTGACCATGACAGGAACCCTGTACCACTGCAACAAAAACATACTTAACTATAAAATATTTTCAAGTTTTTCTCTTTGTGGATTGTTTTTATACCTTAAAAGGGACCTATTATTAGAACTACAAAGACAACCTATTTGATAATCAATTAATCGGTTTAAAAAAAAAAAAAGAAGAAGAAGAAGTAAAAATTCTCTAATTCCAGCTTCTTAAATGTAAATATTTTCTGGTTTTCATTTGAGGACATCACATTCTGCTTTGGGAAACACAGATTGACATTTTTTAGACCAAAAAACGACTTGATTAATCGAGAAAATAATCAGCAAATAATCAACAGTGAAAATAATTGTTAAGTACAGCCCTACTTATGATGTTAATCTTCAGGTTTATACTTGTATTTTGGGATTCTACAAGAATGTGTTTACATACTTCAGTGTTCCAAATACCTAATTTTCCTCATACTGTCTGTGCTGGAACTGTATTCACCCTCTGTCTGAGACAGTCCGTTTTGACCTTAAAGTGTACATTTTTCATTAGAACTACTCGCTGATGAACAAACAGCCCCCTGCTAAAACTGCTACATCATAAAATTAACATAAACATACAATTATGTTGTGCAATTTGTGGAATGGGTGTGTGAAATCATTCATTTATATACTCACATATGACAACATGGCTTTAAGTTCTTCATCACTTCTTACAGTGATTCTGTCCCCCACCTCGTCTTCATCTAAAAAAACACAGCAGCATTTTAAAATTTGGATTACAAAACGTTTTACCTAAACAATAAAACATAAACAGCTATCAACATCATGGGCAGCACTCAAAGCAGAGGATTGCGTTTTTGACATAAAACTGAATTGATTTAGAGGTAAGAGATAACATAACAAACTTACAGCAACTGTAACACAAAATTTAATTACATTTTGCATTTTATATCATCTAATAATACTTTGGGAGCTTTGACAAATACAACTTACTCCATATCATGAAAACCTTGAAAGCAAAGTCATTTTACATCAATCCTTCTGAAACTGTTCACATCACTTTGAGGAACAACATGAGAGAAAAGTAACAAAGCCTTTGTAAAATTTTAGGTATATAAATGGGGACGGTTCATGTATTTTCAAAACAAAATGTAAAAATTGACAGAAACTGATAACTGTGATGACGTGCAATGCAAAAGTTTTATGAGTAACGCAGTCAGCACAGCATGTAATATACAAAACAGACAAAGACACAAATATCTCTGCCATGAGTACACAGTATTTTACTGTTTATATTTCTGGGTTGAAATGACAAAAAGTGTCTTTTGTCAGCATTTAATGATTTATCCAAATGCCAAGCACAAACTACAGTATACTCACCAGTTATATCCACCAATTTGTTGACATAATTACAAAGACTGACCATAAGCATTACTACAAACTGTTTAGAATCCATGCTCCTTAAAATCTTTTTCCAAAAAAATTTAATAAATTAATCTAGTTTATTAGGATATACATTTGTCCATTCATTTCCATAACCACTCATCCTGTTGGAGGTCGCAGGTGTGCTGGAGCCTATCCCAGCTGACATTGGGCGAGAGGTGGGGTACACCCTGGACAGGTCACCAGACTAACACGGGGCTGACGCATAGAGACAGACAACCATTCACACTCACATTCACACCTACGGACAATTTAGAGTCACCAATTAACCTGCATGTCTTTGGACTGTGGGAGGAAGCTGGAGTACCTGGAGAAAACCCACACTGACATGGGGAGAACATGCAAACCCCACACAGAAGGGCCCCCCTACCCTGGGGTTCAAAAGCAGGTACTCTTTTGCTGTGAGTCAACATTGCTAACCACTGCACCACTGTGCTGCCCAGGATATACAACAATTCAAAACATGTGGGGTGCTATTCTTTTTTTTAAATTAGGCTATACAACAATCTAAAAACTTAGCACAATACATATTATTTTGATTCATAATGATAGCACTTCAGCGATTCATATTGTCCTGCCCTCTCCAGATGTAGCCATATACCGTACATCTGAACACATTACCTTAATTAGGAGCAAAATCTATGATGAATATGATAATCAAAGGGCTCCCATACAGCAATAGGGGGGTTTTGACAGTTGATATAAAGTTAGTAAATTACAGGACTATGGTTTTGTTGTACAATCTGTTACCAATCAGAAACACAGTACAGGTCGCTCAGAAGATCACACAGTACTGTAAACTTTTGATGTTGTTCCTGTTTCAGCAATAAGGTAATACAAGTATGACACAGACACTTACATTCAAATGCTGTGACAGTGGCTTCAGGCATCACATCTCTGATGGCGACCTGTGTGACAGGAACAATGATAAAGCACAGTTTAACACTGTGTACATATAAAGGAAGAAAGACAGACCTCGAAACAACAACCACACATATTAATATATAAGGTAGGGTCAGAGTGGGTTCACTGTTTGGTGTATAACTGGCACAGACACAGAAACTGAAAGTGTCACATCCAAACTGTACCACTGTACAGCTGTTTTTAACTGCTAACATAAAGAGGAAACAAGAGTGACAGTTAGCTAGCTCTGTAGCATTTTAAAGACTCACCAGCAAGTCATTGAAGTTGAGAAGAGATGGACAGTCAACGGCCGAGTCCATGTCCCCTGACGGCGTCTTGATGCGGATCACTATCGCCTCGGTGTCCATTTCGCACGGCTTATTTAAATCGAGTATGAGCATAAAGAGGAAGCATGAAGCTTCATACTAATACCTGACTGGCTGTCTAAGCTAACGAGCTAATTTCCTGCAGTGGTTTGCTAACGACACATGCTAGCATCCTGCTCAGTACAGACACTTTTCTCAAGTGATGCGGAGGATTTAAAAACGTTACAAAGGCGGGGTCGGTTAACGGTCACGTCATAACCGTATGAGAGGTTTAGCTTTAGCGGTAGATATATGTGCGCCCGCTGTCTGAGGCAAAGTTTTATGTTTAGTTATGTGACATATTTAGCTATGAAGCTAGTTTTGAGGGAAACACAACTGCTCCAACAGCGTTTCCGAATCAACATCCGCTCCGGGAATTTCAAAATAAAAGACCTCCGTCCCAGTATCCACTCACAATACTGCAACTTTAACTGTCAGGTGAGAGATCAGACACAAGTTGCTATAACCAGTGGTGTAAAATACTGTACTCCAATACAGCTTTGAGATACTTGTTCTTTTCTTGAGTATTTGATTTTTTTGCTACTTTATGGTAAGGGTTGCAGATGTACCGGTTTCAAGGTACACCGTGATATTAAAATTGACCTTATCATACCGAGTACTGTATATTTGTTCATCTACGAAATAAAAAATGCAAGAAAATAACACAATCTCAGCTTCACTGTAGTTATTTTCAAAAGGGATATTTTTTTCACACACTTCCATTAAAAATGGTTTCATCTTTACAACCCCCTTCCACCTTATTTTATTTTATTTTATTTTATCTATTGATTTCTCCTTCAGGGTTTTTGTGTGTTGTTTTTTGTGGGGGGTTTTGTGCTGGTGTGTTTGTTTTGTTCTGTTATGAGTTTACAATTTCACTTACAGTAATGTTCACCTGTGTATTATGTATCTGTAATAATTGTTTAAAAATAATAAAAATGTCATTATTAAAGAAAAGTTTCAAATATAGCAATAAAATGTTTGTTTAACCAAAAATAACCCTCCTGTTTTATTTCTTTCGAGTGTAATTCTGACTGATAATAATAATAATAATAATAATAATAATTCTGTAATATCGTGATACCATGAAACCACATTATTTTCTGAAACAGTTACTGTATCATACTGTGAAAATTTTCTCACGATTGCAACCCTACTTTATGGACGCCAATGTTACAACTACTTTTTATTCCACTACATTTCTTTGACAATATTCTTCACTACGTAGTTTCTTTTACAGATTTAGATTAATACTATGAAATGTCAATCAACTACTGCATTATTATTATTAAGCTGCCAGCAGCATGTAAAGTAGTTACGTTGAGCTTTTCCTATACCAGCTTAAAAATTCACATCTCAGTTCAAATATTTGTCAAGTGAACAATAATTGCAAGAGCATTCATTTCCATTGTTACAGTTGTCAGGTGACAAAATTTGGGTCTTACACTCCTTCAGGATTTCACTTTAAATATGCACAGATTTTACAGTTGTTTAGTCTCTTTTTGTTGTTGTTTTGCATCACTTTGTAGTCATTTTGTGTTTCTTTCTGGTTGTTTTGCCCCTTTTTGTAGCTGTTGTGAGCAAGCAGCAACCTCTAGGGTGTCAAAATAAAGCCTATTTGGAAGTTTCAAAAACTGCATTTCCTTGAATGACCAATCGAGACCAGCTCCAGAAGCCAGTCAGTCCCCATATACCCCCTATGTTGAAATGTCCAACTTTACTGTAGAAATAAACATGTTTACAAAAAAACAAACACATTTTGGTCTCTTTAGCTAATTTCCCCCTTCATGACAACTGTATGGAGGGTGAAGTTTTATATAACTCACCCATTTACATTTTATTAAGGATTAAAGTTACGCATAATTGAGAGCGGACCACTTTGAGTGACTGTCTGCAGATAGTGTCTTAAGCCTCTTTATCAGATCCACTCCTCGCTTCTCCACAGTGCCAGCCTCTCGGCCAGATATAGTTACCTCTGGCTCTGAAAAACCAAAAAATCAGGAGTTCACTAACCAAATGGGTGACGTCATGGTAGCTACGTCCATTATTTTTACTGTGAGTCTCTTAGTGTCTCTTTGCAGCTGCTTCGCATCTCTTTGTTGTCTTTTGTGTCTCCTTATAGTTATTTTGTGTTTCTTTGTAGTCATTTTATGTTTCTTACAGGTTTGTACTTGACTGAGTGACATTTTGCAGGTGAAAGCCACAGGGGGCCCTGGGCCTGTGTCTGGTAGGCCCGTTCAGTCATTCATTCGTGGTTCTGCCCACTTAACCAGCAGAACTGCCTGCATTAAAATCCACTAAAAGATATCACTCACATATTTCCATAAAATGTTAAAGCATATTTTTAACTTCCTGTGTAAAATCATTATCTTAATGACACTCTGTGCTTCTGTCTCCCCAACAAAAGGACAAATGATCCAAGTCCCAATCGTATCAGTTATATTAATCATATCAGTTACACCTGACTTCTTTGACCATACTGGTTGTATGCAAAAAAAGAAACAAACAAAAAACAAAACATAACTTTAATTTAACTTATTGGACTGTGACTGCGTTGTGAATACTGGATTGCATATAATGTGATTGAAAATATTTAAAATATATTTTTGTTTTTCATTGTTGTCATTATTTACTCTTGACAAAACCAACATGTCGTCCTAGTTATAAAAGACAGAAAGAGTTAAACTGAAAAGCTTTGTAAAGAAAAGTTCATGAAGGCAACAATGGGTGACACATTATGTTTGCGTACAAGTCAACCTTTCATACTGAAATGAAATTATTGAGTGCTTCATCAAAAGAAATTATTGCCACCTTGGACTGCTTTTGCTTTACGTGACACTGATGTGAAGTTTGTTAAGTGTTGGGTTTTTTTGACAATATTGAGCGTACAATAGCTCTCTAGAGGTGTAATTGGTGGGTATCTAATAGGTAAATATTCCTTTCATATATGACCTTAGATCACTATTATACATATTCAATATTTGAATATTGAATGAATAACTTTAACAGCAACTTAACAGTTGTAGAGATGAAAAACTGACAAGGCTCCTCAGCTGTATTAACAATACACCAGAGCTAAACTCATTTAAACAAACAGAGAGTGTTCAGAGGAGTATGTGCCCTCATGACCATGGCTTTTCAAGTATTCAAAGAGGTTTTCTACCTCTTTCACTCTACATTAACACAGCATTAGTATTTAAATGTTTCCACTAGGCATGAACCATTAGTGTATAATTGAATGTAAAACAAAGGGGCACTTAAAATGTTGTTGATTACGGCCTTATGATTGAGGAGCCGCATCAGTCTCCCTGCCCGCTCACCGGAGAGCTCTGATTGCAGTTCCAAGAACAAGACATTGATCCCTGGGCAAAATGAAGTCTCCTTTTCTGTTAATTTACAGCACTCTGCTCACAGAGCTGATACCCAAGTCTGTTGACTGGGGTTGACCGGGGTTTTGTGTAATAAGAACTTGTTAAAGCTTGTTCTGTGTCCCCACGGCTCAGGTCAGCTCTGGACATGTGGCACTTGAAAACAATATCAATGAGATGTGTGCTGTGCCAGCCATTGAAGTGAGCTGGATTTCACTGGCTGCTTAAACAAAAGTCTCCACCTCTGGCTTCTTTAGTGTTTGTTAACATTGTGTTCAAAATGTAATGGAAGCAATCCACCCACCTATCTATCTATCTATCTATCTATCTATCTATCTATCTGTCTTTCTTTGAGATGCAAAATCTCCCCTTTCAGAGGTTATATCATCATTCATGTTTTTATGGGACAGTTCACCCCAGAATGTTTGTGATGCTGAAAGCACCAAAAAAGAAAGAAACATCTAAAAAACTCAACAGCAATATCTCCAAAAAGAAGTGTGCGCCTACTGCTAGCTCACCTAGCACCACTGAGCTAACTAATGTTATAGCTCAGCCGAGGAGGACACCATTAATGTTTACATCTCACTCTCGTCTATGAGTAGATGCACACTTCCTTTTTGCATGGTGATACACTTGGTGGGTAGCTGTGTAGAATCAACCAATCAATCAATCAATCAATCAATCAATCAATTTTATTTATAAAGCCCAATATCACAAATCACAATTAGCCTCACAGGGCTTTACAGCATACGACATCCCTCTGTCCTTTGGACCCTCACAGCGGATAAGGAAAAACTCCCCCAAAAAACCCTTTAACGGGGAAAAAAATACGGTAGAAACCTCATGAAGAGCAACTGAGGAGGGAGCCCTCTTCCAGGATGGACAGACGTGCAATGGATGTCGTACAGAACAGATCAACATGATACATTAACAGTAATCTGTAAGTCACAATGAGACAGAAAGAGAGAGAGAGAGATGCAGGACAGATGGTAATGACAGTAGCTTACAACAACATTAATGAAAGTTATAATATTATAATTATAATTCTGGCTGTTGTGGTACAATATGTTGAAAGTATATATTAATATTTGATAGTGTACATATGTGACAGTAATCATATGTGTATAATAACAGTAGAAGTATGACTAATGATAACAGCAGCAGCAGGAGGCATCTGGAAGGACCACGGCAGAATCCGTAGAAAGAAAATAGTTCCTAAATAAAACTGCTCACAACAAGGTCTGTGCATTATCTTGAGTAACCAGGTCATGATTTCTGGAAAGAGACATTGCTGTTGAGGTTTTCAAATGTATTTTTTTTGGCATCTTGAGCACCACAAGCCAAGTGCCATCTAGTTCCATTATATTAGAGAGAAGGCAGAAATCTCTACGGTCGATATCTCCAACACTAAAAAACTCACACCAAAATAATCTAGACTGATAAATAGCACTACAGGTAAGAGGGAAAAATGGGGATTTTTGATTTTGGGGTGAACTGTCTCTTTAAAGTATCAAAAGTAGCAGATGCAGGATCAACCCTATCAGAGTTTTTTTAATATGTATTAAAGAATTATGATTATTTTCATTAATGCGTCAACATATAAGCAGCTTGTCGAGTTTTAACTACCTTCTATTCTATTGGTAGTTTATGTTATAAAATGCATCATATATTAAATCTTACTATTATAAGTAACTCATCATGTAAATTGTCAAATGAATGTAGTGGAGTAAAAAATCACAAGTACTGAAGTATCATATTTGAGTAAATGTGCTTTTTGCCTCTGTCTATCTATCTATCTGCTGGTCTGTGTATTGTCAACAGTCTCAAACACACATTCACACTCACATACTGCACACACACAAAGGTTAGAAGTTCATTGCATCGACCCGCTCTGCACGTATCTAATCTCTTTCGCCTGTACCAACAGCCGGGTTAAAGACCCACTGATTTCCATGTAAAGCCTGAAATTATTACTGTGCCTAATTGTTACAGGAGAGTAAAAGGGAAAACAAAGCCGGGGCTATCGAGGGCTCTGATTAATGCCTCCACCAGCACTGCCCTCTGATGAAAAGCAGAGGATCTATATGGCACTTTGTCAAACACGCTCTCCCAGGACTTGACGTTAGGTCCTTCTGCTTTAGGGGCAACTGGGATGAAGCCCAGTCAGCAATCCACATTATCAGAAATCAAACTCCTGACTTAGCTGGGAGGAGAAAGTGGAAAAGGAAGGCCAGCATTCACTGTCTGGTAATTAAAAGCCATTTTATCAGACCTCCTCTCTTGCCCTGTGCTTCTTTTCTTGCTATTGACAAGCTGCTTAGCGCAAAGTGAGCTCAGTTTGACTCTGAATGTATGAGGCACATTTATTTAACTTTCTCAGCAAGGAGGGAAAAGCAGGATTGTTCGGTCAGATTGCCCATTACTTATTTACTTTTAATTTTCATTTATGGCTGTTTTTATGTTTACAACTAAGTGTCCAAATGCAGCCTGTGTTTGCTTCCTCTTTTCTTCCTCTCCCTCCTCATCCTCTGATGATTATTATTTCATTAGTCTATGTCAAATGTATTGGTTGGCTCGTTGTGTGTATTGATTAATGAGCCAAAGTCAGCACTGTCCTCCTTCACTGTAATGCTGATATAGAAGGTCTTGAAATACTATTTGTCTGCTGGTTAAGCATCGATCGTTTCCCGCAGATATTGACTGTTACTTGGTAGCTTTCTATTTACTATGTTCCTTAACATTAATGGTAATTATTAAGAGTAAAAATGTGTGAGCTTGCGGTGGCTTACGGCCTTATTTACCTTGATATAACCAACAGTAGGGACGATATCACAGGCTTTGGTCACGCAAAGGAGCTGGACTCGCTTAGAGTTCAGCAAGAAAAAGCGTGTCCCACCATCTGTCCAGGGCCACGTCCCAACTCAGGTATCCAGATGCGAACCCTCCGGCTGAAATAGAGATGTGTCTCCTCAGCCTTGAAGCCTGAAGCCTGTTGTTTATTGATGCTGCCAGAGTCCCTGCTCAGATCGATACCATCTCCCTCAGATGGGCCTTCAACACGCAGACTCCAAATTGAGGTCAGGATATGTAGAGGGTTATGGCACTTCAGCAGATATGAACTGCCTGGGAGGCTGCGATCATTTGTTACACCTTCCTTTAAAGTTCATCTCCAAGTTGACCTGTGATGAAGCATGGAGAGTTTGTGAGTCACTGGTGTGAGAGTTATGAGGAAATGCACCAATATATGGACAAGGCAGGTTGGAAGAAATGGATTGTGTGACTACCTCTCAGCTCTCGGAGCAGCGCCCTTTCACTGCCGTTCCCTATGTTTCAGATTCACCTCTGAGGTCTCTTTTATGGCTGCATGTTGTTTCTGTTGTTTCTAATAAAGAGGAAATATTGGTGCCTTCCTGACCTGCTCATAGGGGCCATAGAGAAATTTATGGGGTGTGTCTTCTCCATTGAGGCTGCTTTTGAACTGAGCCTGACATAAATAACACATCACCAGTTCACCAGAGCTCTGTTGGCTCCTCTTTCATGCTGTGGTCAAGTGACTTTATTGAATGCAAGATGTGGCTACACAGTGTTGTTTTTCACATGAACAAAAATGTTTAAAAGCATGAAATATTTCACTTTGCTTTGTCAAGTTTAGGTTTCAAATGTAGTGACGATTCCAGTGATGCATCATTTTTTCCCTCAAGCTGCCTCGTGTGGAGACCTTTGGGTCCATATGTTATTATATTTACCTCTTCCAGTAGTGGGTTGTGACTTCTAAGGGCGTCACTTTGTGTTGAAAGGTTGTGAGGAACTCAGATGATAAAACATTTTTTAAACACTTTTTAACATAAGGGTTTTTAGGCAATGCAATGTTGGGATCAGTATGAGGTCAGAGTAGATAATTACAGTGGGTCTGGAAAAAAACAGCGCATCAAGAGGGCTTTGCCTGGGCTACTACCAAGGGTGTAAGTATTGCTTCCAACCTAAGTGGGGACCTTAGACTGTGTATAATAGTGGGGACACATATTGAACAGGGGGTCTGCAACACACTCTCACTCCGATCTACGTGCAAGGTACCCTGGGTGTGTTGGTTGTTGATGTTCTGGGAGGCCGTGTCAAGTTCTGCCTGTTACATGCATTGTCTTCTTTCAAAATACACTTCTGTTTTCACAGGAAATTCAACATTTACATACAGTCTCTTTCAAAATAAATGTACTACGTCGGTACAACACCACAAATTGACGTTCTTTTTCCTTGAACAACAAACACACGTGGTTAGATTTAGGAAAAAAGAACAGGGTTTGGCTTTATAATCTCACAGGACATGAACACTGCTCTCTTGGGTGAAAGTCAGTGCTTGTTGGACCAATCCATCACCCTTCCAGTCCACCCCAGTTTTACTTTCGCCGCCTTAACTTTTGTCCTTGTCCTGCTGTGTTTCCCCCTGATGCTGCCGGGTGCCATTAAACTATAACTGCAACTGGCCGTGTATCATGCCGGTGTTAGAGGACGCCTTTTTTCATTGGTTTCTGACGCTGCAAGTCACTGCCCAAGCACCAGATTTCGATGACTTTGGAGTGAGACCGTGCTCGTAGGATCTATACAAAAAATGTACATACAAACAAAAGGCACAAATGGCATGAGCCAATAAATATTCAACAATTTCTAGAATCATGCTTCCACCTCACCATCGGCATTGCCAATTTCCTGTCTCTAAAATGTTCATAAACATGGGTCAAAGTTTCTCCCATCAAGTCTGTTCTTACACATCACAACTTTTGCGTGGGAAGTAGCGTACGCCTCTCTTAGGCCTCGTTTTGTGCGAACGCAATGTTTATAAATGAGACCCCAGGTCTGGTCGTAAGTTGGTTGCTGCTATGTCGGGTGGAACTATGGCAGCGTACATTTCCCATTCCCTGGTTCCATATATGAGGCTTGAATCGGGAGGCAAGAGGCTTGCTACTTGTTTTTCTTCCTCCCGGATGAACTGTATTTTGAATTGTATTGAATGAATTGTATTTTCTATGATTGTGACTTGTCTTGCATTTGCAAAATTAATCTGCAAAGTAATTGGCACTTATACTGTAACTGCTAGATAAATGTTGTGAAGGGAGAATGATAATATTTACCTCTGAAATGTAGAAGTAGGTGTAGAAGTACATGATAGCATAAAATATTTTAAATGGTACTTAAATACCTTCCACCTCTGTATATATAGTTTTAAGTTAGTTTTAGTCCTTAGTTTTTTCTTTAAATTATGTATTTTTGTTGGTTGTAGCCAAAACAAAAAGGTAACACACACTCAGTGCAGGGAGAAATCAATGTAAATAAACAGTAAGTAAAACATTAAGAACAGAATAGTAACAACAACAACAACAACACTGTAACAGTATATACACGTGCATGCATATGTGCATGACTGTGGCCAAGACGAGCGACCTCTCTCTAACCACACATTGATTTGGTGCAGAGTGTCAGGTAGCCTGTTTGTCAGCTGAAATATTCATCAAACAGATCAACGGAAAGTCTGGCTGGCTTTTCAACTGACAACTGCATGTCAATAATTGATAGGGAATGAGGTAAATGACTTAGTGAGCATTCGGGGGTCCTTCTCTTTCTGTAAGTGATGCCTCTGACCTTTGGTGTGTGAAAGAACTCATCATGGTCACTGCTCACATGTCATATAAAGCCCAACACAATGACCTGAACAGTGAAAGTAATAAAGAGGATGAATTATATAATGAAAGAAAACCTTATTGTTCAGCGCTTACATTCAATGATTAAATTTTGTGTCTTTATTTTCTATGAGTCCTTTTCAAATGGTGCTTATCAGAAAACATTTTTAATGCTGTATTTTTAAAATTCTTTTGTCTCACATTAATCATCTTATGGCTCCTCAGATTAATCTTGTGACCTCTAGGTTGGGAACCACGGCACTGATTAAGTCAGTGGAACCTTTCAGAAAATATATGAATGCTGAATTACTAAAACTGCAGCAGGTGTTTATGATGATGCTGAATTCCTAAATGATTGAATATTATATTCAGACATTAGATGTTACATCCACAAAGCACAGTGGATTTACTGAATTTGCTTCAAAATTCAATATAAATATCAAATAAATTGTTTATTATCTTAGTGTAATATATGACAGAGTACCTGTTCTATGCATGCTAGAATGCAAAAGTAAATTTTTGATTATGATAAGAAAATCACAGCATACAATGTGTACATCTTAAGGCTAAGGCTCAGTTCCAACACACCCCTTACCCCTATGCCACTAAGCTTTTACACCTTTGTTTTGCATGTTCACATCTGGGGTTAGGGTGTCTCGATTCTTATTGGGATAGGGCGAAGTGTTCAGGCTACATGGCCCTCCAAATGTAGGTTTTTCAGAGGCACACTCAAAACCAAGTATTATGAGAAATCATCGGTAAGATGGCTGCGCACGTATGAAAAGAAACCCAAAAGTGTGTTTCCTTTGTTAATTAAGATTTTAAACAATACGTGTTGTATTCTCATTTTAATGCCATTTCAACGAATCATGGTCATATCTTTATAACAAGCACAACAAAATAAAAATTACAGCAGTATGGTGATGTCTTGGTAGTTATCTAGCTAACGTCACATTGTTATTGTTGATGGTGATGGACAGTCTCGCATTTTGACATATCTCCATATCTCCATATCTCTCACACTTTCCTCCCCTTTGATGGCATATGATACCCTAAATATATAACTCAAGTCCTGTTGTGAAGACGCTGCACTTGTTATTGCTTCTAGAATATCAATACAGACTGGCAGGGTACATGAACTTCAGTTTCCTTGGGTAGCGAAGGCATGACCTGCCCTACCCTGACATTCTTACCCTGACCCTAACCAATCCTACTCCTCTTGCCTAAACCTAACCAGCTTAACTAACGAAGGCAATGAGTAGTAGGCAGTAGGATGGGTTATCATTTCACTATACCAGGAAACTCCGAAGTCATTGAAATTCGGCACTTGGCCAGAGACATGAGGCATCAGAAACAAATGAAAAAAGGTGTTGTCCGCATGATACGCAGCTGGTAGCCATTATAGTTTAACGGCACCTAGCGGCATCAGGGGGAAACGTGGCGGGACAAGGACAAAGGTTAAAGTGGCGAAAGCCCGACTTGGGTGGGTGGGAGTGGAGTTTGCGTCCCCTCAGATTCTAAAGCCAAACCCTGTTCTCTTTTCCTACACCTAACCATGTGCTTTTGTTGCCCAAACCCAACCATGTGCGTTGGTTGCTGGAAGAAAAGAATATAAATTTGCTTTGTTGTACTGATGTACTGTTGTAGTGAGTTTATTTTGAAAGAGACTGTATGTAAATGTTAAATTTCCTGTGAAAACATAAGTGTATTTAGAAAGAAGACAATCATGTAACAGGCAGAACTTGACACTGTGTCTCAGAACGTCAACAACCAACGCACCCAGGGTACCTTGCACGTTGTATGTGGTCATGGAAAGTCCATGACCAAACGTCAATATGTGACGAGGTTAGAGTGAGAATGTGACAGGGTACGTGTTTTTTAAGATAGCGAACCCTAACCCTGACCTGCCCTAAGTCTGCATCTGATTGGCCTACCCTGATATTCTTACCCTAACCCTAACCAGTCCCAGTCATCTTGCCTGAATCTAACCAGTTTAAGTAATGAAGGAAATGAGTAGCAGCCAGTCAAAGGGAGAATAGGATGGGTCATCCCTTCTCTATCCCAGGAAACTCGTATTTGCAGGGTACATAGGAGCACAGGTTGCTAATATTAGCCTACAGAGCACTGTTAGTGGTTTTATAGCATGAAACTAAAGTTGTGAAAAAGTTGTGAGCATCCATGCTTTCTGTCTCCATCAGATAGATGGCAAATATTATTCTGATCATACAGTTATTCCCATAGTCGCACCTGTTTATGTAAACAGTACCAACAACTACTGATGACATATGACAGTCTTGAAGAGTTATTCCATGCATAGGGGAAGATTTTAACCACTACTCTTTGTAACTCTGTTTAAAGGGTCACTCACAAACAAAGAGTGGGGGTTAAAATAAGAAATGGAATTGGGTCTAAGTGTATTCAACATAATCTATCCTAATTAATTTGATTCCCCATCTAATCTGCACATCCTTCTATATCTGGTTAATTTCCAGTTACCATAAAAGCATCTGTCATTATATACAGTTCAAATGAAGCTGCAAGAAAACTGTGCTGTCACTAATTTGACCTCTGACCTCCTCGGAGGAATAACGTTTCTTTTTAGAATCAATAAAATGTCACATCATTGTGTTCTTGTGATCAGACTGTGACGTGAACAGCATATTATTTACAGGTTGTGGTTTTTAATCAAGTAGGCCGTTAGCACCCGCCTACCTTTGGTCTAATTTATGGCAGACAACATACCTGATACTGTGGTGAGTCAGTGGAAAGTTGTAGTGGGGCTGGTGTGTGTTGGTCCGTCCTGTCAGAGGAGATTCTCCTCACTGCCAACACACTAAAATCTTTATCCTTCTGCCTATCGTCTGACCTTCTGCTCACAATAACTAATAGTGGCTGCACAGTGTTTTTATGGTTCCAATTCTCTCTGTGGCATCTGGACGACGCAGTGTATTTAAGCAATCCTGTCAGCATCAAGTGATCCTCCTCAAAATAGACTTTAGACTTCAGAACACAGATTCTTACTGTAGGCAGTATTTGAGTTATTAAAACCTCTCACATGTTTAAACAGTAGAATACACTCTTGAACACAAGCCAAAACATTATTGACTGAAGCAAGTGTGACATTACTTGATAGAGAAAGACTGTTTACAGTGGTGGTAATAAATATAATGTAATAAATATTTTCCTTTTTAATCATATTTTAAGTTTACATGTAAATTCCCAAATCGAGACAAGAGTTAAAATTAGCAATAGCTATTAAACTCTGTGCAACACATCTGTCCCATATCTGTATTGAAACTATGTTAAATTGCATTGTGCCTATGAATTAAAACAGAATAAAATAAAATAAAATTGTTCAGCAGAATGGAATACGAAAAACCAATGAAATAATAGGTAGCTGCTGGTAACTGCTGATTAATTAAATCGCATTCATGATAATATGTGGCTTACATACAAAAAGTAATGACTGTACTGAGCTTTTTTCTAGTTTTAATCCTTAATTGGAGAAACATTTTTGTCTGTTCATCTAAGACTATAATCATATTATCCCAGTGTAAATGATGATTTCTGACAGATGTTTTCTAGTTTCTAAACTGCTGAGTGGACATTTGAAGCTGCATTAAATTGATCTTTTGTAAATGTCATTAATTGTCTAATGATTATTACTGAGCTTTGGCGACACGTGTCACATGTCATGCCTGTGAAGCCTATTGAATTAAAATGAAGGAAGTTTTTTTTTGATCATATACTGACAGTAAAAGCTTAAGTAAACTCAAGGAAAGTACCACTGTGGAAATGTACAAAAAAATTCTCAGAAGTATTACCAACAGATTGTACTTAAAGTATCAAAATAAAAGTACTTGTTGTGTGTCTGATGAATTATAATGACATCAGATTTTTACTACGGATACATCAATGTATAAACAGCATTTTACCGCTGTAGCTGCTCGAGGTGGAGCTAATTTTATGTACTTAGGTTGGTAGTTTGTTACAGTGGTTCCCAATCAAGGGGTCGTGCCCCTTCAAAGAGTCACAAAGGAAACCGGAGGGCTTATCAGATGATTAATGTGTTAGCACAAAGTTAGCACAGTATTTCTTGGACAATGGGTCAAATTTTTTCTGTGAAATATCAGATAATTCGACCTCTTTGGGTCTCAAACTAATATCAAAAAGTTTAAATGCAAAATGTCTCTTTGGGAGAAAGGGGCCCCTAACATGGTTTTTTAATTCTCAAGCATTTGAAAGCCACATACAAAAATATCATAATTATATGGTCACATTATTATTATGTTACTCATTGTATAGTAATTTGTTAGCTGTAGGAGATGTTAGTGACTAGCCAGCGAGTTCTCTGACTCATTTAGTCGTATTTGAAATCTCGCTGCTATAACCTTTAACAGTGGTAAATAATAGTAATAAATATCAAAACTGGCTTTCCAGTCACAGTAAACAAACATCAATAGGAACATGACTGTGTTTGTTGTGGCGGTCAACAGTTTACAGCAGTTCACGAATGCACTGAAAACAGGAATATTAAATATAAAATGTGGTTTACTGAACTTACATTTTTAATTGAAATTATTATTGTATAGTTATTGTTGTAATTATGCATGACTAATATTTTTTTAAATTAACATTCAGAAAAAAATCTCACTTACTCCCTGCAGTACTCCAAAGTACCCCTCAGGATACCCGTACCCCCATTTGAGAAACACCGACAGTAAGAGGTAAATAATATTGCCTTTGTGTGTCCAGCATTGTAATAAACAGCTGGTTAAAGACAGGAGAAAGTTCATTACTGTTGTTCATTACTGTTACTAATTTCAGTTTTGGTATTTCTGAGCGGGCCGTTTCAAGCTGCCAGGGTCAGTCGCCCTGTCGGTGTCTAGTGTCAGTCTTTCTGAACTGCTGAGCCAACAACTCAGAGCCGGGATGGTCAGCTGTCGTAGTTTGAGATTGACGGTGTGATTGAAAATTACCAGCTGACATGTTGTTGGTCAACAACAGGCTGTAGTGTCTGTGAGGAGTGAGGCTGGTGTAGCACAGTGAGTGTTTCTGGGACATCACAGCTGACTGATGAGCCCTCCACAGAGATGCCCATTGGGTACTGCTGATGATTTAGAGACAGTTTCAGCCCTTCGGTATCCTGCTGCCACGTCGACCAGCTCCAACATAATCAGATCAAACTGGAATCAGTGTTTTACTTACTAACTAATACAAACTAACTCCGATATCAGTGACAAAAAAAGCCAATAAGAGTAGGTGTTCTTATTTCACAACAAGAATGCAGAAAAATGGCTGAAGACTGTGTTAAATGCCACTTAGAGGCATTGCATGCATTTCCAGACACAAGCTCATGTTTCCACATAGCTCTGCGTACGTATTAATGTATGAAATCCAGTCATTCCTATGAGAACCATGATTTCCATTGTGTTTGCGAGACAAATCCTTTCTTTTCTTTCAGTCCAAAATTGCTGCAAGTACATTGGAAAAATAGACACCTCGTTTCCACTTACCTATGTGACTAGTGTCCGTAGATCTGTAAATATAGACCCATGCTTATGAACATTTTGGAGATGGGAAATTGGTGACACAGATGTTGAGGCTGAAGCATGATTGTAGAAATTGTCAAATATTTTTGGGCTCACGCCATTTTTGGCTTTTGTCTGCACATTTTAATATGAATCCTACTCACTCTTTCATAATGAGACCCCAGTTTATCACAACAAACCACAGAGAAGCTCAGATTACAACACACAGAGGTCGTGTGATTTCATCTCTGCTCAGGACGCCATTACTCCACCATATCTTTACATAGCATATATTCTTTTGCTGTTATATCAATGCTCTGAATATTGCATGAAGAGCCTTTAAACAAATGCCCCACGACAATTTGAAACATGTGTGTTTATTATGGATGCAGTGATTTAAAAACAAAACTCATTTTGCACCTTTTATTGTTTTACACATTATTAATAAAACCCAATTATCAGTTACAAAATCTAGTCTGAGGATAACCATCACTTTGCTGTAATGAAGGCTGACAGATACAAAACTAGTTACAAATGAGAAACAGACAAAAAGCATTATTTATTTGGGTCAGAAATGTATAATTTTTGAAGCCCTCTGGCACTGAACCCTGCAAAAAGGCCACAGAAAACTCTGAAAATGCCCAGCTGCCTGTTTTACAATATAACTGAAATGTTTCTCCATTTTCACAGTTGCATTTGAATTTAATAACTGCAGACGTTTCTTTATACACTTGATGGAAGTTTTGGGATGTATATAAGATGCCTGCTCCAAATTCTTTCAGATTATCAAAGATACATTTTCTTTTTCGCAGGGAAACATATGCGTGCATCATCAGCCACTACTGTAGCTATCATTGTCTGGTTAAATCTGTGTGTGTGTGTGTGTGTGTGTGTGTGTGTGTGTGTGTGTTTGTGTGTGTCTGAGTGTGTGTCCACACAGCCTCATTGTGGGATATAACAAAGCCCTGGAAATACAACCTCCAGGGGT